>NC_054834.1:109791215-110091215 GCF_018345385.1 Vulpes lagopus | reverse complement strand
AGTCTTTTCTTTTGATTCATGTGCTGGCACCTCCTTTTTAAATGGAGTGATTGGACTTTTCATTTTAAGCTTCTTTAAAATGTTGATGGCAAAAGCTGCCTCGTCATCTTTGCATGACACAGTTGAAGAATATATCAGCTGAGGAAACTCATGTGTGACAAATATTTTGTACTCTTTATTGATAATATATAAATACTGAGTTATACCTGCATTCTTCTAATGATGACTTATAGAAATTTATTTAAGCTGACTTATTTTTTTGGAGGACTGAAAAAAAGAAAGTTTTTTATCCTTTAAGGTACATTTGCATCCTAGAATTCCAAAATTAAATATCAGAAATATTTTGGCATAGTTATTTGTTTGCAATGGGGCAATTTAAATCTTTCTAAAATGTTAGATTTGCTTCCTTCAGTTGTTCTAGTGTTGAAAGCTTGATTAATATTTTTTATGACACAGAGAAATAAATTGGAATAGAGATACACGTTTCCCTCACTACCCGAAAGTAGAGCATTCCTCTGAAGATGTTTATAAGCTGAAATGGCATAAAACAAAGAAGCATTTATCATTAACTTATATGGAAAAATTTCTTAAAATTCCTAAACTCCAAAAATAACCTCTTCTGGCTTTTCTGATACCTTAGGACATATCTTGCTCTTACAGATGCACAAAATAAATCCAGATAAAACACAGATGCTCACAGTTCAGCGCTCAGAGGGCTTGATGCTCAGCTGCTGAGTGTGGCTCCCGAGGAAAGAGCTTGTGGGGGCCGCTCTCACTGCTAGGGGTGCACGCTGCCTCTATGGGGGCTTAGTGCGAAGCAAATGCTAAACGCTGTTTTTGCATTTTGCTTTTTTTTGTAAAATCAAAAATTATCTGCAGATTTCTTTCAGTTAGCAAAAAGCTAATATAGAGCTTTCATAAAAGTGAAATGACATAACACAAACTTTGGAAAAGCAAGGGATTACCTGTTTTAAATGATTAGATACATGAAAGTAAGGAATTTTTCCAGGTTCAACTTACCCAATTTCCCTATAATTTTATAGTTAGCTGTAGACATTTTCTTTTTAAGATTTCATTTATTTATTCATGAGAGACACAGAGAGAGGCAGAGACACAGGCAGAGGGAGAAGCAGGCTCCATGCAGGGAGCCTGATGTGGGACTCGATCCTGGGACCCGGGGTCACGTCCTGAGCTGAAGGAGGCGCTAAACTGCTGAGCCAACCCAGGGATCCTGTAGACATTTTTTAGATCAAAAAATAAACATGTCATCAGTATCTTTGCCAGCTTTAGAAGAATGCGGTCTGTTATCTGACTAAAGTGAAAACTATGTGATTAGGAAAAAGGCGACTATCAGTTCTTCTAGTAGGTCACATAAACAAGAAGCAAGTGTAAAGATCAGGCTTTACTCATGATTTTCTTTCCTTCATGACTTAGGGTCTCGCTGGGGAGAGAGGAGAGCAGGGACCTCCAGGGCCCACTGGCTTTCAGGTATGCACAAATTCACTTTTCTGTTTTTTCCACTGTTAATTAAGCTGCTTTTTTAAAATATGAAAAGATATGGTCAGATGATGTGAAATTCCACAATTTTGAAAAAAGTCCCTCTTTTAGTAAATGGATAAAATGGATAAAACCCAACATTTTTTTTCAAAGAGAAGAAATAGACGTCCCTTGAAAAACTGATCAAAATCCAAAATTTTAACAAATTAAAAATTATAGAGTGTTCTTGATAAGTCTTACTGGACTATATTAAAATTTATCTAGTTTTAAGGAAGGAAAAATGTCTTAAAATTATTGTTAAACAAATTTCATGATTTACCTAAATATATTGTATGGGAAATTATTTAATAACGGATAATCATACTTTGGTGAAAAAAGTTTTCAGGAGTGACTTTCAGCACTATACTAGCAACCTAAAATACTGCTTTCAGCCCCACAGAACTTGACAAATGTTAAGGATCTCCTGTTGGATTCTTATCTTGTTTTTTTTTTGTTTGTTTGTTTTTTTAACTAAGTGGTGTGCGAATGAAGGTCTGATCCTATCCAGGGGCCAGCTGCTGCGTTAGGGTAGAAGATAGTCTCCTTACTCTGCTTTGCTTGTGTTTAAACAATCTTTTGCCTGACAGTAGAGTCACGGAGGCTCTGTGGGTTATAAAAGGTGAACTGCTGACACTTGTGGCCTGTTAAACTTTGAAAACTCACAGTTTTATTTTCTTTCTTTCCCGTAGGGGCTTCCTGGTCCTCCAGGGCCCCCTGGGGAAGGGGGAAAGCCAGGTGACCAGGTAAGTCTTAAAACAGTAATAAGAGCAATACTAAAAGGTGGCGGTGCGCGGTATCACTTAGGATATGTGAGGCTCTGTTCTGGTTTGCTTTATACATGTTGTCTCTTGGAATCCCCAGAACAGCCCTACGTCTCTAGGTACTAGCGTCATGCCTGTCCTTTAGATGAGGAAAATGAGCCCACGGATGTTTTGTGACTTTCCCAGTCACTCGGAAGCTGGTATAATTTGAATTCTGGTAATCTGCTTCCCAAGACTGGGTTCTTACCCACTGAACATGTATCTTATCAACTACAGAGTTTGGCGGGAGGCTTTATATGGTTATAACAGATACTATTTTATTTCTATTATTTTACCAGGACATCAGTTAATTTAGTTTATTTTTCTATGGGTGATCTGTTCATTCATTTAACCATTCAACAAATATTTGCTGAGCACTCTGTGCATAGTGGTGTTAAGCCCTGGCTCTAACCTGGCTCTAAACAATTGAACAAAATGGACATGAACGTAGCCCTTCTATTACACCATAGTAGGAGATGTGGGGTTTCTGGGGAGACACTGTGTGTGGGGAAACATAGAAGATTCACCTAACTCAGATTTGGGGATTTACAGCAAGTTTCCCAGACAAAGTAATATCTTTTACGAGTTAAGAGGGCAGGAGGGAAGGTAATAAAATACTCCAGGAAATTGTAACAGCAGGTGCAAAGGTCTTGCTGATCAGATTAAGACTCTGAGAAAACTAGTAAGTCAGGAATGCAGAGTAAACGCAGAGGTGGAGATGAGGCTGGAGGATCAGTCAGGAGCCAGATTACGGAAAGTCTGAATGTGAATGTAATTGGTTCTGATTCTTCTAACAGGAGATGATGAAGGGCTCTCAAGCAGGGAGTATTGCTTTTAGGGGTTGGACTTTCAGGAAGACCACACCACAGGGAGGGGGATAAGGAGGGGTACATTTCAGGGGATAAGACTGGAGGCCTGCTTGATACAGCTTTTGTTTTGTTTTGTTTCTTTTTTTTTTTTTTTAGTAAAAAGCAGAGTTTGAGGAACTGAAGAACTAAGGAACTGAGTTTATTTGAGGAACAAAGGAACTTTTTTCCCCCTCTTTATACTTTGTGTTTATCATTTTATTAATTTTAAATAAAGTATAAAATAAAATGATAAACACAAATATAGGTTAATGGCAATTCAGTACATTTAGTTCGATAAGATTTTAAAAATTACGTATTCACAAGTACACAGATCCTTTACCAACATTGAACATTTTAGTCTGTGTAGTCAAAGTCTTCTGGAATTCCAAAATTTTTATCAATTTTATTTTCTTCAAACCCAAATTTTCTTTTGGCCCAAGATCTTACTGCAAATATATTATCAGTCCATCTGTTAGCAGCTTCTTTGGCCACTTTATTTGCTTGACGTAACTCTTCCACAACTTGTGGGTCACACTCTTTATATTTTTTACTTCTGCCTTTAGCTGTTCCCTTTGGTCTCAAAGTGAAGAAAGCTCTTTTGCTAGCATGGTTGGCTCTTCCGTTTCGTGACATAAGAGGCAGATCACTAAGTCAACAGAAGCAGTGGTGTTCTAGTGGGACTGCTAGCAGCTTGTATGGTGCTACGTGAGGAGGAAAAGCTGGCCTCGTTTTGGAGGATGTGAAGTCACTGTCCAAGGACAGCACGTGCTTCTTCACGCTTCCCTTCCCCCGGCATCATCCTGGGTTGGGGTTGGAGGATGGACACTGATCCCTCTAGTTAAGACATATCCGTGTGAGCTCTTGTATCACACAAAGGAGAATTTCTCATGGAGGATTACAGTGGAATCAGACCTATTGAGTATATTGAGGTTAACATTTGTGATTTTGCAAACGTAGACAGTAGTGGTTATAATCTGTTATCCAAACTATCAGAAATATGTTACTTTGTCAAAAAATATACTCTGTTCAAAATATTTTAGGGTGTTAATCATGTAAATCAAGACACTATGAATAATGCACTATCTGCCACAAAATTGTAAGCTCTACTGTATTTCATAATTGCCAGATGTACCATTACTTACGAATCCTACAATACACCACATAATGCCGACTAAGCTACCTCAGTGTATTCTTATGAGATAAAATATTATGGAAAGAACGCTCGGATTTGTTTATACTTAGGTTTTCTTTTAAGCCACATATGACCCACTAGCATACATAAAAAGGAAAATGAAAAATAAATAATTTGATTAAATTATTCTTAAAACCTCACATTCAGGACCAACCCCACTTCTACCTTAGTTTTCATCCCAGTCTTTGATGACACAACAGCTTTCTTTGTCATTGGTTATTATTTTTAACTGAAGAGAGAGGTTTTGAACTTTTTGACAAACTTTCCTTTAGTAAGAGCAAACTGAAACTTTTCTAAGAGTCACGACTGCACTAGTTTGAACCCATAATTCCCAGCAGAGTACATGGTCCACAGTATATAGTCAAGAAATATTTACTAAGTTGAATTGAACTGGTTCTGTTTAAAAGATCAGCTCCTGGGGCGCCTGGAGGGCTCAGTTGGTTAAGTGTCTGCCTTTGGCTCAGGTCATGGTCCCCTGCATCCTGGGTAGAGACCTGCTCAGGCCCCTGCTCAGTGAGGAGTCTGCTCCTCCCCCCCCCCCCCCCCCCGCCTCCCCCGCCCCCCCCCACTCATGCTGTCTCTCCCTTGCTGTGCTTTCTCTCTCAAATAAATAAGATCTTAAAAATAAAATATCAGTTCTTTATTGCCTTTTCAGTTTCCTCTGTTAAAATTTTTTTCATTAGGAAATAAAATTACTATATGTGTTGTTGTCTGTAAAAAAAACCAGTGCACTACATTTGTGAAATAATATTTTGCTTGTTTTCATTGCCCAAAATCAAACATTCAGGTGTAATAAACATTTTTTTTCTGGAAAAATATTTCCATCCAATGTATGGGATATCCCCTCATTTATAAAAGTATGCATATTTTTCTTCAATGTTATGGGTTTATTCAAACTTCTAGTAGTACATTAAAAGAAATTCGGTATGTGATATGGGAAGATTTCTAATAAATACCTAATATTTAGCTCAAAGCATTTCTTAGAATTTTTAAAATTATATCTTATAGGGAGTTCCTGGAGATCCTGGAGCAGTTGGCCCATTAGGACCTAGAGTGAGTATTTTCTCCTTTGTCATTCACTTTGTTTCCATTGCCTTCCGTTGAAATAAAACCTCTTTTATCATAAACTGGGCTTTATTTTAAGAATTAAAATTTTTTCACTTGATGAAAATCAATCTTATGTTTTGTGCTGTGCAACTAGCATATCATTCCTTGAAGTTCATATCACTAAACTAGAAAATCAAGCCTCAATAGTTGCTCCTTTCTCAGGTTTTCTCCAGTGGAAGCAGTTTTCCAGATTTTCAGAAACAGTTTTAACCCACTTTCAAATCAGTCTCTAAGATTGTTTGCCATCCTGATGTTGCTCTAGGGAGAACGCGGAAACCCGGGGGAGAGAGGAGAACCAGGAATAACCGGACTCCCCGGGGAGAAGGGAATGGCTGGAGGCCACGGCCCTGACGGCCCAAAAGTAAGTGTGGCAGCGAGCTCAGCTCCGCACTAGATAGTTACAGCCAGATAAACGCAGGACGCAACGAGGATGTATTTCTCTTGTTGTTGCAAGATAACTCAATTATTTTCTTCTTCAACAAATTTTCAGTAAGCATCTACGAGGCTTTTTCCTGGCACTAAAGAGTCAGCTGAAAAGAAGTCTCTTTTCTGTGATGGAATTTATGGTTTAGTGTACATGGTGATACGTTCTCCTATAGAAACCCATTCCTAATATTTATTTATATGACTTTTACTAGTGACTTCCATTAATAAGCAGAGGCAATAAACAGAAAATTGTATAATTCTGTTATTAAGCAGAGGCAATACATAGAAAACCGTGTAATTTATTAAGAGATAGTCCTAATTATATGCTCCCCTTTTTTTGGTCTCCGGTTCCACAGTTCTGCTTACTAACCATAAAGTATGTCATTTTTGAAATCTGAAAGTAAAATACATCATAAGGCAAAAATCAGTACCATTTCCTTTGGGTGCCATTTAAAATTGATAGAAAATAAAGAGGCCAACTTCAATATAAACAATTAAAGTAGAATTTTTCATGATCATGTGGCATTAGATCCCTTATCATCTTCAAGGCCCAGAGTGATTACATAGGATCTGTTTTAATTTAATCACTGACTTAGCCTATAAGCAAGCTTAATGTCATGGGTTCATTAGTGAGAGTGAAGTACTCTCTAAAAATAATGTCTTCTTTCTTCATTAGGATCCCCATGATGTTGTCCAAGGTAAAGAAAGGCAACTGTTATTTTATTTCAATTGATGCTCAATTTCCCCAAAGAAAAAAGTTGAAAACATAAACCAACAATCAGAAAGGCAAAGTCTTTTTTTTATTTCAAAAAATGACCTCAGAGATAATTTTCATAAATGAAAAATAAATGCACTAAGTTGAACCATATGAAATTGCTGATACTCGACTATTTTTGACCTACCAGCAGAGAAATTTCATGTGGCTCAATCTTAATACTGTACTGGTGAGGTCACTTATTGTTGGTTCATTTTAGGGCAGTCCAGGACCATCTGGGACCCCTGGAGACACAGGCCCACCAGGTCTTCAAGGTATGCCAGGAGAAAGAGGAATTGCAGGAACTCCTGGCCCCAAGGGTGACAGAGTAAGTCTATATTTTGTTTTGTCTTGTCTTGTTTTATTTTAGTTCATTCATTTAGACTTTGTAAATTCCTACTGAAAGTTATTTCCTGTCTAGGCTTTTACTTCTATCATCCTAAGTCACCAGTCAATTTTCCCTCCCTCCCTCCCTCCCTCCCTCCCTCCCTCCCTTCCTCCCTCCTTCCTTTCTTCCTTCCTCTCTCTTTCTTTCACTATCTATGCTTATTAAGAAAAATACAGAGTGCCAGTCACTTTTCTAGGCTCAAGGGGATATAGCTATGCACAAGAGAGATAAGCTCCTGCCCTCATGAAGCTTCCATACAATTGAGAGAAAAGAAAAACAATTGAGTGAACAAATGGTATTTTGTGTGTTTTCCCAGGGTGGCATAGGAGAGAAGGGTGCTGAAGGAACAGCTGGAAATGATGGAGCAAGAGTAAGTGAGATCATTCCTTTTCCCAGCTAAATTAGGAATCAACATTTTCATTATTACATGAATTTGCATGAACTTTCCAAAATAAAGTTCATTGTGTTTCCATATGGCCAGGGCTTGGAAAATGATGAATTTTGAGATTTGATGTTGAACAATCATGGATACTCATTTTGCTCACGTTGAATTAAAGCAGGCCAAAAAGTAGTCATTGTTGAGGGAATGAAATAAAACACAATTTACTGTGCATATGAGAACAGTGCTTTAGGCAGGGGGGCCCCTTTATCTTTCTCCATTTTCTTTTTATTTCATATGCAATGTTTATTTTTGTTCAAGTGTTAATCTAATGAGCTGTTCTAGACCTCATCCCAGGGCAGGCAAGTAGAGTTCTGCAGAGTAGCCAAGTTGAGGTAACTGTTTCTCAATATGCTGGATTTATGGGTGAGAAAATGACTGCACAATGAATCATTATTAATGCTTTCATCAATAAGGAGGATGAAGAAGTGAAATGCAAAGGACAGTTCACCCCAGGGCATTGACCTTTAACAAGCTTTCCATCCTCAGAAGTAGAATTCATTTGCATTTGTAAGGACAGATTGAATATAGTATTTTAGACATGAATGAAATTATTCTGTCATGTAAGAGGGGATAGATATAGTTGCTCATTTAGCATTTCCTGGAATAATTCCTGATATTTGATGAATAATTTCTGTTTCAGTATGCCATGGTTTGCTGTTAATTGTCATGCTGTGCCCTGGCAAGAGTACTTGTACTATAAAAAAGCTCACATGGAACCATGGTTAACACATGGATTCTGCACAGTGAGCCATTGTTAACCCATTGATTGTATTAGCTTTTGATAAGGAAAATAAAGTAAAATACAGAAAAGTTTTTAGTTTTTAGTGGTAATTATCCCTTTTTTCTTTTTTTCTTTTTCTGAAAGTCTCCTTAAGGGTGAGCAAATTATGAACATGGGATGTTTCTTGCCTTTGGATTGACTCTAATATTTGATTTCGTATTTCAAAAAAGGTCTAAGTTAATCTGGCCTATTGTTTGTATCTTATGTCAGAGATGGCCTGTGGTGCATAGTGAAGCAGTGCAGTGCTGGTTGAAGGAGTGTTGCATTAACAGTTTATTTTAAGATGAAATCTGAAATAGGTAGCTATTGTTCTATGAACTGACTTTGCAAGTGCAGTGGAAGAGAAACAGGACGTAAACAAGGACTGCTTTGTTTTCAGTCAGGACAATACATTGCTTTAGGGAGGAAGCAGAGCAGACCATTTGTTGTAAACTCATACTAAAGGGAAAAAAATGAATGATGTGTTTTCTCTGTAAGAAAAAAAAATGGGAGAATTTAATCAAGTGATCTTTATATATAATCCAGTTCTTTGAGGAAATATATTAGGTAAATTATTGAAAGAATATTGTTCCGTTATAGATCTAGAGAGTATAAGATCACAGTTTTCTCGTGTTCTTAGAAGAATATAAATTTAAGAAGTCATTTTTATTCCTTAAATGCCTTCCATAATACATACAAAGTTAAATTACAAAAGAATATATGTGGGCCGCATATGAAGAGGCAATGCACATATAATAGAAAGAAAACTCATTCTGGAAAAGACTCTAATATAGTCCAGTTTAAATTTTTTTCTTAAGATTTTATTTATTTATTCATGAGAGACACAGAGAGAGAGAGAGAGGCAGAGACACGGGCAGAGGGAGAAGCAGGCTCCATGCAAGGAGCCCGATGCAGGACCTGATCCCAGGGCCCCGGGATCACGCCCTGAGCCAAAGGCAGACGCTCCACCACTGAGCCACCAGGTGTCCGTAATATAATCCAGTTTAAAGATTGTGACCACATTTCAAGAAAACCCAGTTTGAACCCTTGTGTGATAGCTCCCTAAGCTCTGAGCATAAAGAACCCCAACCACAGCGTATTTGGGTAGTTACACTCCTTGTAATCTTAGGAGAATGTAGAAAACTCAATGCTTTATCACAGTTTTACTTAAAAAAAAAAACAGTGGTATTTTGTTTATATAATTTAAGAATATGATATTCTAGACAAAAGAAGAAAAGCTTTTTTCAATCTATACTCAAATTTCAAAATTAAATAGGCCAAGAAACACAGAAACATTGTAGAAGAATAGTGTTAACTTAGAACTAATGTTTTGAAGATGGTATGATGTATGGATGAGTTGAGGTGGATGAAAGAGATTAAAGCATTTTGTGGAGAGAATCCAGGAAATTGTTTTAAAGTAAGTAGAAAAATCTTAAGAATATACACATTATATATGTATTATAGACAACGTTTTGCAAGAGCAGCTAAGCTGTAACAAAACAGTTCCCTTGTTTGTTTAATCATGGAGCATTCCATGCATTCCCGTCTTCAGTGTGCCTGTGTTCTGTTCATTGACAGGGTCTTCCCGGCCCCTTGGGTCCTCCAGGTCCTGCAGGTCCCACTGGAGAAAAGGTAGTATCATAAATTTCCTATTTTGTGGGCTCAGGATCAGGAAGTCTGTATGATAGCTCTTCCACATAGTGTTCTCTGTTTCATAAAGTGTGGTGGTTGGGCCAGGTCATCTCAGAGCTCTCTCCCCTGTCTGCCCTGCTCTTCGTGCTCAGGGTCCTCCAGTTGCGTTATATTCTGCTCCCGCTTTGGACAATAACCATCTAACATCTGCTTTCTAGGGTGAACCTGGCCCTCGAGGTTTAGTTGGCCCTCCTGGCTCCCGTGGCAATCCCGTAAGTGGCAATATTTTGATGTGTTCTAGAAGGGGAGTGAGCAGTAAAACAGTGCATTATTTTGTCTTGCTATTTATATAAAACCACGCCTGTTGCTTCAGGCTATTTATAACTTCTTAGTTTTCAGCATTTACTTCTCTCATTAAACTCAAAAACTTACCAGTCTGTTATTTCTATGCAACCTATTAAATCTAGGTAAGTAGCTCTTTACTTAATAATTAAGAAACCTTTCAGAGACTTCAGACCTTGGAAATTTTGTTCTATGGCCCTTATCTCTATATCAGCCTAAAAGTCTTCCTTAAGAAATACATCTAATCCATCTATATATACATTTAAAGACACCACAAATCTAAATGTAATATAATGGTATTTTTAAATACTGTTTCTATTTAGAGTAAAGTGTGAAAGCCACAGTAATCTTTGTGTTCTCCTAGGGTTCTCGTGGTGAAAATGGCCCAACTGGGGCTGTTGGTTTTGCTGGACCTCAGGTATAATTTTCAAGTATCTCTAATTTACAGCGAACACTCTTCTTGTTATAGCAATAAATTTACTTGATTATCATTGTCATATGTATTGAAGGTACAACATCAGAGATGCTGGAAAGTTTCCAGTTTTCTAGGCAATATTCTCATTTTTAATAAATTCTTTCATGACTGCCACTAAAATGGATGAGTTTGCACTATTTCAAATTTTATACTTATTTGTTATAAAAATGGGATGGGATGACTTATTTGTTCAGATGGTCTTCAAAGATCTCATTAGGGAATTTTTTTCTTCTGAGCTTCATGTTGATTACAAAGCACCATTTAAAAATGTTCGGTTAAATGATATGTTAGTAATAATTACTGTGAAGTAACTGGTCTATAAGTGTTATAATGAATAGCTTATTTATACAATTGATACAGGGTCCCGATGGGCAGCCTGGAGTGAAAGGTGAGCCCGGCGAGCCAGGGCAGAAGGGAGATGCTGGCTCTCCTGGACCACAAGGTCTAGCAGGGTCCCCAGGACCTCATGTAAGTGAAAAGAAAAACAAAACCAATAACTTGAGTCATGTGCCCAATGTTTAGACTTTGTGTTTAGCCCATCTTGTTTTACTGTAAGTGATTTTTTTGTTCATTTCTTTCTATGTAGGGTCCTAATGGTGTTCCTGGACTCAAAGGTGGCCGAGGAACTCAGGGTCCACCTGTAAGTTGGTTTGAAGTTCTGGGAATTACGTGCAGCTAGTCACAGACCTCTAGCACCTTGTGGCCATTTTAAAGTTAATCTGAAGCTGTAACAAATTTTTATTTGTATAAGTAAACTGCAGTGGAAAGGGCACTTAAGTGGGAAGATCTGGGTTGCAATTAGTTTATGATCTTGGAGACCCAGCTGCCTCACATATAACAAAAAGAATATATTACCCGCGGAAGAGGTAATGGATACTGGGAACAGCTCAACAGAACTCATGTTATGCAGTTTAATGTGATGCTAGCACTAGCCCTGAGTATCCTGGTAGACGTGCAAGATAAATGGAAAGTAGAAAGAGAAAACTAGCATCCTTCCTATCAGTTAATTCAGATCCATTCTAAAAACGTAGGATACAAGAAAAAATATATTGTTTACAACAATGAAGGGGATCTAAAGCCTAATATCCCTGTGAAAAAAATAGATCCCCAAAAGTGTATATAATTAATAGTTATTTTAAAATTGCTTATATGATATTATATTTCTAGGGTGCAACAGGGTTTCCTGGTTCTGCCGGCAGAGTTGGACCTCCAGGCCCTCCTGTAAGTCAATTCAGTAACTCAAATCATTGGTAATAATCGCACACACACACATGAGAATACACAAAAACACACGTATATACATATTATATAGATAATATATATTTGAGTTATTGTTTATGGTTTTATTTAATCCTTAATAGTTAGTTAACCCATGTTAACGACCATTATCCTAATAATTCATACGTACTGGTATCCTGTCATAGCAAATTTGTCTTTAATCATCTAGTGTGTTTTGGAGTCACTTATTTACAAGAGCATTTGAGCCTCAGTGCTTGACTACTGTTCCATTTGGATACTAAATTCTGATGGTATTGTGTGCTAATAGCCATTTCCTTCAGTTAGGAATCATCTCTCTGAAGCTTTGTTTAATGTTATTCTTTCATGATAAGATCTGGTCAGACAGAAAAAAATGTTATATATGCATTGATGGAGCAAAGTCTTAAGAACTTTGAAAATCCAAGTTAATTTCAGTATACTTTCGATATTAACTCAAAGGCAGTTGCAGATAATTTAGATTTCTTTTCGGGAAATGAATCTGCAGCTGTGTTTTGTTTAATTTTGTTTAAATCTACCGAATGATTAACAGGAAAAATGGACCTGAGGGGCCATTGCATCAAGGGCTCTAATGTTGCTTCCACTTTGCCCTGCGGTTTCTATCTTCTACTAGGGAGCTCCGGGACCTGCGGGGCCCCTAGGGGAACCTGGGAAGGAGGGACCTCCAGGTCTTCGTGGGGACCCCGGCTCTCATGGGCGAGTGGGAGATCGAGGACCAGCTGGCCCCCCTGGTGGCCCAGGAGACAAAGGAGACCCAGGAGAAGATGGGCAACCTGTAAGTTTGGCATCTTTGTTTTCGGCCACCTCTAACAAAGATATTTACCATTAGAAATCTGTAATAGTCACTGCCACAGAGAAACTGTTTATGCATCAACCTGGCTACTCTCATAAATCCTTATGCCCTATATTTTTAAATTTATAAGTCTCTGCTCTAGGGAAAAAAAGTATACGTTTAAGTATAAAATATAATGATAACGCCTGTGGTGTTCAAAAACTAAACAAGAAAACACTCTTTGTTAAATATCCGTGCTGTATAGAGAAGTGTTTTTTAAAATACATTATTTTATTTGATATCTAAGCATGTCAAACACTAATGTGTGTTGCTAGACTACTATTTCTTTATTTTAGAAATTTCTTTGTCTTTTCAAAAAGAAGAGGAATCTTTGCCTAAATAGTTAACTCTTTTATTCCTTCAAAATTCACAGTACTCTTCCGAGTTTCTCAGAAGCCAGTGAGCCACCTTTAAACAATGTTAGGGCTCTGTGTGGAGAATAAATGTTGACTATTCATATCTTACAAAACAGAATTTTTTTCTTGTACTGAAAGACCAGTAGAGCTGGAATCTGTTCCTTGCATAAGGTTTTACCCTGGAGAATTCCTAATTAGTTTATCCTTGAAATTAGGGTCCAGATGGCCCCCCTGGTCCAGCAGGCACTACTGGACAGAGAGGAATTGTGGGCATGCCAGGGCAGCGTGGGGAGCGAGGCATGCCCGGCCTGCCAGGCCCAGCGGTGAGTGGCCACGTTGGTCAGCATTTCAAGTGATTATTGCAATATAATTTGTAAAGAGAGAATTTATCTCTTTTTTCCTTAATAAAGTCTTTCTTAGATACAAACTCTGACTATCTTAAAAACCTTTGACTTTGAATGTCAAATTCTTTTCTTAAGAACCTTGCAAAGTCTTTGAAAAAATATATTTACTTAACCCTGGGACCAGAGAAGTAGACAAATAAGGATATGGATTTGGGGTGATTCTAAATCTTTCTTCAAAGATTAAAAGTACCCACAGAGCCAGAGAAGGGGGACAATCTCCTCGTGAGCAGCTAGCCTCTTGTTAAATCAACATGTTAACAAAAGCATCCGTATTTCACAGTTCAGAGGGCAAGTCTTCATAAATCATCAAAGGGAAGGAGTAGTTGAGCCAGAGCAACATTGGAGGTGAAAGTGGGGTGAGCTATGAAGATGGACTCTGACAGCACTCTCCTTTTCCCTGGAGCGTGCTGAAGACCTCATAGTCCCCGGAGTGTGGATAAAAGTTGGACTTACTGTTAGCTTTGAAGAGATTGAATATTACTGCTGAAAGTTTACATGCTTGTGGAAGAAAAATGATGTTTTTATATGGAATGTAGACAGAGAGGTGTCCTGCTGGGACCTTGGAACTGGAAGAATGTTGGTAGAGCTCTGAACTCGCAAACCAGGAGTTAGGGGGTATCCTGTTATCAGAAGTGAGCCACAGACCCAAAAGTAACACCTCCCAATGTGACAGTGAAACCCAAGTGCCGGGATCCAGAAATAGTGAGTCGAGAGAGCGGGAGTGAATGTGGATGAGCCTGTCTTACCAATGATGCAGGTTCCAGGAGAGCAGCCAGGATTGACCATAGGGCATGGGATTGAAACCCAAAGTACACACCTGAGCTGGTGGCAGAGGGCACTTCCTGGTCCCTCTGATATGTCAGAATGAATGTGAGAAGGGAGCTTGCCTCTAGGAAGGTGCTAGGGTGACAGGAGGTTTGGGATAGTGGATAATTAATATTATAGAAGGAGGGACTGGGGTGTCATTTGAATAAACAGAGCCTTTCTGGAAACCAGCTTTCTTACATTTCTTCGGAAGTGGCTGATTGACCTACTTATACTTTTATTTCAGGGCACACCAGGAAAAGTAGGACCTACCGGCGCACCAGGAGATAAAGGTCCGCCTGGACCTGTGGGACCCCCAGGCTCAAATGGCCCCGTAGGGGAGCCTGGCCCTGAAGTGAGTGCCACAGAGAAAATTATCCGGGTGGCATGGGGACAATATTTCTTTTATTTAGAAATCAATTCAGAAATTTAGAAATTGATTGTGCATTTGCCTTGAAGTTTTTTGGTGGTGTTCTTTGCTTCCCTGGAGAGTTGTGTAAATGACGACAGAAGGAGAAGGAAGTAAGATGGGTGTCTTCGCACTGACCTTCATCTGGTCTGGAGCCAAGTATTTTAGTGGATTTAGGTTGTTACCAAATTGTTTTGAAGGTGAACAGACACAGTAATTAATCTTTTCTTGTTATTTCACTCTGTAATGGCATATTTCTCAAAATCGCCAAGTTTTGTGGTAATAGGATTAATAGAACTATTACAGCTTGTGAAAAGAGAAAAGTAAGGTGAGATCATTCTACCTAAATATCACTAGAAGGTAACATCATGCACGTCATGTTCCCTTAGGCTCATCTGAGAGGAAATCAATGCTTGAAAGGTGATTTGTGAAGTTATAGGTTGGAATCTCCTCTGTTCTGTGCTTTAATGAATAAGTCACCAGATAGTGTCACATTTTCTTGAAACCATACCTTTCAGAGCAATTTTTGATCAAATGATAAAAATATAGTCCTGAAAAAAAAATCAAAGTAATATAGGGAGAGAAGAATGTATATTCTAAAAAATGTTATTTAATATCTAAACACGATTGTTTTATTTTAAAACTTTAAGGATATTGTTTGGATAAGCTTAAGATACGAAAGGGAGGAAAACCATTTACTGGTAATACAAACAAACCACAAAATTCCAAAAATAAAATTTCAAAGGATTTGAGGTTTATCCCCCCTGTTTTAAAATAAAAAGTAGAAATGAAGAAATTTGGATTAAGTGCAGGACGCCTGCCTGAGTGCATGGGGGGCTTCCCTGGTGTGGCCCTCCCCTGGGGCTGCCTTCCTGGGCCCACCCTTGAAGAGCAGATTCAGTGTTGTTCCACACAGAGCACGGAAGGACCCAGATTCATAGCAGATTCCACGACGGTTTTAAAGTCAAGCTGCCATAGTAAATGGAAGTTCTCGATGCTTGAGTGTGGGATATGTGCATAGGGCAAGGCAATAACACCGCACTTTATAAGCACTGTATCGTAAGTGGAAAATGCAATGTCTTCAATAAAACTGTATTAAAATTGGCACTAAAACAAGTAAGAATGTGTTAATAATTTTAGAAGCAATTCCAAGCAGTAGAAAAGATGGCCCAAGACTTTCTTCTACTAGAATTTCCATAAGTGCTGATTTACACTTTATAGAACAGAGGTGGAAAACATGCTGTAATTTTTCTGGCGCTTGGAATGAGATTTTTGTTTCATTACTCTGTTAACTCATTTCTCAAATATGATTCTTTGTAGGGTCCAGCTGGTAACGATGGTACTCCGGGACGGGACGGTGCTGTTGGGGAACGTGTAAGGGCAATTTCGCTGATTAGAAATGTGCACTAATGTAAATTTGAAACCTTTGTAAGACTGAAGGGTAAAATTTGCCCTTTCTTTCATAGCTCTGGGGCAGTCCTGATTTTTCTGATAGTAGCTACCTTTTTTTAAGGTCATTATTTGGGTAAATGAAATGAGACTTGAGTACACAGCAAAGTGAGACGGCATTTCTTATTAATTGTAGGAAAGCAAATTGCTTTCATAGCTGGTGTAACATGAAGGCTTTGGATACAGAGGAAGTAGTCTAAGTGTCACACTCATTCACAAATATATGGAAGCAGAAGCATCGCTGTGTGACATCTAAATTTCTCTACTCATCTCCTAAAGTGAACGCCCCATGAGAAAATAAACCAGGTGGCTTTCTGCCTGTTACATATCCCATGGTGTATATAAATATCATGACATATGCTGACCTGCAAACATCCCCAGCCTCCTCTGAAGGCCCAGTCCCTTTGGGTAGTCACACGGTCGTCTTAGACTGCGTATCAGTCCACGGAAGGCAAAAAAAATCAGTCCCCCGATTTAACATCTGTTATGACACACTGGCTCTGCTCACTTTGCAGCTCATCATGTGGCCAAAAGGCCTGTATATTCAGACAGACTTTGCCTGGAAGCTCGATTCCTTAAGCAGCCAGCAGTGCAGCCTTGAACAAATTTCCTGAACCTCCGTTTTCAAATAGTTTAAATACGATTAACACTTGCATTCAGTAACATGTTTAGAGTATCTAGTAGACACTTGAAGAGAAAGAGTTTTAAGGCATCTTGAGTAAGCCCTCGCCTCATCTGCCATAAAGCTAGGGAACGCAGATTCTCCTGGCATCTGGGTTTCCCCCTTGGTCCGCATACATCATACAAGGTAGTGGTCTTCAAAGATTTTGCTAATGTGGTCCCTGGTATAATTTTGAAAATCTGTGAACCCCTATGCACAGTTTAAGTTGCCATCACATTTTATTTTAATCCTAAGTTTAAATAGTTGGAAAAGAGGTAATCATTGGTAAAGTCTAAATGTGTATGTGCTTTTAATACATTTTTTTCAAACTCTTATATTTGCCAGTTTTGCTTACCCGATGTATCATATGTCCGTTCTCCAGCCGAATTGCCAGCGTTTATCCCAGTTGCCAAACTAACCAGTCAAATTAAGACTTAATTTCTGTCAGCAGAATAGGTCTGACTTCATTTTTCAAGTCAAATAATCATGACAATACATATTCACATAGCAATTATCTCACGTCTGACTTCCCGAGGAGATGAGATTTGGAGCCTTGTCATAGTTGGGTCACCTGGATAAAATAAGGAACAGCCTCTTTCTTTCCAAGTACCTCGTTGCTTTATTCTCAAGTGAACTGTGCGTTCTAGAAAAGTCCATAGTTTGTTGCCTAGAGGTGTCTCCTCCCCGGGGCATTGCATCATAGTAAGATTGTAGAGAGATTGGAATACTTTTTCTTTCATAAAATGAGAGAGGCGTGATTATTAAAGAGGAAATAGGGAAGGATACTTCAGTTAGTTGTCTGAGAGAACTATATACTATACTATAGTCAGTTGTCTGAGAGAACACATGTGGAATTGAAAGTCTAGAAAACGGGTTCCTTAAATTTCTCCCAGCTCTCACACTCTGGAAAGTCTTTATTTATCCCAAGTGAATGGATACTCCTCTTGAGGACTCTTTGGTGTAAAAAACGCGCTAAATTCTGGAGGTGACACTGCTATACACTACAGTCTTGACTGTGATGGTAGTTGGGTGAGAGTGAGGGGAGGGAGAACTGGAATTGGGGAAATATTCTTTTCAGTTTGATTTATTAAGAAGTAAACATAAGTAAAATATTTAAGAAAAATATACATTGAAATATGAAAATAAGGTTTTAAAAAAGGCATATGTTTTCTTACCGCAAATAGCATGAGGGTATAGAATGCTGCTGTTTGATGATAAATATGAAAAGAATAATCCCATGGTTATTCTCTTCAGGGTGATCGTGGAGACCCGGGACCTGCAGGTCTGCCGGGCTCTCAGGGTGCCCCTGGAACCCCGGGCCCTGTCGGTGCTCCAGGAGATGCAGGACAAAGAGGAGATCCGGTAAGGAGACCCAGTTTCATACCGACAGTTACACCTCAGGGAGCTACATGTGAGCCTGGACTTAATCGTACACGCACCCTGGATCAAGGACTCTAAACAAAGAATGATAAACAGTCAGTTATGACTTGAATTGTTGTTAATCTTAACGGAAAACATTTGACTTCCGCTAGATATTCAAAAATCCTGATGCTTTGAATTTCATCATCTAACGATGTTGGGGTGTATAGGAAATGTAATACGTGTGCATCATGTTAAATTTATGCTAGTAATGTCTTAGCATAATCCACTAAGGAAGATCGTCACTCAGTGAAATCAGTTAATAAAGTTGACTAAAGAAGTGTCATCGGAGTTGTAGTGAGCACATTCTTACACCTAAGGACATTTGGTTTGATTTTAATCCATTAGCTATAAGAATATACACAGGGATATACATAAACCATATATAAGTATCCAACTTACCTATTTTTGAATTCTGTATCTATATAGTAATATTTTTTACATACCGATTTTTGTGAAAATTTCTTCTAGGGTTCTCGGGGCCCTGTAGGACCACCTGGTCGAATCGGAAAACGTGGCTTACTTGTAAGTAAAGTAATTATTCTTTAAAAATAAAAATATTCTCATCTATACACACACATCTATTGTATGTATATGTATATGTATGTGTGTGTGTGTGTGTGTGTGTCTATATATATATCCCCAAAGGAGCACAATTTAAGATTCAAAAATGAAGATCAGCGAGTTCCTCAAACTGCGAACTAAAATATTACTTTAATACCCAGAAGTTTGTGTTCGTTTTATAATTTTAACTTATGTCCTCTAAATTTCACTGTGAATTCTTTCAATAGTCAATAAGGACTTGTGGAGTCACAGGTTTCTCTCAAAATAATAGGAATGGTGCCCTTATTTTTAGAGATTTTCCAAAAATCACATAGGAAAATGGGCTTGAAGTCTCTTTGTAAACTTGAAAAGTGCTAGTATTTTATATTTTCAGCTAGACTACCCTGCTCACGTTCTGATCTTTTTGCTTTTACAGTTGCTTCCAGGTTAATGATTATTATATAGCTGTTTTACTGCGAGTGAATCCTCTCTGACGGGCAGCCTGTTAGCCATGTTCCTTTCACACTTATTATAAAAATTAATATCTATACTGATGAAAAAATTATAGCCTTAAATTCATGATCTATTACTAAATCATAATTCTCAGCTTTGATTTGAGCCTAATCGGAGACAATTTCAGTTATGTGGTGTGTCAAGTGAATGATTTTCTAACTACTTACATAACAATGTGGTTTATTTTTCATAATTAAATGAATTTTAGTTAATAATTTAAATAGGTGCTTTCGGGATCCCTGGGTGGCGCAGCGGTTTGGCGCCTGCCTTTGGCCCAGGGCGCGATCCTGGAGACCCTGGGATCGAATTCCACGTCGGGCTCCTGGTGCATGGAGCCTGCTTCTCCCTCTGCCTGTGTGTGTCTCTGTCTCTCTTTCTCTCTCTCTGTGTGTGACTATCATAAAAAAAAAAAAAATAGGTGCTTTCAGGTTTAGTTTATTTTCAATTATGAAATTCTAGGATATCCCAAAATAAAAGAACCTCTCTAACATGAAAACATTCAGGCTGATTTTAGTATTTAAATTTGTATTATTAGGGGATCCCTGGGTGGCGCAGCGGTTTGGCGCCTGCCTTTGGCCCAGGGCGCGATCCTGGAGACCCGGGATCGAATCCCACATCAGGCTCCCGGTGCATGGAGCCTGCTTCTCCCTCCGCCTGTGTCTCTGCCTCTCTCTCTCTCTCTGTGACTATCATAAAAAAAAAAAAAAAAAAAAAAAAAAAATTAAAAAAAAAATAAATTTGTATTATTATATAAAATACATAAAAGTAACTGAGATCTACTCTTATTTTTATTATAAAAAGATTCCCATGCTGTTTGACAGGATGTCCAAATTAAAAAAAGAGAAAGAACTAAACAAAATAACAAACTAATAAAAAAAACTAACCCGAGAGCCAGTATATATTTGAGGATATTTTCCATTCTCCTAAGTCAGATTGATAGTTCGAATTATCTTTTAGGAAAACCAAAGACAACAGAAGCTGTCCTCATAGTAGGTGACCCTATGCCTCCTGTCCAATTACTGTGAACCCCTAGATCCCTGGTGCTTTTCTGAGTCCCCAAGACTTAAAAACAAACAACAAACAAACAAAAAGGCAGCCCAAGACTGATCAGATTGATCTGATAATTTCTACCTCTTGGCATAGCTACTATCCCACAAGAAGATGCTTAATTACTGCTTTTTCTTTAGTTTCTCAGCATCAGGATTGATGGATTTGGGTACAAATATTGCAGATATAAGGATAACAAGCATTTCTTTGTGTCTTCTTTAAAGGAGAGTGCTTTAATAATGATATTCCTCTTCCGTTTGCTTGAACAAGACTTTGCCAATTTTTCATTCCCTCCAAGTTTGAGATACAGTTGGCACATGACATTATTATAGCACAATGATTGATGTACGTATATGTTGTGAAATGATTATGACAATACCACAGAAAGTGTAATTAGCAGCCATCATCTCACATACACGCAAATTTTATTTTCCTGTGGTGAGAACTTTTACGGTCTACTCTCTTAGCATATGGCCACCTGTCTAATATATTCTCGGGGGTCATATCCAGTTAGCTTATCTACATGTGCAAACTTAATAATCATTCCTTTCTTAGAGGTAACGTAAGTAAATAAGGACTCATGTTTTAGTTTAAAAGAATCTGTGTGTAGGGCGGCAGCCCAGGTGGCTCAGCGGATTAGCGTTGCATTCAGCCCAGGGCGTGATCCTAGAGACCAGGGATCGAGTCCCACGTCGGGCTCCCTGCATGGAGCCTGCTTCTCCCTCTGCCTGTGTCTCTGCCTCTCTGTCTCTCTGTGTCTCTCATGAATAAATAAAATCTTAAAAAAAAAAAAGAATCTATGTGTAGTGGCAATATTTTTGCATAATATCATAAAATATGTGCAATACAGTCTTTGGAAAATGTTTCAGATAGGTTAGGTCAAACTTAAAAGTGCATCATTTTACTATGAATGCAGGGCAAACATTTAAAAAAGTGAATCTGTAGGAAAGCCTTATTGTCTATCTTATGTTTTTAGTGATTGCGCCTTCATTCCTTAAGAAAGAGACAAAAATTTCTCAGTCCAATTCAGATAAGTAGCTATGTTAGTTCATACAGTTGCCCCCTTTCCCTCTGTGGGATTTCCATTACCTGTGGTTAACAGCAGTCAGGAAGCAAACAATCCTCCTTCTGGCATGTCGTCAGAAGGTCAGTAGTAGCCAGACACTCCGTCACAATGCCTGCGTCATTCACCTCGCTTCATCTCATCACGTAGGCATTTTATCAAATCTCATATCCTCACCAGAAGAAAGGTGAGTACAGTACAGGAAGACAGAGAAAGAGAGAGAGAGAGAGAGAGAGAGCGGCCACATTCACATTATTATATTGTTATAATTGTTCTATTTTATTATTCATGATTGTTAATCTCTTAATTCGTGCCTAATTTATAAACCTCACTCTGAGATATGTATGTATAAGAAAAATGTAATGCTTATAGCACTCAGGCTTCCAGTGCGGATCGTGGGACGTGTCCCCCGTGGATAAGGAATCCTTGTACGGTGTTCACAATTGTAGTAAATACAACTGTAAAAATTAAAACTGTAGTAAATTATAGTCTCACCAAGCAATATCCACGCCATGACCCTCTTTCTAGGGACCCCAAGGACCTCGAGGTGACAAAGGTGATCATGGAGACCGAGGTGACCGAGGTCAGAAGGGCCACAGAGGCTTCACTGGTCTTCAGGGTCTTCCCGGACCTCCTGTAAGTATTACTTGGCTTCTGTGTACAAATATACAAGTATCTTGACGTGAACATTTATTTACCCATTAGGTGATTGCACTTTTTGTATCTTCTTTTCATTTCAAACCATATCCTGGTAAATATTTAATTACCCAGTTATCCAGGACAATATGCCATTTATCAGCTGTGATTCTGTAGGAAGCATTAAACAAAAGGATAGGTAGGTGTACCATCGCTCCTGCAGTTGAGGATCCGTCGGCTCACGTAGGTGTTGGAGAGATGGGAGACTTGAAGAAATCAGCGTTTGCTGCCAAAGTGAATGACAGCACGTTTTTAAAAGCTGAGAACGGCAAAATGTGGGTGTAAACATTTTGGCAACAGTTTTTACTTTTTTCCTCCCTAGGGTCCCAATGGTGAACAAGGCAGCGCTGGGATTCCTGGACCATTTGGCCCAAGAGTAAGTAACAAAACCTACTAAGTTGCAGATACGAATAATAAGGCCCTTGGTGACATAGGGCTAGGGCTTGAGAATCGTTTTTTTATGACATTGAACCAGAGTCAGCCCGGGTTCTCTGGAGCTCTGATTCAGCAATTCCCTTTAAGTAGAAATATTCCAAAATATGACATATTGCTTCACGAGCCCACATTAGAATCTTTTACCTACTAGGTATATGCTGATCTGTTACTTCATTTTCTTAGTCTGTGTTCATGGAAATTTTATTGAACTCCTTGAGAAGATATAATAAGACTTACCATGAGGTTCAAACAGATTTTGAAGCTGGATATGTTTTTTTTCCCCGCCTTTAAGTAATTGAGATACTTTCTCAGAAGTGGTTTGCATAAGGCTAATTCTGAAGAAAATAATAAAATGAAACCAGGATTTGCAGCTTTTAAAGATTCTACATTGGTGCTAATGCTGCCTCCAAAACGTCATTAATGTCTTAGGACAATTGACAGACATAATTACTTAGGAAAATCATTAGAAAGAATTTCCACTATGTCTAAATACAGTGTAAACAAATCCTACATAACATTGAGAAGAGTGGTATTAATATAAGTAGGATGTGGGATCCCTGGGTGGCGCAGCGGTTTGGCGCCTGCCTTTGGCCCAGGGCGCGATCCTGGAGACCCGGGATCGAATCCCACGTCAGGCTCCCGGTGCATGGAGCCTGCTTCTCCCTCTGCCTGTGTCTCTGCCTCTCTCTCTCTCTGTGACTATCATAAATAAATAAAAATTAAAAAATATATATATAAGTAGGATGTGATGAGATCCTGGAGAAAAAGCACACAAATTTAACTTCTATTAATCATTCATACCTTCTGTCATTTTCTTAGTCTTAACTAATTAGATTACTAATTAACTTTATAATACATGAGATTCCATGAAACAGCCTTCTTCCCATAAAAGCAGATGACCAGTCCATTAAAGTTTTTGCCTGAT
Source organism: Vulpes lagopus (assembly GCF_018345385.1). Lineage (NCBI taxonomy): Eukaryota > Metazoa > Chordata > Mammalia > Carnivora > Canidae > Vulpes > Vulpes lagopus. The sequence goes on along the minus strand of NC_054834.1, from coordinate 110,067,682 downwards.
GCTGTCTTTTATGACACATGGATGATGGAAAATTCATGTGTGATCAAACAGTGAACATGAAGGATCCAGGACCCCACTGATTAGTCATCAGGACAGTGAACGTGAAACCACTGTGATAGCTCTGTAAGGAATATAGTTCTTTGGTTAGACAGTCCTTGCAAAATGTTTTTTCATAGAATCTAATCTAATCTAATCTAATCTTGTTTCTGGCAGGGTCCTCCAGGTCCAGTTGGTCCCTCAGGTAAAGAAGGAAACCCTGGACCACTTGGGCCTATCGGGCCTCCTGGTGTGCGGGGCAGTGTCGGAGAAGCAGGACCCGAGGTAATTCCAGGGGGTTGCACGCACAGAGCACTGTTGGTTCCCATAGCCTGGATTCTACCCAAGGAACCTCCATGAAGCATGGTGGACAAGAGAGTTAAAGAACTCTGGAGGGACGCCCGGGTGGCTCCGGGGTTGGGCGTCTGCCTTCGGCTCAGGGTGTGACCCTGGGGTCCTGGGATCGAGTCCCCCCATCGGGCTCCCTGCATGGAGCCTGCTTCTCCCTCTGCCTATGTCTCTGCCTTTCTCTCTGTGTGTCTCATGAATAAATAAATAGAATCTCAAAAAAAAAAAAAAACACCTCTGAAAACAAACATAGGTGTCCAACAAGAGCTTGTCTATAGAAGTAACTATTTCAGGTATTTTAAGACAGATGATTCAGAGTATATAAAATCAGAGTCCAACCTACCAAAGCCTTGACTTCATGTGACACCAGTGAGAGAAAATAGCAGGTTATGATTGTATTTATAATTGAAGTTATGAAAATGTTGCTTTGCTTTAAATGCCAGCAAACTAAATGTGAGCTTTGATGAGTATAGTCATTCATGAAAATGCTGGAAAGTGAAAAGTATTAAAATTAAAGTTTTTCTCTATTAAAAATGGCATTCAGAAAGGATTTAAATTAAAACTGCTTAAAAATTCTAATAGTATTGACTTGGGAGACATGAGGAATTTGGGAAACACCCTCCTATTTCTGCCATGTGCATGTGTACATGTGCACGTGTTGTTTAGGAGTTAATGTGTCTCATTTACCTTTCCCTCCTTACTCTATCTCTTCCCTTTACTGATATTATCATTAAACTAAATACTTATTATTTAATATATGGATGGAATAGCCTTGTTTTTCCTATGGTCAAGAGCAATATCTCCTGTCTAGCTCTCTGAATGGAAAACAGCTACAGAATTGGAATACCTCTGACTTATGTGGCTCTCGATTGACTCTATTCTATGCTTCAGTGGCCCTTAATGGAAAAAAATACATCTTTTCCCCCAAACAGCATAAAGGAATGCATAGAGCCATGATATGACCTGAAAAGAAAAACAAACAAGCAGATTTAACAGGGTACTGAGGGAGAAGCCAGGTTGGCACTGAATTTTGAAGCAACTTGCTCAGAGCCCATAACAGGCGGCAGGGCTGGCGTGGAGCTCCAGCCTCTGATGGCTGGGACCACGCTCTGCACATCAGATGTGGAGCACGCACCTCTGCAGGTTGTCCCTGATGCCCTCAAGTCCTGGGCTCTTCCTTGGGAAACTGCAGAAGGGATCGATAGTGAGGATCCACTTCCAGGCCTCTGCCACTTTTCGTGCTTATCTCCCTATGAGTCCAGTAGTTCTTTATGGCAAAAAAGTAAGGGAGCTGTTTATTTTTGTTAATAAGGAAACCAAAGAGAACTTTTTACAATTTTGTTTAGTACAGAGAATCTGCTCGCTTCGGCAGCACGTATACTAACATAGTACAGAGAATCTTAACCTACAAATTAATGCACATAAAAAGATGTCCTGCACTTTCCTCCATATTTGGAAGTAGGGGAAATTGTTTTGGGGGTGTTTCTTGTGGGTATTTCCCTGATATAGACGTGAGGCCTTAGAGAACCAGCACCCACAGCTCTTCTACATCTCCTCCTCCAGCTTCTGCCCATAAATCCTTTGGAAATATTTCAGTTTGCCTTGCCCCACATAGTTTAGAAATGAATCGACATGTCCACACATTCTTAACATGAAACGTATTGCATCTTCAAGGTAAACATTGGAACAAATATTTTGTGCTTTGATTTTTATTGGTCTCAGAGGCTGACTTGCAGGTGTGTTGGCTGATAACAGTCACACATCATGTCTCATCCTGGGAGAGTTACAGGAGCAGGCTGCAGCGCAGCCCTCCAGGTTTAAAAAGTCTGAGGTCACAGATGTGTCAGTACCACCAAACTGGGACAGCGCTTTGTAACCCCCCACATAGGTACCAAGTCCCATTGATGCTTTGTGTCCAGATGAAAAACAAAACCCAAAAAAATCTGTTAACTGTATTTCTGATTTTTTTTTTTAAATTAGGGTCCTCCTGGTGAGCCCGGTCCCCCTGGCCCCCCGGGGCCCCCTGGCCATCTTACAGCTGCTCTTGGAGACATCATGGGCCACTACGATGAGAGCATGCCAGACCCACTGCCAGAGTTCACTGAGGACCAGGCTGCTCCCGATGACAGAAACAAGACCGACCCAGGGGTCCATGCAACCCTGAAGTCACTCAGTAGTCAGATTGAAACCATGCGCAGTCCTGACGGCTCTAAGAAGCACCCGGCCCGGACTTGTGATGACCTAAAACTTTGCCATTCTGCCAAGCAGAGCGGTGAGTAGGCGCCTGCCCATTCGGGCGGAGCCCGTTGTTCCTGATTGATTGTGTTCTTGGCCACATCCCGAAACGTGGTACTGAGTGAGTGACAGACTCAAGACGTGACAGGACCAGCATGGCACAGGCTTTATGTGTTGGTGGTGGGGACGGTCAGCGATGTGACCGGTTATGGGATGAGAGGATCCGTGTTATAACAGAGGACCAAAACAAAAACGAAAACAAATAAGAGGACCTACTCCATTAGTGATCCAGTTTCATGTCATTTCGGAGATAACTGTTGGCATTCTAATTGTTGCTCAACTCATTTACAGTATTGACGATACATTATTTTATTAGATTCTAATTCTATTTTGCTTTAAAAAGTTGGCTTTCTAAATTTAATGAGAACACATCCATTTTGGCAAAGCCACTTCATTATGGTGACTTGTCTGTCTTTGGTATAGCTCTCTGTGTAAGACTGCGATGGTAGTATTTCATCCCTGGGCATGTTTTGAGCTTTAAGCACCCTCCGTTGTGGCATAGTACGTCAGAGCAGTGCCTGGCACACAGGAAGCACTCAGACGGGTGACATTTACTTTTTCCTCACCTGTAGAGTATTTCCTAAACTGAGATACTCTGTCTTAAAAGAGTCCTTCAGCAATGAGTTCATACTTTTCAAACCATCTGTTAACTCTTTGAGAGACTCATAATCCTTTGAAATTCTCTTTATTTAGCATGTATTTTTATTTTGGAAAATAGGTGAGTACTGGATTGATCCTAACCAGGGATCTGTTGAAGACGCGATCAAAGTTTACTGCAACATGGACACAGGAGAAACATGTATTTCAGCAAACCCATCCAGCATACCACGTAAAACCTGGTGGGCCAGCAAATCTTCCGACCATAAGCCTATTTGGTATGGTCTCGACATGAATAGAGGATCTCAGGTAATTCACAGTCCTTGCTAAAAACTGTATTCTTTCTTTTCATTATTTATTGTACTTTATTACTTATTTAAGACCATGCTATCATTTTTGACCAGATTGATTATTGCATAAATAAATCTTACTACGAATTATATTAACAAATTTTGAATGATAATTTCCCCCTGGATGCAATGTGGAAAAGTAATCATTTTTTTAGTCTTAGTCCCTTTAATGCATGTTATCCTGGCTGTGGAGTATACTCAAAGGGATCTTGCCACAGTTGAAAAAAATTGGATTATATGGGGCGGGGGGGGGGAACCTCAGTGACTGGCGCCTGGATCTCTTGCTGACTTTGTGACCTCAGGAAGTTGCTTAAATTTTACGAGGCTCAGTTTTGCCATTTTAAAGTAAAAGTGATGGGGCACCTGGATGGCTCAGTTGGTAGAGCATCCGATTCTTGGTTCTGGCTCAGGTCATGACCTCAGGGCCCTGGGACGGAGCCCTGTGTGGGGCTCTGTGCTCAGCAGGGAGTCTGCTTGAGGATCTCTCTCCCTCTCTCTGCCCCTTCCCTGCTCATGCATGCGAGTGCATTTGCTCTCTCTCAAATAAATAAATAAACCTTTTAATAAGTTTAAAAAATAAAGTGAAAGTGATCATATTTATCTCACAGTCTCTGGATGAATAAAGAGCTTAATATAGTATCTAGTTCCTGATAAGCTACAGATAGGTGTTAGATAAGTACCATAGTAGTATTTTTAATGATTCACTATGTAAACTTTGTAGTATTATTTAAACTTAAAGCATTTTTACAATTACAGTTGCTCCTTGAACAACACAGGGGTTAGTGATAAAAATCAGTCAAAAGTCTGTGCAGTGAGAAATCTGGGTACAATGTTTGACTCCCCCAAAACTCAACTACTAACAGCCTGCTGTCGACAGAAAGCCTTAATCCATATCGTAAAGTTGGTTAACACATATTTTGAATGGTGTATGTATTACATACCATATTCTTACAATAAAGTAAACTAGAGAAAAGTAAATGCACTAAAAAAATGACAAGGAGGAGAAAATACATTTAGAGCATATAGCATATATATATATATAGCATATATAGCATACAGTACACTGAATATACTGAAAAATTCTATGGCTAAGTGGACTTACGCAGTTCAAACCCTTGTTCTTCGAGGGTCAACTGCATAGGGAGACCTTAAACATTTTGAAGTCCAGTCTCCTTTAGGTTTCTTTCATGGTCCTGCCTTTAGATTCTCACCCAGCCTTGCCATTTCCTGTTGTCATATGAATATTTCATTCTGGGTCTCCTTATGGCACCCTAACTGCAATTTTCCTCTCACTTCTGCTTCTGATCTTTCCTCCGAACTCATGTTCATAGCAAACATGTGAGATATTATGAGTATATATAGGATACACTAAAATCTACCATTACTTTAATGAGTAGGAGAATTTTAAATTTAGATATACCCAAGAGAAATGTAATTTAGTTAATACAATATGTAAAAGGCTCAAATAGGAGCACTGAAAGTAAAACTCAAAGAGAAGATGAGCAGAAAGGAGTCTGTAGGAAAACATTTTTGATTATCTGTTTTTGTTAGCTAACAGAAAGTTTGTATTTCATACTTCCTGTAAGTATGGAACAGTGGATTTTAAAAGCTGTTAAGTCAGGGGGATCCCCGGGTGGCTCAGCAGTTTAGTGTCTGCCTTCGGCCCAGGGCGTGATCCTGGAGTCCCAGGATCAAGTCCCACGTCGGGCTCCCCGCATGGAGCCTGCTTCTCCCTCTGCCTGTGTCTCTGCCTCTCTCTCTCTCTCTGTGTCTCATGAATAAATAAATAAACTAAATAAATAAATAAATAAATAAATAAATAAATAAATAAATAAAATTAAAGATTTTAGGCCAGAGTTGAGTCCCAGTTCTTATTATAATCAGCAATAAAAACAGTGAGTTACTTTTGATACACAATTGAGCCAGTGTTCAAGTATAACTTCTAAAAAGCAATATCTAAGATTGTTTAAACAAATAGAAAAGCAGATTTCAAAAATACTTACACTTTCTCTGATGAGTTATAAATATCATTGGTTTCATTACCATTTGGTTGGAGTAGTAAGGTTTTTGTGAGTATTCATAGAAGTTTCAAAATATTTATTTTTTATTTTTTATTTTTTTTATAAATTTTTTTATTTATGATAGTCACACACAGAGAGAGAGAGAGAGGCAGAGACAGGCAGAGGGAGAAGCAGGCTCCATGCACCAGGAGCCCGACGTGGGATTCGACCCCGGGTCTCCAGGATCGCGCCCTGGGCCAAAGGCATGCGCTAAACCTGCTGCGCCACCCAGGGATCCCTCAAAATATTTTATATATAGGCAGAGTATGTTGTTAAATGAAAGAATAAAAGTAATATTCCTTAAAACTGATGTCTGAAATCACACACACACACGCACACGCACACACACACGGGGACTGTGAGACCCTTCAGCCCTTCAGCGTTTCAGATAACAGAGACTCTTTGTTTCCCTAGTTTGTTTACGGAGACCATCAGTCACCTAATGCAGCCATTACTCAAATGACCTTCTTGCGCCTTTTATCAAAAGAAGCCTCCCAGAACATTACTTACATCTGCAAAAACAGTGTGGGATACATGGACGATCAAGCCAAGAACCTCAAGAAAGCTGTGGTTCTCAAAGGGTCAAATGACTTGGAAATCAAGGCAGAAGGAAATGTCAGATTCCGATATATTGTTCTTCATGACACTTGCTCTGTAAGTACTTTTGGCCTCTACTGATCTGATTGAAGAAGACATTTATTTTCAATAAAAATACCGTCACGGCAGAAGTGGGGCAGTTTTACCCAGTATGTGATTATGCACGATAGCTTTGTTCACGCTTGTCCTGGAGGGTCAACTTGGATGTGTCTTAGTACGCGAAGCATGGTAGAGATTTTAACACAAAATAATTAGCAAAGGACTGGGTCCTTGAGAGTCAACCCGGCTCTTGTGCAAACTCCCTGTGGTTCTTCCACAAGTCACTTTATTGAACCTCAGCTTAAAATTCCTTGGTTCTAAAACATATAATCGATCTGAGATACCCTTTACATTTTTCAGATTTGTAGGTTTCCTCACTTGCAGATATAGATGCAAAAAGGGAAAACACTTAATGATGAATGATAGTTTCATTTGTGCAAAGCAAAAAAGTGCTCATGATTCGTGTTAGTGACCATCGGGGAAGCTGTAAAAGAACAAAAGGCATTTCTTTGAGCCCGTGCCTGCCAGCCATGCCAGTGCCACCTCGATGGTAGCAGTGCTCGTAATTTTAAGTATTGCCCTAAAAGTCATTGCTTTCACATTGTAAAATTTGGCTTTGTAGTCTGTGTCTACCATCTTTGGAATAGTTTGTCTAGCCTGTTAACCCATGGCACCATTTAATTCCAGAAACGAAATGGAAATGTGGGCAAGACCGTCTTCGAGTACAGAACGCAGAACGTGGCGCGCTTACCCATCGTAGATCTTGCCGCTGTGGATGTTGGCAGCACAGACCAAGAATTTGGCATTGAAATCGGGCCAGTTTGTTTTGTGTAGAGCAGGCCAAGATACATTGACCAAGAGCACCACCCCCGCCACCAGTGACCACCACCATTCACAAGAATTCTGACTATTTGAAGCTGATCCTGAGACTCTTGAAGTAAAGGCTAATTCCGCATCAGCACTGTATATATGGTCCTAAGTGCCTGGCCTCCTTATCCTTCAGAATATTTATTTTACTTACAGTCCTCGAGTCTTAATTGATTTAAACTATTTTTCAATACACCAGTTTAGGTTTAAGACGACCGATAATAATGACCACCTTTTTAAAAAGTAAACTGATTGAATAAATGAATCTCCGTTTTCTTCAATTTATTTCAATGTAATGACAAAGTTGCTTAGTATTTATGAGAAAATTCTTCTTCCTGGCAGGTAGCTTAAAGAGTGGGGTACGTAAAACCACGGTACGTGTTTATTTCACTTGGCTGTAGTTTGAGAACTAGAAAGTAGTGCCTTTTGTGACTTCTCATTTCCAGATATCGATTAAAAGTGAAATCCAAATATTTATCCTTGTGACTGAAACCTACACGCATGTCTTGATATTGTTTAACTACCATAAAGACTCTTTAAAGAGAACTTTGAAAAAAATGTCAGTTTCTCATGGTCTTAAATGGAATTTTTAAGTAGCATATATTCAATGGAATTTATGGAGAACAAAGTGACCTTAAATTTTTGTGAAGGGTGGCAACCTCAGACTTTTTTCTCATTCAAATCTAAAAGTACCTTTCCCTTTTGACTCAGTCTATCAACATATATAGAAGTTACATGATTAAACATTGAATACATTTGCACTTTTCTTGTTTAAGAAGACCTTGAATGCAAAATAATTTACACATACAGCTTCATAAACATATGTCCAGGACCCAAAGTCGAGAGTCTTCCACATGTACAATCTCCTCATCCTGAAGCCTATAACGAAGAAAAAGATTTAGAAACTCAAGTTGTGGAGCTGACTCTAAGCAAATGTGATGATTGGAATTAGAACATTTGATCTTTGAACTCTCATAGGAAAAAGTGACCCAACATTTCTTAGCATGAGCTACCTCATCTCTAGAAGCTGGGATGGACTTAATACTCTTGTTTATATTTTAGATACTAAAAGGTGCTATGCTTCTGTTTTTTATTCCAAGACTGGAGATAGGCAGGGCTAAAATGTATTATTATTTTTCCTCTAATGATGGTGCTAAAATTCCTTCTATAAAACTCTTCAAAAATAAAGATGGTTTCGTCAATACCACTTGTGGAAAAAATAATTGTTAGACTGCCCACTTCTGAAAGAAGGAGTGTTGTTCCAGTGCCTTTTCATGGTTCACCTGTCCTACCGTATCTGGAATGTTACGTGATACTTGCATGTTTCCTAGACCAGAACGTGTAGGTCCCCTTGTGTCTCAAGGTTGGTTTTTTTTTTCCCCCCCTCGATTGCATTTGTTGGCTCCATTTTTATTTTTTTCTTTAAAGATAAACAGCTGGGACCATCCCAAAGGACAAGCCATGCACGCAACTTTAGTCATGTATCTCTCTGCAAAGCATCAAATTAAATGCACGCTTTTGTCATGTCAATGGTTTTCGTTTTGTGAGATTCCTTTGAACGTATTAGATCCGTTTTACTTATGATGGTGAAAAGTAGAGTGTTGTGTTCTTTTTTTGCCATTTGTTTAAAGGACAAAATGACGAATACCTTCCATTGTGTATATAATGGCTTAGAAATGAAAATCAATTTTCAACATCACCCACGAAGGCAACACGACACTAATTATCATTGTCTTATGCCCTTGAAAATCTCAGGGTAGTATTACTGATAAAAAGAGAAAAGCAACTGATTTTTCATTGTTGAATAAACTGATAATAAAATGTATGTTTCACAGTACATCACATATGAATTTAGCCTAAATGATTTGGGTTTTATTTTCAATATTTATTTCACAACATTGTTTTCCCCCAGATTGGTTTTTTTTATTTGAGCTGTACGTCTTAATTTGAATATTTATGTACCTGAAGGCATCTGTGAGTTTTGTTTGTATTAAAACGTCCTTCAAGTCCAACCTGTGCAGGTTGTACAGTTCAGATAGATAAACCAGAAATAATAGGTGGTGATTCTCTTAAGTCAAAAACACTAACAATCTCTGGCTCTAGAAATACCAGCGCTTAGTTGGAGCTCAGGAATGAAAGGTTGACCCGGACCATCCCAGCCCTCAAATTATCTGAGTTCTAGATCCCGAGGTCCCACTATGCCCGTGGACTTCTTTAACCGTCCAGCTGATCCCTCAAACTCTACATGGCCAAAAGTGAAATAATCTACATCTGGGGAGGATTCTAGCATTCATTTATTACTAATTTATTAAAAATACAAATGAAGGGGCGCCTGGGTGGCTCAGTTGGTTAAGCCTCTGCCTTGGGCGTGGGTCATGACCTCAGGGTCCTGGAGTTGACCCCATGTCGGGGCCCCTGCTCAGCAGAGCCTGCTTCTCCCTCTCCTGTCCCTCTGCCTTGCTTGTGTTCTGTCTCTTTAAATAAAATCTTAAAAAAATAATACAAATGAAAATTCCTGGCATTAACAGAAATGAAGAAAAATAGCAAAAATATAACAATGCTGAAAGACAAAACATAACATTTGGCAAATTATGGCCAAATTGAACGTAACTTATTCCAAATTGAAAAGAGCTTCAGAGCAATTGTACACAACATCCCTTCTCAATAGTGTTGTGTTGTGTGGCTGAAGTCAAGTACAGAAAATTCTGGGGGAGAAAAAAGCCGTTGGAACTACAGAGAGTCCCTATCATGCTATGAATAAAGAGATGTCAGGATCACTTTCTTCTCCGAAGTGATGAAGATTTCAGAAGAGCCTAAGAGGAATAATTATTTAAAAGCTAATTTGGGGGCTGAGTTCCAAACCCCGTAAGCCGAGGCCGTGATACCCTTCGCCCACCAAAAGCCTCTGGAGCGCAAGGCTTGTCAATAGGCTTTTTTCCCCCCCAAAATGGGAGGTTCACGCAGGAGCAGTGTTCCTTCCCCCTCTGTCGATGCACCGTTTCATCCACACGTAAGTGTGGGTGCGCCCCGGGGCTCAGCCGTCCTCCCCCCTCCCGCTCGCCTGCCCACGTTTGGGTCACTGTGTCGGGAGCTCCAGAGCCGGCCGCCCGAGGTCTCGGATTCGGGGATGCGCGTCACTAACTCGCCGTCTTCATCGGGCCCCCAGGTGCTTGCGGCCCAGGCGCTGATCTTACCTGCGAGCTGCCTTATGTTCCGTGGCCCCCGCCTGGCGCCGCAGTGTCACCCCCGTCCGTTGAGTGAGGCCGGACCTGGGGGGTCGTTCCTGACCCCTCTCCCTCCCCCTGCCGGATCCTGGCATTGCCAAGGATCTTCAATCTTGCCTTGTGAAAATAAGGGAACCCTAATGTGAAACAGCTGGGGAGCCCTGGGGGGCTGCTGTGGCGGAACCGCACTGCTCCCAGCGCAGCGCCCGCAGCAGGGGGGTCCCCGCCGCCCTTCGCCCTGTGCCAGCCGCAGCCCAGCGCCTTCCTCTGCTCTTCCCCGCCCCCCACCTGCCTTCCCCACCCAGCGCAGGGCCCAGCCGGTCATCACCTTTGGCCTGTGCGCCCCTCGCCCCTTACCTGTTCTCACCTGTTCTCACCTGTCCGCGGCGCAGCCATGGCTCATCCTTCACCCGTGGGGCAGGTAAGCTCCCTGCCAGGGCTCCTGGCTCCGGGCGCCTCCTCCCCGGGAGCACAGCCCAGGGCTCCACGTGGTCCACCCCGATGTGATGGGGGCGCCCGTCCCGCGCCGAGGCTGTCGGGGGGCAGGGGCGCTGCGGGAGGCTCCCCCGGGCCGCGGGCTCGGTTCATCCAAAACAGATTCGCTCAGTAACGGATGAACAGGTGCGAACCACAGAGCTGGAGGAGCCCCGGGGGGGGGGGGGGTGCACACCTGCCCCACGGCCTGGCGAAGCCGAACACGGCTGCCACGCGTTCAGGGCGCCCTTTCCATTAGTGTCACCGGCCACGAGGCCGGCGTCTGGACCCCGAAGGCGGGACACTTGTCCGGCTGCTGCTCGAGGACGTATTGACCATTCGGGAGACAAACGGAGCAACACAGCCACTGGCTTCGGTAACACCTGGAGATAAAGGGGTGCAGGAAGCTTCAGGGTGGGACCACAGGGGGGAGCTGGGGAGGCCCGGCCGGGGAGGAGGGAGGACTGGGCTTGGGGACGAGGGGAGGCCGGGACCCCAGGAGCTGGGGAGACCCAGGGTCAGGGAGGAGGAGAGGCCCAGGCCTGAAAAGGAGGGGAGGCCCGGTCCCAGGGAGCTGGGGAGGCCCGGGGTCGGGGAAGAGGGGGGCCAGGGGTTGGGGACCAGGGAAGGCCCGGGCTCCAGGAGAGGGGAGGCCCGGCCCGGGGAGGAGGGGAGGCTCAGACATGGAGAGCTGGGGATGCCCGGGGTCAGGGAGTGTGGGAGGCCTGGTCCTGGGTGGAGGGGAGGCCCAGGCCCGAAGAAGAAGAGAGGCCCGGCCCGGGGGGGATTGGGAGGCCCGGTCTCGGGCTGGAGGGGAGGCCTAGGCTTGGGGAGGTGGTGAGGCCAGGACTGGAGGAGAGCAAGCCCACGCCTGGGGAGTTGAGGAGGCCCGGGGTCGGGAGGAGGGGAGGCCTGAGCTCTGGGAGGTGGTGAGGCCCAGGACCAGAGAGGAGGGGAAGCCTGGGTCTGAGGAAGAGGGGAGGCCCGGGACCCGGGAAAAAGAGAGGCCCTGGCCCCTGAAGGAGGGGAGGCCCAGGTCCTTGGAGCTGGGGAGGCCCCAGCTCGGGGAGTAGGAGAGGCCCAGGCCCAGGGAGGATGGAGGCCCGGGCCACGGGAGCTGGGGAGGCCCTGGGGTTGGGGAGGAGAAGAGGCCCAGGCTCAGGGAGGAGGGGAGGCCCAGGCCCGGGCTCGGAGAGGAGAGGAGGTCTGGTCCTGGGGAGATGGGGAGGCCTGGGCTTGGGGAAGAGGGGAGGCTGGGTTCGTGGAGTTGGGGAAGCCTGGGCCCAGGGAGCTGGGGTGGCCTGGTGTCAGGGAGCTGGGCAGGCCCAGGGTGGGGGCGGAGGGAAGCCCTGGCCCAGGGAGGAGGGGAGGCCAGGTCCCAGGGAGCTGTGGAGGCCCGGGTCGGGGCATCGGTGGGGGGGCAGCCTCAGGGAGCTGGAGTGGCCAGGGCCCAGGAAGGATGGGAGGCTTGGTCTTGGGAGGATGGGAGGCCCGGGACCCGGGAGGAGGAGAGGCCCGAGTCCTTGGAGCTGGGGAGGCCTGGGGTCGGGGCAGAGAGGTGCCCGGCCCGGGGAGGAGGGGACGCCCAGGACCCAGGAGGAGGGGAGGCCCGGGCTCGGGGAGGAGGGAGGCCTGGAGTCAGGGAGGAGGGGAGACCCGGCTTGGGGAAGAAGGGAGGCCCTGGCCTGTGAAGGAGGGGAGGCCCAGGTCCTTGGAGCTGGGGAGGCCCTGGCTCCAGGAATAGGGGAGGCCAGCCCGGGGAGGGGGAGATGCTGGGAGCTGTGGGAGCTGTGGAGGCCTGGGGTTGGGGTGGAAGGGGGGGGGTCCCCTGGCATCAGGGAGCTGGGGTGGCCTGGGCTCGGGGAGGATGAGAGCCCTGGGGCTGGGAAGGAAATGATAGGGGAGGCCAGGTCCCAGGGAGCTGAGGAGGCCTGGCTCATGGAGGAGGGGAGCCCCGGCCTGGGGAATTGGGGAGGCCTGTTCTATGGGAGAACGGGAGGCCCGGGACCTGGGAGGAAAGGCCGGCGGGAGCTGGGGAGGGGGGGAGGCCTGGGCTCGGGGAGGTAGTGAGGCCCAGGACTGGAGAGGAGGGGAAGCCTGATCTATGGGAGGACAGGAGGCCTGGGACCTGGGAGGAGAGGCCGGCTGGGAGTTGGGGAGGAGGGGAGGCCTGGGCTCGGGGAGGTAGTGAGGCCCAGGACTGGAGAGGAGGGGAAGCCCGGGTCTGGGGAGCTGGGGAAGCCTGGTCTATGGGAGGACAGGAGGCTCGGGACCTGGGAGGAGAGGCCCGGGCCCTGGGAGCTGGGGAGGCTGGGCTCGGGGAGGAGGGGAGGCCCGGGCTCTGGGAGCGGGGGAGGCCAGCCCGGTGGAGCTGGGTAGGCCTGTTCCTGGCAAGCTGGGGAGGAGTGGTCTCAGGGAGGAGGGGAGGTCTGCTCCCAGGGAGGTGGGGAGGCCTGGGGTCCCGGAGGAGGGGAAGCCCATTCCTGGGGAGCTGGGCTGGCTCGGGTTCGGGGATGAGGGGAGGCCAGGTCCAGGGAGGAGGGGAGGCCTGGCCTTGGGGAGGACTGGAGGCCCAGGCCTGGGAAGAGGGGAGGCCCGTGTTCGCAGAGGAGGGCAGGCCCAGGCCCGGGGAGCTGGTGTGGCCTGGGTTCGGGGTGCGGGGTGGTCCGTGGTCGTGGAGGAATGGAGGCCAGGGATCAGGGAGCAGGGGAGGCCAGGGGTCAGTGAGTGTGGGAGGCCTGGTCTGGCGTGGAGGGGAGGCCCAAGCCCGGGGAAGAAGAGAGGCCCAGGCCCGGGGGGATTGGGAGGCCCAGTCTCAGGCTGGAGGGGAGGTCCAGGCCGGGGGAGCTGGGGAGGCCCGGGGTCAGGGAGGAGGGGCCTTGACTGGCCGGGGGAGCAGCACACATGCAGGCGTGGGGTCCCTAAGGACGCAGCTTGTTTGGGGGACTGCAGGGAGGCCTGCGAGAGGCCTGCCCGGGGCCAGGAGGCTGCTGGAGGCACAAGGAGGTGTCAGGGCCTTGAGGTCAGGGATGTGGAGACACATTCCAGGCCAGCTGCTCGGAGGAGGCGATCCAGGGTTTCTGGCGGGAGCGTGACCGTAGCCTTGGACACCCCGGTCATGTGAGGGGCCGGTTCGTGCTGTAGCAGAGGAACGGGGAACCCCTGCAGGCCTGTGCGGGCGGGGGGGGGGGGCACCCTCCTGCGGGCGGCCCATGCCTTGATCTGGGTCCCCCCGGGAGAGAAGGGTCACCGCACAGGGGCGCGGGGTTCAGGCCTGTGAGACGTGCCCTGCGGTTCCTGCCCGCCGTCACCTGGCAGGGACAGTGGGGACAATTCTTAGGGGGACTTTCTGAAGTGAGATGAAAACAGCTTAGTCAGGACACGCTGGAGGAAAGGTCGCGCAGGGGTCACAGGTCGCAGCCCCTGAGGCCTGAGGAGGACAGACGGCGTGGACTCCAGCAGCAGAACCCACAGACGTGCTGGGAGGGAAGGCGGCCAGCGGCAGGATCCCCAGCAGCTGGGGGGGGACGGCACCCCTGGAAGGTGCTGGGGGTGCCCAGCTGGGCGGGGGAGGGGGGTCGGACTCACAGACCCGGGGCCACCCCGATGGCTGTCAGTGCAGGAAGCAGGTCCTCCGGGATGACGGGGAGCGGGGAGCTGGGGGGCATCTGGGAGCACTGAGGGCTCCAGCGCCCCTCTTCCCGGGGCAGGTGCTCGTTGCCACCTGTGGGGTCACAGGTCACTGCCGAGCTGTGGCAGAGAGAGACCCCGAGTGGTCCTGTGCCTCGGGGGGTAGGGGCCTCGGGCTGCAGCTCAGGCCAGCACCCGGGGCGTCGGGGGTGGCTCAGGCCAGCACCTGGGGTGTGGGGGGGGCTCAGGCCAGCACCCAGGGCAGGGGGGGGCTCAGGCTACCACCTGGGGTGTGGGGGGGCTCAGGTCAGCACCCGGGGCATCAAGGCAGCTTGGGTCAGCACCTGGGGCATGGGGGGTGGCTCAGGCCAGCACCTGGGGTGTGGGGGGGCTCAGGCCAGCACCCAGGGCATGGGGGGGGGCTCAGGCCAGCACCTGGGGCATCAAGGTGGCTCGGGTCAGCACCTGGGGCATGGGGGGGGGCTCGGGTCAGCACCTGGGGCATGGGGGAGGCTCGGGTCAGCACTTGGGGCATCGGGAGGGGCTCAGGCCAGCACCCCGGGGCACACAGGCCGCCAGGTGGGCCCGGCCTCTCAGGGCCTGTCTCCAGGGCTAAATGCACGAAGTCCTGGGGAGGGAGCCGAGAGGTGAGGCGGGGTTGGGTGGTGGTGGCCTGTGCCTGCGGGTCCCGCACCTTCAGGCCTCACGTCTGAGGGTCCAACGCCCGGAGCTCGGTTCCCGGTTCCCGTTGGTGCTGATGGAAGAGTCTGAGCACCGGGGAGAGGACGCGGTCCCAGAGCCGCAGAGAAGCCCACCGCGTGGGTTTGCGCCGTTAGCCCGGGAAGAGGTTGGGGTGCAGGTGATGTCACGCGGCCCAGGGCGGTGCAGGGGGCCTGGGGGGGCGCTTGGGGCCTGAGCCACTCCCGACGCTGGAGCTGCGGCCCAAGGCCCTGGGAGGAGCATGCAGGAGGGGGCTGAGGCCTGGAGCTGCAGGGGTGCCTGGGGGCTCCCCCCTGCTCCCCGGGACTCCCCGGGGCTCCCCCTGCCCCTCAGCCTCCCCTCTGCTCCCCGAGTCTCCCCCTGCTCCTCACTGCTCTCTGGGCTCCTCAGGGCTCCCCCTGCTCCCCGGGGCTCCCCAGGCCCTGGACCAGGTCCCTGCCCCCGCCAGCCCCCCTGTTGCAGGCTCACCCCCGGGCGCCTCCAGAGAACAGTCTGCAGGTGCTTTAAGGTGAGGACAGTGTGGGAATCCGGGGAGTCACTCGGGAGGAGCCCCAGGGTCCCTCCCTTCCCCGACCTCAGCCCCGCTCCCGAGCTCCCCAGCCAGCCCCCGCCCTTAGGTGCCCCTGGAAGCTCCTCCCAGAGGACTGAGTGGGGTGCTCCCTGCTGCCCCCTCCCCGCACCCTTGTGCCCGGAGCTGTCATCCCCCATCTGGGCCACGCGGACGCCCCCGGGGGCTCGGCCGCAGTGATCTCGGGCTCGGTCGGGCCTCGGGGTGGACCCTGTGGACCCCAGGGGGCTCAGTGCTGAGCATCTGCCTTCAGCCCAGGGCGTGACCCCGGGTCCTGGGATCGAGTCCTGCATCGGGCTCCTGTGAAGGGCCTGCTGCTCCCTCTGCCTGTGGCTCTGTCTGTCTCTCTCTGTGTCTCATGAATAAATAAAAAATATTTAAAAACAAACCAAAAAACCCTGTCCCCTTACTATTAACTCAAGCTCTGTGGGCCCGACTATCCCTCCAGCCTTATCATCATGCTGTGAATCCTAAGGTCCCCATAAAACTGGGAAAATTCTGGGGATCCCTGGGTGGCTCAGCAGTTTAGCACCTGCCTTCGGCCCAGGGCGTGACCCTGGGGCCCCGGGATCGAGTCCCGCGTCGGGCTCCCTGCGTGGAGCCTGCGTCTCCGCCTCTCTCTTTGTCTCTCTCATAAATAAATAAATGAATAAATCTTAAAAAAAAAAAAAAAAGTGGGCAAATTCAAAGGCCAAGGCCCCACCCCGGTTCTGCACCTCCTTTCTTCACAGTAGCGCCCTTGAGCCTCCTTCCTGTTTCTCCCCGAAGATGTTCCGCTCCCTCAAGACCACCTCCAAGGCTGCCCTGTGCATGTAGCCTTTAAAAAAAAAAAAAAAAAAAAAAAGATTTTCTCTTTTTCATGAGGGAGAGGCAGCAGGGCCCCGGTGAGCGGAGAGCCGGGTGCAGGGCTCGACCCCGGGACCCCAGGGTCACGGGCTGAGCTGCAGGTGGGCGCTTCCCCGGGACCCAGGCGCCCTGCATGCAGCCGACCCCTCGTCCTTTGCCAGCCCCCTGGCGCCGACGGCCCAGCGGGTCCTCAGTGTCATGGTGCCTCGTTCTCCTCGCGTCGTCTCGAGCCCTTGGTTCTGGGCCTCGGTGCCCAATGGTCGCTCAGCAACGTCCTGAATGGAAATGGCTGAACAGAACGACCTTAATTATGACATGTGTGGCTCGAGCATCGCGGCGAGCACCCCTTGATTCCGCGACATCGTTCCCCTGTGGCGACGCGGGGGTCCCCCTCCGGGGCCTCGCAGTGGTGCCCACGGGTGGGCCCCCCCCCAGCGCTGCGGGGTTTCAGAGGATGACACCTTCGGATGACGTCTACACAGATGGGAAGGGAAGAAAAGGAGCCAGATTGTCATCAGAGAAGAACTCGCTTGGAGCACGGCGGCCAGGGTGACGCCTTTGGGCGCGCTGGGACAGGGGGCGGCCCCGGGCCGGCCAAGGGACCACGTTCCTTCCTACTTGTCCGCAGCTTCCAACCGTGTTGTCAGGACTGTGCGACTCTGCCCTCGAGGCTCAGAAAGTCAATTTTATTCAAAACAAGGAAGTAAAATAGTTTCTGTCACTTGCCATTTGGAGGTGGAGACAGTCGTACCGGGTCCCCGAAGCGCGAGGGGACGTGAGGCGATGCCCGGGCTTGGCACCGAGCGCCCGGGGGTTGTGCGGCGCCCCGGCTCGTCCACAGGGCCCCGGAGGCCCCACGGCCCCCCCTGGGCCTCACACTTTAAAATCTGTGCCCAGAGGCCTCGGGACAGCCTAGCCCTGGCGCTGCAGACCCCCGATGTGCTCCCACGGTGACGGTGACGCCGCAGCGGCCACAACCCACGGTGACATGCCCTGTGGGGCGGGCACTACTCTGCTCTACCCTCGGTCGCCTGCAGTTCACCCCGTGGCCTCGGACGCCGCCAGGCTCGCGCACGGTCCCCTCTTCGCTCCTTCCTGCCCGGGGACCTGCCCGGGGCCTCTGCTCAGCCGGGAGCGGGCCGGGCCTGTGCCTCCGAGGCCCCCTCCATGCTCCGGGCTCCGGGCTCCGGGCTCCTGGGCCGCAGGTCGGCCAGTCGGGCTCGGTGGCCGTGGGCACCTGGCCGTGGCCTGAGGTCGTGACCCACTCGGGCGGCCTCCGCGTCCCCGCTGCCCCGTGTCCGTGCCTGTGGGTGCCCGGCCGCGGCCTGGTCACCGGCGGGGCCGCCCTGGCCCGAGGAGCAGCCACAGCCCCGTCCCCGCGGCCCCTCCTCCCCCTGGGGCTGAGGCCAGGACCGCAGGTGGCCGCAGCCGTCCTGAGTCAGAGCACCGGGCCACCTCCCCCCCCCCGCCCCCGCTCACTGTGGGGACACGTCTGCCAGCCCCACGCTGCGCCCTCCCGGCGGCCCGGGCCAGCTTCCCCCCGCCGAGCTCTGCCCCGGCTCGTCCCTGTGGAGCGACCCCGGGGCCGCCGCTTGCCTCATGAGAGACATTCGGGGCCTTCGGTGAGGACCCCAGGCCGCGGACAAGAGCAGGTGTGGGCTGGGGAGTCACCCTCGGGGAAGGCGCTGAGCGAAGGTGGGCCGCGAGGTCGGCCGAGGCCGGGGGAGGCCGGGAGGGGGAGGCCGGTGGCCACACGCGGGCTGCCTGTCATCGTGCCTCAAAGTCTTAGCCCTGAAACCCAATGGTTTGGGGTAAAATCGTGACCCCAGGTTTTAACCTCTAACTAGCAGGTGCCTTCGGGGATCTGCACTTGCCTCACCCTCCCTCGGCTGCCTGCGGGCTGTCCTGGGGACCTGCAGCGGACAGCGCCTCGGGGACGGGGACGGAGCTGCACCGCGCATCAAGGCGACTGTAAGGACAGAGCAGCCCGGGCCCGCGGGTCGAGGCCTGACGGCCACACTGTTCCGGGGCCACTGGTGGCCCCGGCTCGGCCACGCGGGCTCCGCGAGCTGCCCACGCTGCGCGGTCGGGCTGGCAGCTCACGTCCTGCACGATGGCTCAACCGACCTCCCTTCCCACCTGCCCTGGAATTTTTGGTTATTATTGGTCGTTTTTATATGTTTTTTTTTTTTTTTTTTTACTGGAGTCGATTTGCCAACACACGGCATAACGCTCAGCGCGGCTTCGGCTGTCGGTGGGGCCACCGGCGGGCCCGAACAGGGGAGCCTCCCCGCCAGCCGCCACCCAAGGCTTGGCGCTTCCCAGTTAGGGCCTTTTTTTTGTTTTCTAAACCGTTTTGGGCCGCGTCGTCACTACAGGCACCGTCGCTGCCGCAGCCACCATCCCCACTGGAACCACCAAGTCTACACCAGCGGGTTTCCTTCTCCTTCCATCCGCAGACGAGACTCCCTTCCGAGGAGGGTTTCAGCGGCGCTGGCTGTGGCCCGCTGGGTGGCCCATGCGACCCGAGCGCCCCATCCTGATAAGGTCTCCCCAGACGGGCCTCCCCAACTTCTAGCTTCAGTTCTTTCGTTCTGGCAGGACCCGTGACGCCTCGGATCCCTTTGTTCATTTAATTTGCGCTGCCTCTGAGACCAGGTTCCGTCAACCAACATGTCAACAATACAGCCTTTCTGGAATTTTCTGTTAACATCCACATGCCTATGAGTTTGGTCTAATCTGAGTTGCACGGTTCCTCTTTGTCTAGTGCCTCAGAACCCACGTCTACACGTATTGCCTAGACTTTAGGAACTAGTATTTAATTAAACTTTTTCATTCTTTTTATGTGTAGGCTCCTCCTGAGGTTGACCTTCTAATTGTCACACAACACATCCTGGGCACGGACTCGGCGGCGGAAGTGAAGGAGGAGGAGAGTCGGGCTGAGGCACCTTGCGTTTCAAGAAAGGCAGAAGGGCAGGCGGGAAGTAAACGGTCCGATTTTATTATTTATTTATTTATTTATTTATTTATTTATTTATTATTTATTTATTCATGATAGAGAGAAAGAAAGAGGCAGAGACCCAGGCAGAGGGAGAAGCAGGCTCCATGCCAAGGGCCCGATGCGGGACTCGATCCCGGGACTCCAGGATCACGCCCTGGGCCAAAGGCAGGCACCAAACCGCTGAGCCACCTGGTTATCCCCAAGGGTCCGATTTTAAATGCCTGGAATAATTTAACACGAAAGAGGAATAGTTGAAGAGAATGCTCTCAAAAACCCCATGCAAATTCCCGGGGTCCTATTATTTCTCACTTATACATCAATCAAATACAGAATCTGCAACCTATGTAGATCTATATTGAAGTTTCCCCATCTGCAAAATTAAGATTTATATGTGCTCTTCAGTTACCTAAAACCTGTGCAAGAAGATGAGTTCTAAAGTATGTTTTTTTCGTGTTCATATATTTATTTTGTCACGGCCAGGGAAAGGCCACGGCTCTCCTTCCCCACTGCAAGCCAAGGTGGTAGGGATCTGACTCGTCCATCTCTTCCTGCGCGTCAGCAATAAAGCCGTCACACCCACGTGCCGTCCTGCAACTTCTCATGAGACCTTAATATCCGTCATGTGGCGGAGGTCACTCACCCTCCTCAGCCTTGGCTTCCTGGGCAAGTCATTGCAGGTGATCACGACATGAGTCCTGTCTCCAGGGACTGCCAGGTCCTCATCTCTGCGTGCAAATTAGATCTCCCTGTATTTGCCCTTAAAAGGTACAAATATTTGATCCCAGAATTTTTCTGTTTCCCTGAACTTCTCACTGCCATCCCTGCTGTTATCAATTGCTGTTTATTTATTTTTTATTTTTTTAATTTTTTTGCTGGCCTAGTCACGGTTCTTTGTTACATCAACCTAAATTAACTTTGGCTATTTTAAGTAGTAATTGACAGATTTTTGTCTAATGTTCGGGGAAATTCCGAGAAAGCTATAGAACCCAGCCTCATAAAATAAACAGAAATGAAGAGAATGCTTGTATTCAGAGCCCTAGTCAACATCATACCCCAAAAGTGGCTGGCGAGGCCATCGTAAGACTGGACACTAGATGTGTTCTTGGGCATAAGGTTGCAGACAGAATTAAAGTTGCTCATCAACTGACCCCGAGATGGACAGATTATTCTGATTTGTCCAGTTGCGCCCAATGTGTTATAAACGTCCTTATAAATGAAGGAGGGAGGCAGGAGGGCCAATGTCAGAGCGATGCACTATGAGGAAGACTTGACCAAACGTTTCTGGCTTGGAAGATGCCTAAATTTGAAACTCCAGATAATTTAACTTTGGTGCATAATGTAAATTGGCTTTCTGTCTGTCTCTCTCCATATTTCTGGAGAAGATACACAAGAAGTTTAACATTGGTCGCCTCTAGCACAGAGGATAAGTGGACTAATTGTCCTTTTTAATTTAATTTAATTTATTTTATTTTTTATTATTTTATTTTATTATTATTTTTTTTAGTGGACTAATAGTCTTGACGTGACATCTGACTGATGGATTTTTTTATTTTTGAAAGGAGTGTCATATATAAGTAATTCAACATGAAAGAGGAATAGTTGAAGAGAATGCTCTCAAAAACCCCATGCAAATTCCCGGGGTCCTATTATTTCTCACTTATACATCAATCAAATACAGAATTTGAAACCCATGTAGATCTATATTGAAGTTTACCCATCTGCAAAATTAAGATTTATATTTGCTCCTCGGTTATCTAAAACTTACATAAAATACTTATATAAAATACAATATAAAATACTTATGTATAAGCCATAGAGAGTAAGCAAGCTTCGAACTATAAAGTCAAACGTGCAAGGCCATGCTCACAGTAACTAAAAGAAGAAAAATTTGATGGTGGAAAAGGGCCAAGAGAACAATCAACAGTGTGTAGCAGTGATAGAAAAGCCCCAACTTGCGATTATTCTTAATATTACTGTCTAGTCTGCCAGACCCTGCTTCCTTGCAATAAATTACCAGCATCGTCCTCCCTGATCACTCTCACTTTGGGGACAAGTGAATTTCCTATGTTGTAATTCCCAGCGATTGACTCAAAGAGAATGCCCTTAGTTTCCAATAGACCCCAGGAATTTCATTAAATACAATCTAAAAATCCTCAAGAGTCCCCACTGAGCATCAGATCTCTTCTGAACATAGCGTATGACCCCACATTCTTGAGGTCATTGCCTTATTAAGCTAGAGAATTCGAACTCCGTACGTCTTTCCAAGATCACCAGGGTTCTCGCGTGTACACATGCATTTCTTATATCTACGAAAAGTGACGAAAACCAGGAATGTTTTATTATGATATTTTATTATGGGTGTCTGGAGGAAAAAAAAAAAAAGACCAACAACCACATACAAGCTTACAGAGTTAAATTTCAGCACATTCTCTGTGTTACTGTGACAAAAGCAGCCCCGTAATTTTTTTTTGTTGTTGTTGTTGTTGACTTTTACAGGATCAAGGGAGAGAGAGTCCCCTGAAGTGACACGGCAATAAATTTTCTGAACGGAGACACGTACAGATGGTGTGCATTTATGTTTTGAATGCAAGGCAACAATTCTGACCTGGAGTTTTTAAAGTGAAAGTACATTAGCACCATAACATGTGTCTTTAAAGCCTTCCCAAATGTGGGTAATCTTGACCATTTCAGCAATGACAAGGAAGGAGAAAAGCACCTTTAAAAGCAGTTGATATCCAAGATTAAAATCGTTGTAGATTTAAAAAAATGTTTTCTTTAAATTCTCGTACTATACTTTTTTACCAATATTTTAGGAAATTATTGCTAATTTATATGATTTTTTTCATCTTCCAGGACTTCTAGAATTCATCTGTATTTCTGACCAGGTTGAGGTAGTTGAAACAGGGAGGTCTTCTCTAATTTCACGTTTGACTATTTCAGAAAGAAAGGTTTATCTGTTAATGGTAAGCCTAGTCATTGCTCTGCAAATGGGCTAGGATTCAAAGAATATAACACAGTGTTATTGTAAGAGTGTTGAAGTTTATTTATTATAGCACCATTGAGACATTTTGAAATTGAAATTGGTAAAAAAATAGAACAAAAAGCATTTGAACTGTATTTGGTGTAACAGCAAAAAAAAAAAAAAAAAAAGTATCTTTTTTTTTTGCCAAATTATACTTTTTTCCAAAACTTTTGGAAATAAATAACTGGAATTGAGTTGGTCACTTGTACTGGTTGACAAGGTTAGAACGAGAGGAACACATATGGAGTGTGAAATTTTTTGCTGGGGTTTCAGATAGAGTTTGGTTTATAAAAAGCAAACAGGGCCAACGTCCACACCAAATTCTTGATCAGGACCACCAACATCATAGGGTGCAATATCTATAATAGGTAGTCTCACGGCCTTGCGTGTTCGGTATTCGAAGACTGTTTTGCCCCATTCCCCAGTGTGTTTCTGTAAAAAAGAGCAAAAAAAAAAATGTAAGTGATCATGGCATTACAATTACTTAGATACTTCCTCTGAGTGGTCAAGCTTAAAAAACCAGTGTGCTCTAAGGGAGGTGCCAACTTCCCCGGCTATGTTCCATGCATTTGAGACCCGTTCCATTTTAAAGCTAGAATCACCCCGGGTAATAAACCATATATAGATATTTTTTTATTTTATATATTTATATATATTATTTTATTTATAAATATATAATATATTTATATTTATTTATATATATATTTATTTTATTTTATTTTTTATTTTTTTTAGAGACTGAGAAAGAGAGCATGTGCACATGAGGGGAGAAGGAGGAGGGGAAGAGGGAGAGAGAGAGAATCTCATGCAGGCTTCACCCCCAGTGCGGAGCCCCACGGTGGCCTTGACCTCAACCCTGAGACCATGACCTGAGCCAAAGTCAAGAGTTGGACACTTGACTAGGCCACCCAGGTGCCTAATAAACCATATTGTTAACCAACAGCCTTATGGAGCTTTAGGTACACCCAGCAGAGAGTCTCAGGAGGCCTGCTCCTGTCTGGTCACTGCTACAGGTATACGATCGGTTTACTGAAAAGTGGGTAAGTCTCTCATAATGGAATTTGCTAATATTAGAAGCAAAGTCTCCCTTTGTTTATAAATGATAACGAAGAATAGATCTGAAGCTAACCTTTAACGTGAAAAAGTGAGCAGAGATTTTAGATCGACTCCAGATGAACAACTGTTACGCAGAATGTACAGTAACCACCCAGATTATCTGATAAAGTTCATCTTAAGAATTGAAATTTCTATTGATTTCAGTTAGTTTCACATGGAGGTTGAGAAGATCGATATCTCGTGTGTGGGGTATTTAAGATCCCCCACAACGAATCAGTAGATTCTATGTAACTCACACCAAATGTTCGCCCTCGGTATTTTTTTTAGTTCTTTTCACAGCAGTGTGCTTAAACTAGAAATGCTGAGATCGTTGTGATCCATGCTTCAAAAAATGTTATTACTTACAGTGCAACCATCCTCCAGGACTGTGTATGTGAATTTGCTGTTTCCTTCAGCCTTGAATTCACCTTCATTTGACCCCATCAGCCTCAGGGCTTTCTTCACATTCCCACTGGCGTGATCCAGGTACGCAATGCTGTTCTTGCAGTGATACGTGATGTTCTGGGAGGCCCGGCTGGAGAGAAGGCGGAGGAATGCCAGCTGGACGTCGAGGACGTCTTCAGGCAGCTCGGGATTGCCGTAGCCGAACTGTGATGGGGACAAACAAAAGGGATCAGACATCTTAGGTGCAACCGTAGGTCCTGAGGATTCGTGCGCGGTAGTATGGTCATCGTACCGTAGGTGCTTCATGTATTTTACGTATGAATATTTTACATCTGAATATGTTTTTGCTGCATGTATGACATATAGCTCTACAGTAACAAAGGTGTCAAGAATTGAGAGAAAGGTGGGTGCGTACAAAGAATAATTCGATCTAACTTCGCTTTGGGAGAGAAGTCATAAAAGTCATAAAGGTATCGCCCGAATATATAAAACCATTTGGGCTCCTCTGTTTATTAACTAACTTAGCTTTTTTTTTTTTTTTTTCTAACTTAGCTTTGTGATGAACGATTTAGGAGGAACCAAAAAAGTCAGGTAAGTAGGAATGACTTACTTTAAAAAAAAAAAAAAAAAAGGTATATCCTTTATTACCTGGAAGCCACCATCCATGGATTCTCCAAACCAAACATGTTTCTTCTCAGCACCAGAATCTGTCCACCAGTTCTTCCGGGGAACACTCCCGGGACTGGCATTCAGGCACGTCTCCCCGGTCTCCATGTTGCAGAATACTTTGATCGCATCCAACTTGCAGCCTTGGTTGGGGTCAACCCAGTACTCTCCTGAACAGTCGTGAGAGAGAATAACGGGACTTGGTTATACACGTAGCCGTGGAGTTTGGGCCACAGTGACTCCGCTGTTGTCCCTGTTTGTGCCCATTCATAAGGCCGCTTGCAGTGTGCTTGTGTTTTATAGGAGAGCGTGACCCAGGAGCTTTCCCTGGGATTGCGAAGCTCAGAATGAGCCACGAGGGTTAAAAAACGCTGGAGTAAAATACAACTTCTTGATACTGAACAAGGCTGATGATACTAGGCCGAGACTCTGGTTGGTGGATTGTGTTCATTGAATCTCTCCCTCTTTTTAAGATGATTGTCTATTTAGTGCAGTCTTGCTAAATAATGTAAGCTTTTCATCTAATCTATATTTATGCCGTTGGGTTTAACCCGAAGTCCCTGTGATTGATGGTTGTTCTCTATCCTAAGTAATTTTCAGAAATGACTCCTAACACAGGCAATGTCCCACGTCAAGGTATTTGAGAGCCTCCAGTAATTTTTGCCTTTCAGAAAGGATTAACCCAGTATATTCTTATATCTTACAGCATTACCAATATTTGGTTTAATTTTATAGGAGTCTGGGATTTTTCATTTAATATGAAAAAAGCTAATAATTAGATTTATCACACAATTAATCCCATTTGATAAATACTGCAAAAGTTAAACCGCAAATCATGTCTGTATCAAGTTATATAAATTTTATCCTGAACACGCAGGGATCCAGGTTGCATTACGACTCAGACAGCTTGGGGTTGATATGCAGGAATAGAGCAAACTAGGACTTGTATGAAAATTTCTACAAAATTGTCCAGGAATTTTCCTACGTTTGGGCTATTTTGGTTATTCATGTCACATTTTGTCTACCTGCAGTGTCTGCTTGCTTAAAACATTAAGTGGATTCGAGCCAACCCACGTCCTGTGAGCACTACGTGTGCTATGGGACGTGTCCTTCCCCCAGCAGGTGCTCCCCCCACTCCGTCCCCCGACAGCAGTGTCTGCACCCCCTGCCAGAGGCTGGGAGCCCCTCCACTCACCGCTCTTGAGCTCTGGATGGCAGAATTTGAGGTCCCGGCAGTTCCGAGCGGGGTGTTTGCGGGACCCATCGGGGCTAACGAGGCTTTCTATTTGTCCGCTGACGGATTTGAGCGAAGTCATAATCTCCTCGGTGTTGATTTTGAAATCCATTGGCTCGTCTCCGTAATAGGGGGCAAACCCGCCAGCTTTCTCCCCTCCAGCAGCAGCCATGGCAGCAGCGCCCCCACCGCAGCAGGGTCCGGGGGCGCCAGGAGGCCCGGGGGGGCCCGGCTGTCCTGGGTGGCCGGGGGAGCCCTAGGGCGGGAAGCACAGGCGTCATGGGGGACCCGTTCTCCGCTGGAAAGGTGTGTTGCTAGGCTGATAAAATGCATCACAAACAATCAATACGTCACCATAATCATTTCAAGGAAGGTCCATTTGTTTTGTGACCAAATGATAACCGGTTATAATAGACTCGTTACCGTGAGGTTCACTGTGTACAAATCAGCGGAGCCGGAGCACACGTTGTACCCTATCTTGCTTCCTTCGCAACAAACGATGTCAACTCCTCTAACTCTGACGGGACAGAGGGAATCTGACGAGGACCCCCAGATTCTGATCCCACTTTTGTCACTGGCTTTGTGTCTTTGGGCTGATCGCTCACTTGTGTCTCAACGACCAGACATGTAACTTGTGGGGAAGAGGTTCTTACTGCACCTACACCAGAGATGTGCGACAGGAAGGTATCGGCAATGACGGCCCTGGCAGCTGTGGCGGAGCCACGGGAGCTGTTGGAGAAGGTGGGCCACACGCTTGCCGGCACGATGATTGTGACCATGAGGCCTCCAGCATGACAGCAGCGCTGGGAGACTTTGCTTAATCGGGCTTCGTCCTTATTCTGACCCACCTGCTCTCTGAGCAAACCGTGGGCACGATCTTTCCCCCCTGGTTGCTACAGGCTGACAGAGGAGCCTCACTGGGGCGGACACTGCCTCCAAGTCCCTGTTCATCTGCCACACTACGGGGATGCCTGTACTGGGCCTCACTCGCTGGCTCACGGGGCCGATCTTACCAAGTGTTTCTGAAAAGCGAGGGCTGTCGCACACTAAGTACACGTATGTGTAAGTGATGTCTTACCTCAGATCCTCTTTCTCCTCTGTTACCTCGAGGGCCTGGTGGTCCAATGGGACCCGGATGTCCACTTGTTCCGTCTTTGCCAGGGGGTCCGCTGGGTCCAACTGGTCCCTAAAAGATGATCATGAGATCACAATGTTAGAATACCTTTCTGCTAGAACATTTTTTTAAATTTTATTTATTTATTTATTTATTTATTTATTTATTTATTTATTCATGATAAACATAGAGAGAGAGAGAGAGAGGCAGAGACACAGGCAGAGGGAGAAGCAGGCAACATGCCAGGAGCCCAATGTGGGCTTGATCCCGGGACTCCAGGATTGCGCCCTGGGCCAAAGGCAGGCGCTAAACCGCTGAACCACCCAGGGATCCCCAAACATTTTTTAAAATTAATTAATTATTTTTTTTTCTGCTAGAACATCTTAAAAACATGGGTCTGCCCATCTCTTTCCATGCTACTCACTCTGGGGCCTGCAGGGCCTGGACTACCGATTGCTCCCTGGTGACCAGCAGGACCCTGTGAGGAAAAGAAGGGTCAGTATTAATGGGGACTTGTAGGAGATGTAGGAGACTGTGCATCCAACATCAAATAAAAGCCACAGGTAGGGTGATGGAGTGTGATTTCCCTTCACCTTAATCTCCCCGTTGCCTCATGCCAACAGCTCTTTCGAACAAGCCCTCGAACCCACGCTCACCTCCTTTTGCACACACTTCTAGAGGGGAGCAGTCTTCCCCTTTTGGTCTCTCAGACTTGCCTCGCTCTGCAGTTCACACACACCGGAGGGGATTTGCTGACAAAGCCGACATACTTACCGGAGAACCTGGAGCACCTGGGTTACCGGGGAATCCTCGATGGCCTTTGATGCCGTTAAGGCCACGTTCACCGGTTTCACCTTTGTCACCACGCGGACCTTGGGGACCCTTTACAGACACATTTCAAGTCAAGGTCAAGAACACGGGCACACACTGGGAAAACAGAACAGGACCTAGAGCAGCTGGCCATCGGGGACGTCCCGCTAGTGGGAACTCCCGCCGGCACCGCGCGGGCAGCGATGGGGACTGTTCGGGTAGTTCCCACGTGGGGCTAATAATCCCACGAAATGCCAGTAACTGCTATGTGGGTCCTCGGCCCCAAGGAGCTTTTAGATTCGGAATTGCTTTCCGCATCAGCAAAAGGAAGTCACAGTTCTGTTCCTCGGCGGTGGGTGTTGCCACCCCCCCACAACATGCCGGGGCATGGCGCATGTCCCACCACGGGGTGAGGGGAAGCAGAGCCACTCACAGGGGGGCCTCGGGAGCCTGCAGGACCAGGAGCACCGGAGGGACCAGCGGGGCCCTGTGTGAACACAAACACACGGCGATCGCGGGTCACTGAGAAAGCTTTGCCTTCGCTCAGAGTCAGTGTTGTGGTCATGCCGTGGTCGTGGGCCGTCGGGGGCGCGGCGATCGTGACAGTCCAGGTCACCTTGTCCTTGTCGGTGCTTTCCGGGCTCCCCAGCATGGCCCAGGCAGGAGGCTGATGAGGCCACACGGGCCTCGCCCCTCCAGGCACCACGGCCATGGCCCACGAGGAGCCGGCTCGGGCCCCAAAACTACCAGAGCCCTTTTCAAAAACAGCACAGCCGCCTGAGGGACAAGTCGCAGGAAACCCGAAGAAACGACGGCAGGTGGTTCGGTTGGCACGTGGGCCACCCCGCTCCCCCCACCACCGGGCCCTCGGAGGAGACAGGGAAGCACAGGAAACTCACCGCCTCGCCTCGGTCGCCGCTCTTCCCTGCAGGGCCCACGGGGCCGGGGGGGCCGGGGTGGCCGGGGGCGCCCGGGGCGCCAGGAGACCCATTCTCCCCACGATCACCCTGCGGAGGGCGCACACGTGAGTGGGGCCCGCGAGTGGGGGCAGCCGCGGGCCGGGGGAGGCCGCCCACTCGGCGCTTGCTCCTACCTTGCCGCCCGGAGCGCCGTCGCGGCCTGGCAGCCCGTCGGAGCCTGGGTTTCCCTGGAGGAGAGAAGGGGGCAGGTCAGCCCGGGCCCACCCGTGACCCCAGGACGACAGGGTGCTCCCAGGACCCCGTGGCTCAGCTCTGCAGTGCCTGTGGCCCTCGGCGGTCATGGGGGGGCTGCAGGCCAAGGCCTCTGGCCCGTGTGTCTCCCCCATGTGAGACGGGGGACGTGGTCGGGGAAAGGTGTCTGAGAAAACCCTTAGGACACAGGTGACAAAAGCTGGAGAAACCGTGACATAAGCTGATAACGGAAACCTGCAATCTAGGGAAAGGCTCCCCGGGCCTCCGTTCCCCTGGCGAGCTCACCCTTCGCCGTCACAATCTCTGGTAACTATTAGTTAGCATCGTTCTAAATTGTCACAGAAGGGGGATCTGTCCCTAAGAAACAAGGGGAGCTTTGACAATATTTACGCTCCTGACATGAGGGCACGGCCCGACCGCTGCTTAAATAAGTGACCAGGTACGGCCTGGACAGCCCGACATTGCCCAAGAGCTGGTGCTTACGTCTCTTCCAGGTTCACCAGCCGTGCCGGCCAGGCCGGGAAGCCCCTGGGGCCCGGGAGGACCGCGCTCTCCGTTGTGACCACTGGGTCCTGGCTTCCCACTTTCACCCTGCACACAAAGAAATAAAAGACATTTTACTTTGACTTATTTTATCTTTTTTTGTTTTACTTTATAAAAAAATTTAATTTTTTAAAACTTACTTTAACAATCAATTAATATAATGTTATGAGATGTGCTTATTTTTCAAGGAAAAACTTTTATTTATTTTATTTTTTAAAGTTTTTTTTTAAAGATTTATTTACTTATTTATTTATGATAGACAGAGAGAGAGAGAGAGGCAGAGACACAGGAGGGAGAAGCAGGCTGGAGGAGGGAGAAGCAGGCTCCACGCCGGGAGCCTGACGTGGGATTCGATCCCAGGTCTCCAGGATCGCGCCCTGGGCCAAAAGCAGGCGCCAAACCGCTGCGCCACCCAGGGATCCCCAAAACTTTGTTTTATTAAAGGTCGATTGGATCTGTTCCTAAAACTACCTAAAATCTCCCTCTTTAAAACGGACAGTCAGCAAAGTAAAATGCTCACAACCTAGCAGGGGTATTCGAGGTGGCAGGATATTTGCTGCAATACCAGTTTATTAGTGTCTACGTTCGAGGCTGCCCTACGACATCCATTGTTTTTGCTCCGCGGCCTTTTGATACTACGCATGCTTCCTGAAAATATCAAGAATTTGCAGCTTTACAGGAAAACGTGTCCGTTGCGCGCTGGCTACGGTTAGTGCTGTCCGAGGGCTGTCAAAGGAAACCGGGTGCAGGGAAAGACGGCCACGCTCACCTTGACGCCCTGTGGGCCTGGACTTCCCCGAGGACCTGGAATGCCTGGTGGTCCCGCGAGACCCCTGGCCCCGGTGATCCCAGCAATTCCGAGAGGGCCTGGGGCTCCCTGTTGAGCAAATAATAAAGGCTTGGTCCTTCTCTATGTGACTGTGTTTTCCTCTGGTGAATCCATAATTAAAAACAAAGCGGTATTGTCGATCGGTAGAGCAAGAGAGCCGCTCACCGGAGGGCCCTGGGGGCCAGGCGATCCCTTCTCACCAGGCTGGCCAGCATCACCTTTAGGTCCCGACACCCCAGGGCTGCCAGGAGCGCCGTTGTTACCCGGTGGACCGGGGGGCCCGTCCTTGCCTGGAGCACCACTGGAGCCTGGGGGGCCTGGGTTACCCTACAAGGAGATTTTTTGAGATTTGAGTAGTTTGCAATGGAACGATGAATGTTTCTTCCCTCCTTTATCTCCCTCTTCTACCTGCATTTTACATGGGATTTCATACAAAGAATAGTAGCGACGGGTGTTTCTCATCCTACGCATATGTGACTATGCTTTATGGACTAAAGAAAAAATATTAAGAAAAAAACTCACATTATTGCCAGGAGGGCCAGGAAGACCACGACCACCAGGGAAGCCAGCGGCACCCTGGGAAATGACAACATATTTTTGAATTTCACAAGCCAAGCAGGATGAATAATCAAGTACAAAAAACACATATAAAGTATAAGAAATGGGATCCGTTTTCCACCCTGGGATCATTCACGGTTTGTTTTTTTCCTTTTGGGATTTAAACAGAACCTATGTGATTGGGGGATTGTAGTTGTTCGGGATCCCCCGAGAGGGGTCTAGCACTTTCAAGGCAGTTTTTCTACGGATGGGAATTGAGCAGTGCTTCTGCGTAGTGGGGGGGACGCTGGCCGGAGCCCCATTACTCACAGGACCGCCGGGACTGCCACGTTCACCTTTGACACCCTGGGGGCCGGGGGGACCCTGGATGGAATGGAGGTAGAAATGGTTCATCAGAAAACCGCCAAGGTCAAAACTTGAAAGAAGCACTAAGCCTCCAAGAAACGGTGGCTCTGCTTATGTGATCATCAGTCGTGCCCCTGCTCGGGTCACCGTCGGGCTCCTCCAGGCCAAGGTGCGCTGACGAAGCCGCGTGGCGACCCTCTACCCCAGGCCCCCCAGTGCACGACAAACTGAAGTCAAGGCGACGGGGACTGTGGAGTGGCCAGGACACCTCGGGCCGGTTCCCTGAGGCCGGGCCCGTCCCCCGAGGCCTGGCGTCCGGCCGCCCGGGGACGCCGTGGGGCAGCACGAGGGTACTCACCGCGGGCCCGGCTCCTCCGGGGGGCCCTGCCACTCCGGGGGGGCCTCCTTCACCCTTCTCGCCGGGGGCGCCCCTCTCGCCCTTAGCGCCGGGCTCGCCGTTCTGTCCCTGAGGTGGGAAACGACAGCCCGTGAGCCGCGGCCTTCACCGTGCCCGCGGCTCGTCCTAGTTTTTCTGCAGAAACTAGAATTCTCGGGGGGGCAGGACGGTTGCATACGATTGGGAAAGAAGGTTCTCGGCAGACAGGCCACGGCCTGGTAAGGGAAGCCTCCCCGGGGGAGGTCCAAGGCGCCACTTGTGGGGCAGGTGAGCACGGGGGGCCCTCGGGAAGGGCCAGGCCGAGCGCGTTTTGATTGTATCGTCTTGCAACAGGGGGACGTCGAACATCTCCAGGGCGTGCTCACCCGGGGCGTCCCCCGCCTCCCATAAGTGGGGCAGGTGTTCCCATCCCCGCCCGCCAGGGGAAGGGAGGGAGAGCCGGGCAGCAGCGGAGGGGCCCGGGGCCCAGGCACCAGCGGCCGGGCCTGCCCCACACCCCGACGGTACTCACGGGAGCTCCGGGGAAGCCGGCGGGTCCCGGGGGGCCGTGCTCACCTCTCTCGCCCTGGGGGGAAACACGCTCCCATTGGTGCCCTTCCCACGGAATGCGGCCCCCCACACCCGCTCGGCAGCCTCCAAGGGTGGCTTCTGGAAGACTCCCCGCTCCTCAACGGGGCGCCGAGGGCGCACCCCAGAGCCCTCCGGCTAGGACGGTTATTTGCCGGGAAAGCAACCTGAGCATTCGGAAGTGTCTGACACATGCGATCTGTAATTCTAAAACATGTGAGAATCTAAAAATATAGTAAAAGTGTTAATTGAGAAATCGGTCAACTAATTAATTAAAGCCTTTTACTCCGTATCTGTCCTTGCAGACCCTGAAGGCAGAGGATTTTAGATCTAGAAGGTGCCTCAGGCAAATATCCTGCAGGTTTAACAAATACTTACAAATGTGCATTATTCATGCCATTTTTTATATCTTTTCCAGAATTATTTAGGAGAGAAGGTGTGACTTAAAACTCTCTCTCGTGAATTTTAGATCTAGGAATTTTGGCCTAAGGAAACAGTCTCCCACGGCTGAGACTCAGGTCCTGGGGCGGGATTGCTGGGGAAGTGCTCGGCCTGGCGGGCGCAAGAGTGACCCGAGGCCTCGTTCTCACTTACGGGGCCACCGCGAGGACCAGCTATGCCCGGGAGGCCGGGGGCACCACCTTCACCCTGAAGAAAGAGGAAGACGATATTGCTCTGCGTCTGAAGAAGCCGGGGGCATTTGTGTGTGTTTCTAGGTAGTGTTCCCTGTTACCTTATCTCCGGGCTGACCCGCTGGGCCAGGGGGGCCGATGGGACCGGTAGGACCCTGAAGAAAAAAGAAACACATTTTTAATTTTAGAGGCAAAAAAGCATCCTCTTTCCTATTAATCAGAGAATATAGACACAGCATTGATCTGATCAACCAGATAATAGGACAATAGGACTTGTTTTCTGGCTCCAACGATACGCTTCACTTGGCGCGTACATATTGCAGAGCTTAAGAACTATGAGCTTCGAGGGGGCTGCCTCTAAGGGATTCAGGGGCAACTTATTGATTCAGTTTTTATTTATTTTATTTATTTTTTATTGGTGTTCAATTTGCCAACATACAGAATAACACCCAGTGCTCATCCCATCAAGTGCCCCCCTCAGTGCCCGTCACCCAGTCACCCCCACCCCCCGCCCTCCTCCCCTTCCCCCACCCCTAGTTCGTTTCCCAGAGTTAGGAGTCTTTATGTTCTGTCTCCCTTTCTGATAGTTCCCACTCATTTTTTTCTCCTTTCCAGGGGCAATTTATTGATTCATTTTTCTTTCCATTGCAGAAGATAATGATGTGACATAACATCTTACGATAATATCTTTTTAAAAATTAAAATGCGTTGCCTTAGTCAACAGCTTGATGATCCAAAATGTTTAAATACCCAGAATATAAATACACATATTAAAATCTTCAAATTGGCATCTTCAAATAGTAAAGTTTTACCTACGTTACCTAAGTGAGATATTAGGTGGTTTTTTTGAAATTTTTTATGTATTTATTTTTTATTTTTATTTTTTTTAGATTAGGTGGGTTTTTTAATTGGATGATGGCTTACCCATCAAATCTGTCAAAAGTGAAATTTGTATGAATTTCTTTAAGGCATCCACCATGAATATAACACCTACGTAATGACGCATGTCATGCTTATGGACAATCATGCTTATTGGCTGCAGTCCTATCTAGAAGGTGTTTGCGAACGGGGATAGAATTGATGGTAATGTTTTTCTATTTTGTTTGTTTTTAACCTTTATTTTGAAATAGTTATGCCTTCCAGGAGGTTGCAAAAGAAGATACAAGAAAATCCTATGCACCTTTCTCTCAGCATCCCTGAATGTCAGTATCTACACAACTGTTGTACCATGTTGGAACCAAGCGACTGGCATTGGTACCATCCCCAGAGCTGACCCTGGCCCAGCCGTTGTACACATTCTCATTTGCGTGGGAATGTGCGTATAAGCTCTGAAAGCTGGTGTCTTTGAGGTTAGCATAAGTTGTGTGTATTTTCTATCGGTAGGTAGATGCCCACAGTCTGACTATACCACAGAATTACGATGTTCATCAAATCAAAAGATTCCTTCATGAACATTATTGATTATGTTGGATGTTAGTGACTCATTATGACTTTAGCTTTTAACCTTTATCAGACTTTTGAGATTTTTCTATTCTCACGTCACGGTCGGACCATCAGGTAATGACAGATATAAGCCAGGAATTTTAACATTCATGTCATGTGGGCCTTCCTAGTGGTCAGAAAGTGGCCAAATACGGTCTAGGCCACCATGATGAGGTTTTACAGCAACTACAAGTGGAGGAGAGAAACTTCCAGGTCATAGAGACACTCACCCTGGGACCATCCTTCCCTGGGGCTCCATCTGCACCTGCACTGCCTGGTTCGCCCTGTCAAACAGAAGTCAGCGTCATGGCTGGAACGGGCCCAGGAGCAACCCCGGGAGGCTGCCCGGGGTGGGGTCGTAGCCGCAGGACCGTAGGGTGGCTTTGGGAGCAGGTTGGCCTTGGCACCTGCGTGGCCATCCTACCTTGTCGCCCTTGGGGCCGGGGCCGCCGGGCCCTCCTCTCTCTCCAGGCATCCCCTGCAGACCGGGGGTACCTGCCGAGCCGGGTGGCCCGGGGGGGCCAGCAGCACCCTGGGGTGGGGGAGACACAGTAAGCGCCGGGAGGCCACCACGCCGGCACCCATGGGTGGCCACAGGTCCCCACCGCTCACCTTCCCTCCTTCGGGGCCTGGGGGTCCAGCTCCACCTCGGGGGCCCATGGGGCCTGCAGCCCCGGGAGGACCACGCTCGCCCGGTGCACCCGAGTCGCCCTGGCGGGAGGGAGAAGGCGGTTAGCGGGCCCGCAGTGGAGGGCATGCTTGTCGCTCACAGCACTGACCGTGACACCTGGGAAATGCGCTTGTGAGACGCTTGTCCCTGAGCAGGGAGGTGACATGGGAAGAGTCCGTAAAGAGGGACCTTGGTACCTGGCCTGACCCGCTGCCTCTGACACTGCTACTGTTCTTTTACTCATGGGGGCATTTTTAAAAAAACGTTTTTCTACTTAAACAGTTTTCCTATGTGGAATCCATGCCCTGGAAAGATTCAGCGATTGCAGTTTCAGACACTCAGTTGCTTCTGTAGCATTTGTTCATGTCAGAAAATGTGATTTTATAGATGATGCAAATCTAACGTCCTGGAAATGTCTTGAGCTACCCTAAGGGTGTTGGCCAACTGTTTGCCACGTCCTGATTCTAAGAAAAGACCATTTGGGTTTGATGTACTAAAAGGGAGTCGCTAACCAAGTCTCTCTAACAGGCTGAAGAAATTAGAAAATAAATTGAAATACTTACCTTGCCTCCTGGAACTCCAGGTGAACCAGATTCACCCTTCGGGCCCTAGAAGACGGGGTTATACGATTAGGCCTATGTCAGGATCCAGGTTGTGTGAATATAAGCAAAAGGACTTGTTGGCATTTTGTACAGTTTGTTGAATCTTGAGCTGTGTGCCCTTTCTTTTACGGTAAAACCGAAACAGTCCATGTGACAGCTATGATTGAATAATTTTTCTTGGTTTGGTTAATGAATATTTAAAAAGCAAATGATAAAACTCAGAAACCATGGCGTGAGAAAATGCAAAAGGTAATAACTGATGAGTGATTACGATTTATTCTTTTGGCTTCTGATTTTTGAAAAAAAAAAAAAAAGGCATGCAGCTTACTGGTTCACCGGGTTTTCCATTTTCTCCTGGAGGTCCGCTGGTTCCGGGCAAACCCTACAAAGAACCACATTTTGTGTTGTGTAATCACTTCAGACACTGCTCACAGAAAAGCTTCTCATCTGTGTGTTTCTGCAAGGTATTCAAAAAGGTTTAGTGGTCTTTTTCAGGCTAGGAGCTTTGTGGGTCTCCAAACCCAGGGGTGCAGCTGGGACAATCATATCTTCCAAACTTAATGTTTATCTCCCTCTAGTTTTTCTTATTTATTTATTTATTTATTTATTTATTTATTTATTTATTTTTTAATTTTTCTTTATTTATTATAGGCACACAGTGAGAGAGAGAGAGAGAGGCAGAGACATAGGCAGAGGGAGAAGCAGGCTCCATGCACCGGGAGCCCGACATGGGATTCGATCCCGGGTCTCCAGGATCACGCCCTGGGCCAAAGGCAGGCGCCAAACCGCTGCGCCACCCAGGGATCCCTCCCTCTAGTTTTTCTGTTGCTGTAGGTAAAAATGAACGGATGGTAATATGGGTTTGCTCTGTGGACTTAAATTATAACAGAAGTAGGCCTAAGGATAAAAAATTTGATGTGCTTAATTAATTAAGCACATTAATTGCATAATAATAATAATCAATCTGCAACAGGAATGTCGACTCACATCGTCTGTCATTTTATTTCAAGGTGGAAGACAGACCCACACATTTTAAGCTGAAGATGAATTGTAATCTAGGAGTGGCACCAAAAAACCCGAACTGTCAATCAGCTCAACAAATACAGCTCACAAGGGAAGTACTGAATTGTCTGGTAGAAGCAGGAACCCAGGGATACTTAGGTAGCGACTTCTTACCTGTAGCCCTTGTGGACCAGGGGGTCCTGCGTCTCCTTTGTCACCAGCCGGCCCCTAGCGTAGGAAAGTACAATGAGATGTCCTATTATAAAATATCCTTTCATACTTAGTCCACACAGTTTTGATTTCAACAGGCTCACTGCTTAGTTTAAAACTTAATAGTGTGAAGGAGGACGGAGTCTGGCCTGCAGGGTTGATGCAAGGGAACCTCGTACAACGTGATCTTCACTTCTAGTTAGCCAGCATTTAGCTAGCTAAGTAACCAAGCCTCAGAACTGCTTTGGTGAACGATGGCATCATTCCTCGGCCCCATTCCCACTCACTCCCATCTCCAAGTTACGTGAGTAAACTTACAGTAGGCCCCGGGGGACCCTGAGGTCCAGTTTCACCATTCTTTCCAGCAGGACCCTAAAAAAAAAAAAATCAGTTAGGGAAGCAGAGGTAACGGAGATAGTAGAAGTCATAGGTTGGGAATGAAGGCTTCTAGAGAAAGCTGGAAACAAGTTAACGACAGCTCCGTACCTGAGGGCCGGGACCTCCAGGACCACCTCGCTCTCCATTCTTGCCAGGTGCACCCTAAAGGAGTGGCCAGGATTTATTAATTCTCAAAACGAAATCTTTCAGTGTCCCATTCCCTGATAGTTGGGATCTGCCTCTTACACATACACATGCATGCATCCACAGCCAAGAAATTATTTTCTAGAACTAGATTTCCATAAAGTTCACTACTCTTTCTCCAGACCTCTAAAAAAGAAAGCAAACCACAAAACCCACCCAGTCTCACATGGCATTTTACTTTTCCTATATTCTACTTCTTTGAAGCAGAGATCAAGTCTTGGCCACCTCTGAACTCCATATGGGAAGGAAAAGCCTCTGTCAAATATTTACCGAGGAAATAAAGGGAGGAACTCACATCATTTCCTTTAGGACCAGGGAAACCCATGACGCCAGGCTGACCTCGGGGACCAGATGGGCCTGGAGGACCTGGTCGACCACTTTCTCCTTGACTTCCCTAATGAGACAAAATTGCATTAACAGAGGTTTGATAAAGATCCCATGAAACTATGCCAGCTGTATACCAAGACTACGCAATACACATCAACGCCAGCCAAACTGCGCGTTCCGTTATTCACTGGGCTTATAAACAGAGATGTCAAAGATGTACTTACGGGAGGCCCTGGTTTCCCATCGCTGCCTGGCCCTCCTGGGCTTCCGGGCATGCCCTAGATCGAAGAAGGCAGTCAGTCAGGTGATCTTAAAATGTTAATTTTAAAAAAATCTGTAAAACTGTGAGATTTCGTACATAGCCTTTTACTGGCGCATATTTTTCAATCTATAAAGTGTCTCAGTCAAGCCTTCTGGTTTTCTTCAGTCATTCTAACTTTATCTTAAGAGTATTTTTTGATGCTATAAAAGTAGAGTCTGCCTTAAGTTGTCTTTAATGCTCCCTTATTTGTCTTTCTTCTCACTAAATGTGAGTGTCAAGCAAACGAGCGCTTCTCTGTACCCTCATTCCTGGACCTCCTGGGACACCATCTCGGCCGGGTTCTCCAGGAGCTCCTCTGGGCCCTGCAGGGCCTGGACCACCACGCTCCCCAGCGGGACCCTAAGAGGTGAAAGAAGTCAACAAATAGGTAAAAGATCCTTCACTGACCTAGACATTGACCATATTTAGGTCACGACGTGCCCTACAATCACTGTTCCCCATTAGTTTGGATGATCATATTGGGAATGTTTTAAGGCAACTCTGATGAACATCACATGCCACCAATATTCAGTGAGCATAACGACATGTTTCTGTGCATATAAAGTCAAATATCTTTGATGATATCAAACCATATTTGTACAGTATTTTAGAGTCTTCAAAGAACTTTCAGGCATTTTGATTAACTTTATTCTTGCAATGATGCTGAAATGAATCATTCTCCAATGACAGATGAGCTAAAGAATTCTCATAGAAGTTAAGTGACTTGCTTTAGCTATGAAGCTAGGAGACGGGCTGAGCAGGGGCTGGGACCATTGTATGCTGAGAATTATTATGATTTTTAACTTCCAGTGTATTTCTTTCCGATGTTTAGGTTTCAGTTAATGGGACACTGTATGGAAGAAGATGACCATTTGTAGTACCAGCATTTACAAAGTTAGACCTTAAAGTCATCTACCTTTTCTCCTGGAAGGCCATTTGCTCCAGCAGGTCCTCGGAATCCAGGTGCACCCTGGAGACAGTGAAAGGCAAATGTTGTGGCCCAAAGCATGAAACTTTTTCATAATTTTTGAGTAGCAGTGGATATTTTCGTGCTATCCAATGCCTCAAAGACAGTATTTGGGATTGAGGACGGTATCCTCACCCTGCAAGTGAAGCTCTCTGTGGATGAGCATGATATCCTGCTCCTTTTAGATGCTTATGGGAAACCTACCCTTTCTCCTGCAGCTCCCGGAAGTCCGTTGGCACCCGGTTCTCCAGGCGAGCCATCTTTGCCGTCTTCACCTTTAGGTCCTGGGATACCTGGAGAACCAGCTTCACCCTAAAAAGGATGCCAATAAAGGGTTAATTCTTTTGCCAAATTTTCACCTGGAATAAGAAATAACCGATTCTGTCGGGCGTAATACTTACACGTTCACCGCGTGGGCCTGGCTCTCCTTTGGCACCATTTTTACCGGGTTCACCCTAAATGAAACAAAATCTTGGTTTAAAAACAGGGAGTTACAGGCTAACAAAATCATCAGCAGCAACAACTAATCCAATTATAAACCCAGACTGAAGTCAACATAAAATCAACGGAACAAGTACAGAAAGTCTGCTGTTGATATTTCTGTTGTGGGAATTAAGTCCCATCTTCCAGGCAACTAAGGAAAATATGAACTTACTGCACCACCTCGCTGTCCAGGAGCACCATTGGTACCGGGTGGTCCGGGAGGGCCCCGGGCTCCTATCAGACCAGGGGCTCCAGGAATGCCAGCGGGACCCTAAAAATAGCCCAAGAACGTCACATTAGTCAAACTTGAACCTTCTTTTCTGGACAGCTAACTCAAACACCACGAATGCAATGTCATGCAAAGTGCAAGGGAAGCCAATAACGTGAGCGGGTGAAGTGAGGACGGAAGTGAGGGTGTCTTACCATTTCACCTTTACCGCCAGGACTACCATTGCTCCCAGGGGGGCCCTACAAGGGGAGAAGAGCATATTAAAAACAATGCAAATAGTGAATGTACATTT
Source organism: Vulpes lagopus (assembly GCF_018345385.1). Taxonomy (NCBI): domain Eukaryota; kingdom Metazoa; phylum Chordata; class Mammalia; order Carnivora; family Canidae; genus Vulpes; species Vulpes lagopus. The sequence continues at coordinate 110,027,494 of NC_054834.1, read as the reverse complement.
GCAAAGTAAATCTATTGATGGGTGCTGGGCTTTGTAGAGATTCGGTGATTCCTCCAACTACAGCACAACATGTAAAATGTAGGCAAAAGAATTATCATTATCTGAGTAATCTAAAGATAATATGCCCTTGGTCTAAATTTTTAAATAATAAATAGGAGAGGGTTTTTAATCCTGTTTCTTCTCCGAATTTCTGTGATTGGCGATCAGTTGGGGCACAGTATTTGAAGTACCAGATAACTATCCATCCTCTGCTTCACCTTGTCATATAAACAAAATTCATAAATTCTAGAAGAGTGTAAACCTCAAAACCCATGAATTTTGGTACTAATAAAATCAGTGTTTATCACAATAGAATATTTCTAAGCACCAAGCGGTGATTTTTTTTTTTCAAAAAAGTATTTTAATTGATAGCAACCTTAAAACATTTGCTTTCATGAAAGAAGTGAGGCAACACTCCCCGACGGCCATACTTGTTACTTACGGGAGGGCCTGGAGCACCAGCATGTCCCTGAGGTCCAGGTTCTCCTCTTTGTCCAGGGGAGCCACTTGAACCAGGAGATCCCGCGGGTCCAACTTCACCCTAAGGTGTAAAGTCCCGAGTAGTCAGCTTCTCTTGCCACTTCTAATCATTAGGCCTGTTGAAACCCAGCTCCCAAAGCCCCGAGTAGTTTGACAATATAGTCTATCACAAGGAAAGAATCATCAGTCGTGAAGGTGGAGACAAATGCTATGAGTGCGACTACGTGAGCTGCTTTTCAGAAAGAGACTGGGAAAAAAGAAAAGGCATAAATAAGGAGACATCAGAATAGTTGAATGTCATGGGTAACCCCTTTTGGAATAAAAAATAAGGGCTTTAAAGATCTGAAAAGATATCTACTTGATGGGTAAAATATATATATATATTTTTTTTTTTCAAGAAGCAAATCAATGATTTTCTGTTGTCCTAAGATCTATTTTATATTCTTCTATGGGAATACATGTTTACCTTAGCACCAGGGGAACCGGGGAATCCTGCAGTTCCAGGGGGACCGGGGGGGCCCTGAAAAAAATTAGGGACAATTTCAAGAGTTCTTCATCAAGTAAACAAAAGGTAAGATAACGTTAACCAGCAAATATTAAGTGAGCACATACACAACATAGAAGACAATTATGCAGACAAAGTCGCATTTATCATCCACGGATGAATGTTATGTGGGGCAACGATGTGGAAAAGTAACAAGAGAGTGAAATCTAAAGTTGGAAAAGTAGGATGCTTCTGCCCTCCGTCACAATTCTGTGACTTTGTGCAGTTTACTTGTCCCCAGCTCTCGTACGCTTGTGTATGAAGTGGAGGGGACACTATTACCTATTTTTCAGGTCCCTTTAATTGCCACGTGCAGTGCTGGTCATTAACTGACGGGGAGCGCACTCTACACACGTCAGCGATCGGCAGAGGATCGTAAGGAGCGTCAGAATGTTATGTATGGGCTTAATGTTTCTAGGTTGTTCCTCGAGTTCATTTGTGGACTTCGTGTCAGTTGGAATGACATATTCATGAACCATGTTGAATTGTAGGTCTAGGACCCACATCATCCCAACATTCCATACCCCAAATCTCTCATCACCCCGAAGCAACGCAGGGTTAAATTAAAAGTCACTCACTGGTTGTCCGTCACTTCCACGAGCACCATCGTTACCTCGAGCCCCCTAAAGAGAGAAATTTGTCTCAAATATCCTCTTAATTCTGAAAAGCCAGTCGCGAGTAATGTTCTGACTAAAATTCTGACTCCACCGAGTTGGCCTTTCCTGCAGCGCATTAAAATCTGCCTACCAAGACTATGTTTTGAGGCAAGTTGAGACAATCCCGGTGTTCCCAGCAGTGATCTGCTGTGCGAGGGCCCGATTCTGCGTTTAACAGAACTGAGTGTGAGCTGAGGGTCCTATAGGGACATGGACAAGGTTAACTAAGTTTCAAAAGAGGCGATAACTACAAAGCCCTTACTTGTGTCCCTACAAGTGTAGCTCACGGTTTATGAGGCACCCTTAAATGCCACACTTCATAGAAAAGAGCTTCTCGAGGATTGGGGGCCCCGCAGCCTGGCCCAGGCCCTTGTCTGCACCCTTGTCGCCCCAGGAGCTGTGGGTGCGGGGGGACACTCACCGCGGCCCCGGGGAGGCCTGGCCGTCCTCGCTCACCAGGAGCACCTCGGGGACCCTACGGAACACAATGGAAAGGACGGTCTCCCTTTAGACTTGACATGGTGAGAGCAGCTGGGGAAGGAGCAAGGCGACCTTTGGGTTGATAAAGCTGAAAGTTACATGAGAACTATAATTACCATGGGTCCGGGGGCTCCATTTTCACCTGGGAGGCCATTTTCACCCTAGAAACACATAAAACATGTTACCATTTTGTAGAAAGAGAGAGGAGTGTATAGTTTTTTAAATGCAGCACATTATGAAGAATATTACAGAGCCTAAGAAAAAGACACGTTCCAGCAATGTCAAATTTTTGTTAGCACTTTGTCTACCATCATTCTCAATTTTTACATTTTAAAAACTTGCGGATGAAGCAGAAGTAACCAGTGAGTCACTCAGGGATGCACAATCATTTCTAATGTAGACAGTTCAAGTTCTCAGCTTTGGTAGGAGCTTCAATAAAGCCTCTGAATTACTCACTGTTATTTGGCTCCAAAAATGCAAAATTCAGGTAAATTTCAGAAAAAGTTAACCCCAAAATATAAGTCCTAAATATAAATATAACATTAAACTGAATTTATTTATGAAAATATGATTTTGCTTTTGATTTACCTTTAATCCAGGAGCACCTGTATCACCCTTTTCTCCATTTCGTCCATCAAAGCCCTAGGAAATGTACAGAAGTAGCAAAAATATTAAAGATCTGTTAACAATCCAGAATGGTTGAAAACTTTACATTGTATTTTCATAACTAGTTTTTACTAGATGGCACCATTTCCAACATTGACGTAAATAATTAAAAGCCCTTTTAAATGGACTGATAGAAGACATTTGAGATTGATTTTAGAGTAAAAAATCTGAACTTATCAGCAAGCACAGTTTAGTTCAATTAGGAAGTTGCCTTAACACTTAGCTCTCAATAATATATTTTCTTCTCCTTTTTTTTGACAATGGTGATAAAATTAAATAATTCTTTCCTAAGCCTTAAAACACATTGAAACTCAGTCTAATTACTATCTGTTAAATAACTAGTTGGTTTGGTCAACAAAGTTGATAGATCGTTAAAAAATCAAATTGACTAGTTGTCAAAATCAACCATTTTTGGTACATACTCAAATTGCCCAATAAAATTGGTTGAAATAGCTTATAGTTAATTTAGAAACTCTACTTACTCTATGTCCTTTCATACCGGGGAATCCAGGCATGCCAGCTGGACCTTTCATACCCTAAAAATAAGGAATAAAAAAGACATTAATGAGTTTTCAAATAGAATCACAATCCAGTAGTAAAATGCCTTCCATTTTTAAGTGTGATTCAATTTAATTATAGAATAATTTTCAAGCTAAGATTATCATGGTTACTCCAAATAAGTCACTGGATGCTGAAGACTTACTGGAGGTCCAGGCAGCCCTCGCTCTCCAGGTCGTCCGGGTCTTCCTGATTCCCCCTAGGTAGAGAAAGACAAATCACGTTAGGTGATTGTGTACGAGAAAACACATTGCAGTCAACTAGCAAACCAAAAACTTTGCATTTTTCTCATCAAAAACTCATGAAAGTGGTTAGGCTCAACCACTTTCTAGCTGTTGTAGCCGTTGGAACAGCTTTCCTAGTAGAAGGAATGGGGAGGACTTCCATGGCAATAGGACTTCTGCATAGCGGGGGCGTCCCCCTTCCCTGAAACATCATGGTGCGCTCTCGACCCGCGCAGGATCGTGCCATGGGAAAGGAAGAAGGACACGATATTAAAGGTGTTTTTAAGTTTTCAAGTTTGTAAAGTATAGATATCGATGTCTTCGGTACAAGAGGAAGAAAGAAGATACTTGTTTCTCCTCAAGTGATATATGCGCTGGATGCTTCTTGGCAGTGAAGGAGCACAGGTAGGGGGTCTGTTAGTCTGGAATTCAAGAAGTGGTGCATAGAGCTATCCAAACCCTACACATTCAAAAAGTAAAATGAGCTAAAACGTCATTAGGGTAGCGCTGAGTACTTCAGTCCGGTTTTTCTGCGTATACAGCATACAGGACAGGCCACGTGCAATATTCCAACTTGAATTTTTCCATATCCCCATTCAGTCTTAAACACTTACATCTTTTCCAGCAGGACCAGATGGACCCATAGCACCAGGGGGTCCTGGAGGGCCCTGAAATAAGAAAATAAAAAACAAATTTATCCATAGGCTTTTCTCTTACAGAGATTTATTGTTATATGTGTTTCTCTGAAAGGAACCCTCTTCTAGAAGATACTCTCAATATGTTTCCTTATGAAAATGACACATTGAGTTAATATATCTATATTATATCAAGTTTTTACTGTTTAATGAAGTTATTTTTAATGGGAATTAGAAATACCATGGATCTATGTTTTATACATACCTAAATGTATATTTATATATACCTCCAAATGCACTTGTGAGACACTGAACTTCTTAATATACAGGTATTTCTTTTTTTTTTTTTTAATATACAGGTATTTCCAAATAGTTTGAAATATTAAATTAAACTAACTTCACCTCACTTTCTTGTTCATACAGCATGTTTTTTTTTGAAGAATTCTGCTAGATTATGCTTATTTCCACTAAATGAAGTCTTAAAAATTATACATCCAAGAGTAGATATGAAGGTGAACTGAGTGCTTACAGGGAAATTAAATCTATATTTACGAAAAACAGGATTTGTATCCTCCCTAGGAGGTGAACGATTGTGGTGGCTAATTAGCCAGGGAATTTCCAGATGAGAGAGCAAGTATCTCTAGGAAACCTAAACCACTAAAAGACTCCAAAAGGCCTTTGAAACCAGTTCAACCATCCTAAGAAATAATATTTATTATTTAAAATTTGAGGATAAATTTAATCTATACATTATAGACCCTGTGATGATGTTTTAGAAAATGAAGATGGTTTCTGTGTAGAACTGTCAGTTCACTGCGTAGAGGTGAAATACTCACCGCAGGACCAGCTTGCCCAGGCTCACCAGGGGGGCCTTGGTATCCTGGGGAACCCTAGGATGGAACGACGTGCAAATGTGTTAAAAGTCTAGAAGACAGTATGAAATCAGGATTTGTGAAGGTACTCGGTGGATCTTATTCCAATGTATAAAGAATTTTTTAGATCAGAAACAAGCAAATTTATTCCATTCCATCCATTTTATTCAACTCAACTGAGATTGAGTTGTTCTGAACTTGAAGCCGTATCACATGCAAATTAAGCCTCTGCTTTAACTTTCACGACATTTTAATTACAGATAGTTGTTTGTGGAAAGGAATTAAATATGAAATTCCAATATCTTGAAGGAATGACAGTTTCTTGGTTGTGATTTTTCTACCTAAATGAGGTTATGCTTGCTGGAATGGCGGAGTTACAGCAAAATCTGTGTTAACTACACTTATATAATATAAATGAGAAAGAAAGCCCCGTTAATGGCTAAACTTACCGGGGAGCCAGGATGACCAGATGTACCAGGGGGACCAGGAGGGCCAGGGGGACCCTGGAATGTAAATTTGAAGGATAAGTTTTGTTTGTTTTTTTTTGAAGGATAAGTTTAAAATAAATGCGACTGAAATATAATTTACTTGGGCATCAAAGAGATGCTCTGTTTAGAAATGATACTGACATTTAAAAAAATGAGAACAGCATACCTCATGATACGGTAACTATCCACGGATATGATTGGTTTTATTAGACATACAAAAAAGATCTGCAAAAATTCATGCAACATGCTATGAATGTCCCTGCAATATTAGGATGATACTGGTACTGGGGAAGGAGCATTTTTTGCCCGCTAGCCAAACTCCTGTGGAAAAGTATCTGCATACTGTAAATCCCAGTCTCTAAAAATAATGATGTAAATCAACGTAGAAGTTCTTAAGTACGTCACTGAGTTATGTTGACGTGAAGATTTAGACGTACGGGAGAATCATCATAAGTGGGACAATGATAAATTACAATTATAAGCAGTTGATTTATCATTGCTCAGAAATACAGATTACACTAGAAAACCTTCAGTTTTATAGTATGCTATTTCCAAATACTGGTAACAAACTTTAAAACCACTGTTTGTAATTAAATTATCTCTTAAAAAAATAAATGATCTCTTATAACTTCTTTTCTGAAATGTTAATAAGTAATGAGTTTGTTGGGTTTTTTTTTCTTGGTTTTTGTTTTTTAGTAAAAACTATACATAAGACTGAAAAATAAGATTCATAATTTGAACCTAGCTGAATAAGACCAGCTGTTGACATTCTTAATATCATTCTCCTTCTGGCTTTAAAGGGAAAGAAAAACACATCCCCCCAAAACTTTAGAGATTTGTAAAAATCTTCTTTTTTGCAATTTACATCAGTTTTAAGGGTCTTTGTTTAACTGGTCATTTGGCTCTATTAGCTAAAGTGTGGTCCTCTCTAGTTTGGAAAGTCACAAACCTGGTGTCTAATGATCTCGGGGACAATCTTCCATAGTCCCGGTGTCATGATTCATTCACACTCACACCTGTTACTGGCAGCGAAGCCGTGAACTTCCCTACATTGCTTCTCCCAAAGCCTGTTCTGTGATAAAGACCTTTTACGTGACACCATGCGTCATGCCCAGGTTCTCAGGCTTCAGTGACTTTTTTCTATTTTCTTCTATCAAAACTCTAGGTGATTTACATTAAGGGAAGCCTTTTGGGTACAATGTGAATAGCTATCATTTGTCATAGAGAAACCTAGACTCAATACATTCTGGAAATATTTGTATTCGACTTCAGGGTTTTAAGTGGGGCAGATTGTAATATTGGGCCTTCATCCCTCGGACTGTCATCTAGAAGGCCGCACTTCATTGATGAAAATACATAAAAAGAAGATTCCGAACAACGTAGGGAGAACGAGGAAACGTGGAGGTGAAAAACAACAAAATGTGGTTAAAGTTAGGGAATATACGAGCGTGCGCCCTGAGCATGAAGGCAGGTGGGCGCCTTCTACGCGTGGTCATGTAAAGAGAGAAGGAGTGTGCAACAGGTGTGAAACGAGGGGTGGTGAGGAAAGGAGGGGTCAGGGCAGACGGACCAGGATAATCCTAGCAGGTGCTCCCCAGCCTCAGTGGAGGGTCAGCCGCTTTGGGCAAGCATGGAATAAGGCTGTGTCCCTGGGGGCCGACCGCTCGGGGTCAACCAACATGCTGCTCTACGATGCTGAGGGACCCTGGTACGTACAGCTGGCCCGGGGTAGCCTCCCATGCCGCCTCCTCCGACACCAGCCTTGACGTCATAGGACTCGAACTGGGGAGAATAGTTCTGTAGCAAAGACACCAGAGATATGATCATTTTGATATATATGTTGCAGTTCTTTCCCAAAACATTTCAAAGAGCCTACATTTACACACCTACTCTTCCTTGATAGAAAGTTTCTATGTGCCGGAGGGTGTGGCACGTGTCATTGGGTGTCTTGCTCATCCTGTCTCTGCAGCTTGTGTGGCAGGTACCCGACGGGCACACGTGCCTCCGTAATGCGCAAGTCTTCCAACTAACTCGGTGCAGTGTTAATGCCAAATAATTGGTTCCTATATGGTCTTACCCAAAATATGATTTCTAAGAGATACCCACAGCTTCAGAAACATCAGATCACAGACTGAAACTGAAAGACACTTGAAATCATATAACCTGATCTCCCCATTTGGAGCAGAAAAAAAAATAATGGAGAAGTCAAATTACTTTACCAACATTTAATGATGCAAATAAGATTTGTCCCCCTTGGCTTCTGCTTAATACACTAACAAATTTACTCCCCAAATAAACATCCCCACAGACAATAGGCAGAGAATAATAGAAAAACCCATGTGCCTGTTGGGTTTCTTTGGCGATTATTTTATTTTGTTTTTTTTTTATATATTTTTAATTTTTTTCAACTTATTTATTTATGATAGTCACAGAGAGACAGAGAGAGAGAGAGAGAGAGAGAGGCAGAGTCACAGGCAGAGGGAGAAGCAGGCTCCATGCACCGGGAGCCCGATGTGGGATTCGATCCCAGGTCTCCAGGATCGCGCCCTGGGCCAATGGCAGGCGCCAAACCGCTGCGCCACCCAGGGATCCCGATTATTTTATTTTGATTTTTGAATTGCATTGTTTAAAATTCAGAGTTATTTGTGTATAGTGGCTTCTAATTTCTCTTAGCCTCAGGCAGCAGAAATTTTGACTCATTTATTTGTTTGGTTAGTTGCTTCACACGCAAGCTTAGCTGCCTGCCACGTGTTTTAGGAGGAGCAGGATGGGCTCTGAAGGCTTGGCCGGAGAAGTTGTCAGGCGTCAATGATCCTGCTGACGTAAAGTCAAGGAGTATTCACAGCTTTTCAACTGTTTTTTTTTTTTTTTTTGTCCAGACCTACAGAGGCTTTACCATTGGGGTTCTAAGTGCAATAAGGCACAGTCACGGCAATTCCTAAATACTCCAGGCTAATTCTTTTGCGAGTTGATGACTCGTTTCTTAAACATAGTGATATATCATATGCCTGCTGTGAGGTCGGGAAAGTTTGCAAAGACATAATAGCGATACACCGGCATTTTGAGGAAAGGTAAAATTTATAAAGCACTTAACAAGGTGTCCAGCGCTTCTAAGCACTAAGTAAGGATTTGTCAGATACAAGAACTCAGAGCACAGGTGCAGGGAATCCACAAAGGTGAGATGTCATACAGGCTGAAGAAGAGAAGACGAAGTAGGTAGTTTTAAAGGGAGGGGATCTTGTTGTCCTGGAATTTATTACCTGAGGACCAGTAGGGCAGGATTCACAGATTCCAGGGGGGCCAGGAGAACCAGGGGAGCCTGGCTGTCCGGGAATACCGGGGTCGCCATTTCTCCCAGGAATACCAGGAGGGCCCTGAAAGAATCCGAGATAAAAACTCACAAACAGGAAAAAGGTCTAAACGATTCAGAATCATCATCCAATTGTAGCTTCTCTGCTTTGTAATACAAGGAATCCATATGACTGATAAACCTTCTTGAAAATACAGACATTTTTATCTAAATCATGGGAACATTTTCAGCGTGATTTATTTCTTTGTAGATTGACCTATGTTTTATTTTCCAAACTGATAATGGGGATGAAGGGATCGTATAAAATTGGGGAAATTTAAATATTCACATGTACAATTACGGATCCTCGGTTTGAGTTCTTTCATGTCGTTAAATATGGGGTAGCAAAGGAAATGTCTGAATGATCAAAGCTCAAATATGAAAAGGCTATTAGAAGAAGCAAAAAAAAAAAAAAAGCAGCAAATTACTTAAAGAACTCAATTCATTCCACAGAAGAATGTTTACTTACTGGATCTCCCTTAGGGCCTTGAGGTCCATGACCATTAGGAGGGCGAGGAGGCTAATAAATGAAAAAGACACAGATTAAATAAGACATAAGAACAACTTTCCCATGAAGTGTGTCCCAATTTGCCTATTTATTTCTTATCCCAACTCACATCCAATCCCTAGCTTTAAACCAGAAAATCCACCTTTTAACTTGGGACACCAACATGATTGTTTGGCAGACACTACTTTCTTTTCCTTTCAGGAAAGGAAACTATTTCATGTGCTAAAATATGAATCTTATATATGAAGATTCCTAATATTCTTCTTAGTATGAAGGTGTACAGATTTTCTTTAAACTCACAGATGTTGGAGGCTGTGGGCAAACTGCACAACATTCTCCAAATGGGATCTCTGGGTTGGGACAGTCTAATTCTTGTTCGTCACATATTATGTCATCGCAGAGAACAGATCCTGAGTCACAGACGCATATTTGGCACGGTTCTGGCTTCCAGACATCTCTATCCGCGTAGGACTGACCAAGATGGGAGCATCCTCCATCAATAGCTGGAAAATAAGATGGTTTGAGGTTGTTTTCTGTTTTGCTGAAATACGATTTTTTTGTGTGCTGTCACCACTTTCCAATAACCAAAGTGGAGATAGTTTGAAACCAATACTTTCTTCCTTTTATTAAACTAATTTGTATGTTCTTACAAGCATGCTTATGCAAAAAGAAGAAAAAAAACCCCACAAATTACATTACCAAGAACATCATATTCTCTCTATGTAATTTGCTGACTGGAAAGAGGTTGCTGAAAATACCGAATTTATTAACTTCAAAATGGCACACCCTAGGAAATTCTCCTTAAGGCCAGTAAGAATTTTAGTTTCGATTATAGTAAGAATTTACCACCAATGGAAATCACACAAGCACTTAAACATCTATTTATTAATTGTGTAATTGAAAACAAGCCTTTCTAGCAATCACGATCCTTTGCTTTCATGGTAGACAAGAGCATTATTACACTATCGCGACGATTTTGTCACTAACTCTGAAGACTTTCTGGATTTTATTAAGCTAATTGGGAAATTCAAGGGAAAATAGATATTCTTGGCAGCATAAAACTCTCCCAGATTCCTGGGAAAGCTTTAGCAAAGCTTATTGTATGTATTGAATATCACTGCCAGCCCCATCGGGCATTAGTAGGTCAACACGATGTGACATAATATATTGTATGGCCCCTGTAGATGTAAAGTAAGTTCCAAATCACTAAAAATAAATAATGTTTTTTAGAAATAAATATGGGCGAGGAATAAGTAAGAATAATAGGGAAAAATATGAATCATGACCATGTGTATTTGTGGCTTAACATGGTAAAAAATTTGCTTCAACCAAAATTTTAAACTTGTTTCCTAATTATATGTAAGGTACTCAGGTTTCAGCGGCCATTAACAATGAATCAGCTTAGGGGTTGCCAGAACAAAACCTGGTCTCAATTCTTGAAGCATTAGCTGTGGATTGTGGTTAAAGACAACTTTAGTTCTTGAGGATTACTATGTTAGCTTGCCAGTAATTGAGAAAATAAATAAGAAGTTTCTAAACATCTGCAGAAATTTTTGCAAACAACAATTGACGTACTGTTCAGTATTTATATTTTTGTGAAACAGTGAAATTTTATTTTCTCAGAGCCAAAATCTTTAAAATGTGGCTGAAAGAGGCCTGCTTGGGAGGAAGCAAGTAGTTTACCAACCATACTTTTTGCTATGTTGTGGCCAAGAGGCCTTTGAGCGGGTCCCCAAATTTTTCCATCTAGAGGTCGCATGTGACCATGAAGATCACCTTTAATACGTCCCGTTTCTGTGTCCTCTCATATCTGGAGTGATAGTGATTGAAGTTCATGCTAAATAATTTGGGTTTAGCGGTTTAGCCAGCTTCACAAAGATTCACAGAAAAAGGGGTAATTTCAGAACATAGACCCTACGCAGACTGGCATTGCCTCCATTCCTCTTCTCCATTATTGGCTACAGATAATGACTTTCATGATCCTGTGTAACACCGTCTGTCCACTCGGGAAGTTTCAAAGTCTCTTCTTGCTGTGCATGGCCATTCCCCAACGTGCTCTACAGCTACTGCAAGGAAGCTTGTTTGTTTTACTGCGATTTTAAGAAGGCAAGAATCTGTTTATTTAAAAAGTTATCCCCGTTCCTCCTCCATGTTTGGAGCAGATACATGAGAACATTGGAAAGAAATACTATCTTAGCTTGCAGAGAGGCATTCCTTTCCATTCCTTTCCACTTCGGGAGCCTAAGAGCTCAACGCCACGATGCTCGCCTCACGCAAGTGAAGGACGTCTACTAATAGTGTCATGAAACGTAGGCTTAAGGGAGGCACAGTTTCTTTTTTATGTCATGAAGAACGACAAGAGAGGGGAGAGAGGCACCAAACTCCTTTTTCTCTAAGCAGAACTGAAGGCTTATGGTTAGGGACTAGGTTCACGGTCTTCCAGAAGAGGTCTGAAGGTTCTAATGAGATGGAAGATCGTTTGCTAAAACTGTAGGCCATACAGTCCCGATTCTTAAAATGAGTCCTTTTAAAACTTTCTCTAAACTAACATTATGTGAAATGTGGCGACAGATGACTTTCAGCTGAAGACTTCCCCATGAATAATGCAGATTTCGGACTCCCTAGCCTTCTTGAAAATACCACCAGGTACAGGATGTAAACCACAAGGCAATGATACCGCGCGGTAAACTCGACCTTTGCTGAGATTGGAAGTTAAGTGCTGACGGCCCCCCGCACACGGGAAGGTAACTATGGGGACTAACTAGTCGTTGACTTGACTGGGGTGATCGTTGCACAGTGTATATCAAACGGTCACGTTGTGTACCCTAAATACACACAATTTTATCAACGATACTTCAATAAAGCGGGAGGGAAAAAAAGAAAATACGGTGCTGATTTATCATTAGTCATAATTCTTTCAACTCCTTGACTCTGGAGCGGGAACATCTTTCCACATTTCACGCAGGAGCCATGTTACAGAACTTAGCTCTTGGGTGTTGATGACCTACTAGAGACAAATGATGAAGAAAGTTAAAGGGAGAGTCAAGCATCTCATGTTTTAATATCCTTTCTTAGGTTCTTAATCTGCCCTAAAATTAACATAAATTTTCGTCCTTCTGTATTCACCCTCTTCTGTTCACGTCTCACTGGAAGTACCATCACATCACTAGCAACCCAGCGTTTTCCATTTGCTCTGCACTACATGGGCACGATATTTACTTCTAAAAATTGTAAGTGAATTTGTTAGAGTTGGGTTAAACCCAACGCTCTGTAAATGAAAGTCGTGACTTAGCCTCTTGGGTCCACATTTTATCAGAAGCCATATGCATTACGCTTTTTAAAACACGAAGGTCTCAAGGTAAAGCTTGAGTCACTTTGTTGTATCTCTCTCTCTCTCTCTTTCTCTCTTTTAAGTGATGCTGTTCTATGGAAAAGGAAGTTGGAATACTTGAAAAATAAGAATTGATGCAGTTTGTTTATGGTCATAACATATTTCACATACATTTAAAAGAATTTGGCTCTTCTGAAAAGTCAGTTTCCGTAGAAACTTGTGGTTGAGAGTCAGACCTTCTTCTGTTGCTCTATCTCAATCACCTTTGTTGAAAGGCAGTTTCCTCTAATTTTTCGTTGTGCGCATGACAAAATATGGTCGGAAATATGTTCTCCAGGAAGCTAAGCCTCTTACACAGATGTCTCCCCGCCCTCCGTTTTGGCACCATAGCCTGGTGCCAAGAAAAAGAATGTTTTGTTCTCAAGAGGAATAAAATATTCTAGTTTGCCACTTGCAGCATTTAGAAATTGTTTAGAAAATGGGATTCAGAAATTCAAAAATGTTAACTCAAAGGCAAATAATCTCATTTTTACTACTGGACAAGAAATAGATTTTTTTTTCCGATTACGTCTTCTATTCTTGTTGCTTAAACGAAGTCTCCCTGTTCGAAAATGTAATTAATTTTAAACCCCACCTCTCATGTCACTTGGTGCTTCTGTTCCTTATTACAAAGAACAGTCCTGAAATGAATTTATTTGTAGCCACACAAGCCATGCATTAGACTAAACCATCTCCTTACTAGGACTTAAAATATAAAACAAAGCGAAGCTGGTCTATGACATCATCCTCTCTGAGCTTCTTTTCTTTCTTAGCTCTCTGTTTTGAAACTTCAGAGAAAAATAAAACCAAGTAACATAATCTAATATGTTTAGATATGTGAACACTTTCTTTTTATTGTTTTTGTTTCCATTCTTTAAATATTAATTTAAATGCTGATTTGGTAGAATTTTATTGGTGTGAGTAAAAAATAATGTAAATTATGTTTGTCTTAATTCCATTTTTGGAGTAAAAATAATATGCCCCAAAGCATCCAATCAAATTGCTAATTTAGCCTGAGTGATGAGTTTCATTTTTTTTTTTTCTTTTCTCTTCCTACTGAATCCTTTCCTGGGAAAAGGTGTTCTTTAATCTGAAAATTAAAAATAACAGATGTGATATGCAAATTACCACAATATTATTTCCCTGTTACTTTAGGAAGTTGACTATTTCGTAAGTGTGAGTATGTAGAGTCTATATAGCTTCCCACTGAAATGGGTTTTGCTTTTAAATGATGCTGTTTAGGAATCATACATTTTGATTAAATATGTTTCTGGGGCTTACATTTATCGGAATATTTTAAAAAACATTAGATAAGTTGACTAAATTTCAAGGAAATATCAGAATTTCATATATATTCAATTTCAAATATATTCAATATATTTCATATATTTCAAGGAAATATAGAATTTCAAGGAAATATCTATAGACCTATATGGGTGGATAGCTTCAATTTCAAAATGTTGTTTTACATGGACAAGACAGATTCTGATATTCTCATCCCCACCAGCAAATCCAAAAACCAAAGAACTTTATGAATCATTTCTAGATGTTTCCTTGCTTTATTCTTTATAGATATATGATTTTTATGTTTCCAAATAGAGATTTCCTTTAAGGTGATTAACATTCTGTCCTGTGAAAAATAAAAATAATTAGATAATCAGAGTGAAAGGTATCATACGTCTAACAATGAGCGATCGCACTATAACATAAGCTGGTTTGTGACAAACTATAGCAACACTGGAGAAAATCTACTCTGCTTGTTTCATTATAGTTGGCAAACACCAAATCTTACATCTGATCACCAAAATTCCTGCCACGAAGTCATTAGGTCACTTTAATTCCCTACAGCAATTTTATTTTGCGCTGGTGGTAAAACTAATATTTGTAGAGTGTCCCCTGTGCTGGGGGCTTGGTATGAGGCCCTCGGCACCTCCTGTCCTCGGCCTGCCTTGCGGTGGCTGGGTGCTGTCATCATCTTCACTTTACACACGGAGCATTGGAGGCAGGTTGGAAAACTTTCCCCAGGTTTACACGGTAGGGGGGCAGCTTCGGCCCGTCTCTACCCCGACACCCTTAGCTGTGGCTCGGGCATCCTCTGCAGCTCGAGGCCCCGGAGGGCTGGGACAGCCAGCTTCGGAGCTCTCCTGCACGACGGCTTCTGGGCCCTGCAAGCTTCAAATCAGAGTCTAAGAAGACAGTGGTTTTTTTTTTTTTAAGGGATGACAGTGGTCTACAGATTGTTTTTTCTGTCTGGTCTCGAAGCGAGAAGATAGCATGTGGAGTGCAGTTCTGTGGTTTATGGTCCCCTGACCTTCTGGAAAGCAGCTGTGTCCCCGAGGCCATCCTACTGGCATCCAGACCACCTCCAGGACGAGGTGTGTGGGGACCCTCTGCAGGCACCTTAGCAGGTTCAGGGGAGCCTGGTCCCCCGGCGATGCACAGGGAGGCCGGAGGTGCAGCGCCCAGATCCCGACCCTCACCTGCAGGGATGCGGGGGCCTCTGGGGGCTTGCGGGCTGGCTCTGGCTTCACCACAAGCCTCCCTGCTCAGTCTGGACGTTAGGAACATCCCGTAGTTTCAAGGGGTATTTCTCTGACTTAGCTTGAGGGACACGGCCGCCCCTGGCCTCCCTGCCCCACGGCTTCGGGGGCCTGCCTCAGAGGGACTGGAGCTCTCCTAGCAAGTTCTCAGAGCAAATGTAACTTTTAATAGGCCCCGGCTCCTTGCTCTTTGACTCTTACGTCGTTTGGCCATTCTAATTTTTGCCCTCTTCTTTGAACTTCTCATTTTGTTCATTAACTTCCAATTTTAAATGGCAGTTCTTGACCTTAGCCATGGAAAACACAAGGGTTTTATTAGTTAATCTGAAAGGAATCCACTTCTGCTGTGTTTTCATTAGGCACAGACAGACCTTCCAGCGGTTAGTGTAACTCCCCAAACTGCAGTTAACAAGTGATTTGTGGAAGAGTAGCTATCTCATTTTTTCCGTTGTCATTTTGATATGAAACAGGCTAAGTTTCCCTCTGAAAACTCTGGATTTTTTTTTTTTTTTTACACTACACCTCCCTACCTTCTTCTTCTTTTTCTTTTTCTTTTCTTTCTTTCCTTTTTTTTTTTTTTTTTTTTGAGTGTGGAAAGCAATGGGACTGAGCTTTTTTCCAGGGAAGACTGCTTTACAAGAAACAGTCCACTGAGACGTTTCCAGAAAGTTATTGCAGACCTGGAAACTTTACAAATGTTCTTCATGTCCAGCAAAGGCAATAACATCTTTCATCCTTAGAGCCTTAACTCTGAGGCAATCCACCCCTAATGACTTCAAGGCGGGATCTCGCTTGATGTTACGGAGTGAAAGCCTGGGCGTTGGGGGCCTGGGCTCGCCCGCCCCCCCCCCCCCCCCCCCGGGAGCCGTAAGGTCAGTAGATGGCACTGTTGTCCGGGTGACCGCTCGCGGCCCGGCCAGGACTCCGGCTGAAACACGGGCTTTTCCTTCCCTTCCTCTCCACTCCTGGAAAACATAAGCCTTTGGATCAGACAATCAACCCGGAGGCTGAACCCGTCCAAGGCTCACGATCACGTCTCTCCTTCTCTCCCAGAATTGTTTCAGCGTCTTCGCGCTTTCCGCTCACGAAAGTGAGATGTTTAAGTCCAGAATTTAATCAGAATATCTATTTACCTACATAGGACATCAGACCGTCTGATGGGGAATAGTCTGTGGGTGGTAAGAAATGCGAGATATTATGAACGAAAAACACAAAGTCTTGTATCAATACTTTATTTACTTAAAATGTGTATTTTTACAGAAATGAAGATAATCTCTGGTTAGCTCATAACTGAGCCTTGTTTCTCTTGTTTCAGGAATAGATTTATTTACCAATTCAAAGTTGAGTGTTACACAGACAAAAATCTACCTTTTTCACCTTTAGAAATGCATTTGCTGATGTACTTTCTAGGACAAAAGACAAGGTTTTAGTGTTCCTTTTCAAGGACAGTTACAAGAGTGAGAAAAGTCAGATCCTGGAGATTGAATGTATGTTTTGTGTTCTCTAAATACTTAGGATTCAACAGAATTCTGGTCCTAGTCTTACGCTATCACTTCCGGGTTGTATTATCTCAACTAAAGCCCCGAACTGGTGTGGGATGATGACACGGAAATACATGAGCAATTATACGTTCTCTCCTCTTAAAGGGACAACTGTTTCTAGTGACTTTATCCTATATTTTCTGCATTGGCTATTTTTAATTCTGGGGGCAACACAAACCAGAAAACCTGATGGATTACTAACTGTGTCCTTAAACGTAGTGGAAAATAGACTCTCATAACCTGTAATAGGGAACAGGTTCTGTGAAGCCCATTTATTTTGTGATTCAAAACAATCAGAGGCCCACAGTGAAATTATCACGGTGGCATTATCAGGGGAGTGAAATATAAGCAAAATCATTACAACACTTTTAATTAAAAATAGCTTATCAAAAAAAAAAAACTTAAAAAAATAGAGTTTATCTCTTGGCCCGTAACGAAGCAATATTACTGAATAATAGCCATAGCCATCCATTCATTTGTGCATCTGTCTAGCAGGCAGTGGCTACAATACTAACACCAAACAAGGACTAACATCAAAAACTTGACAAATACCAGAGAAATGGTGACACATTAGATGTGGATCATTACCTGTGGAATTTTGAAAATGGACGTTAACATTCAAGTTCATCCCCAAAGTCTTTGAATATTGTTACCATGTGCTTGTGTGTGTTGGGCAACCCTTTATCAGTAATGCACTTATTTCCTCAGGAACGTGGTATTTAATACCTAGAATTCACACGTGTAATACTTTTAAATCTCCTTCCTAAGCATGGGGTCCAGCTGTGTGACATTTGGGTTGGCACTGGTCCTGCACAGGCAACTCCGCCTGCCGCTAGGCGGAGAGGCTCTGTGCTTAGACTTGGCATGTTTATAAACTACAGGAAATATAAAACAGACCACATCTCTCCATTGGTGGAATAAAACACATGAATTAAATAGAACTCTCAGAAACTTGTGAAAGGACCAAAATTCTTTGTGAGAACAATGTTTTAAGCTCCAGAAAACTTGCGCGACCAGCCCTGAGGTCAGGACTCCTTAGGGCTCTGCTATTTCTCCCCGGGGACCCTCAGGCCATTGATAAGAACCCAGAACCCGTATTCGACGGCTGCCAGTGTCTGTCCGTCCACCTTCTGGAACCTCCCAAAGCTAATCCACCAACAGAATTTCTTGTAAAATTTGCAGGAAACACAGGATGTGCTGTCTTAAAATACTCAAGCTTTTTTTTTTTTTCATGACAAACAAAATAAAAACCTCAACAAAATCCCTGTCAACCTCTTTTGAGCTTAAAAGCACACACATGCAGCAGCAAAACTTCATGACTATGTATTATTTTCTGCAGCTAAAGACAAAAGTTAAAAAGAGCTTAGGTGATGCACCAATAGTAAAGGCATTAAACACCTTTTTCCCTCTAAAATCGGATCAAGAAGACATAGCCAGAGTGCTTACTATAGAAGATGGTAACCACTGGGCAACCGCAAATACGTTGTCAGTATTTTGAACTAAACACCAAAGGTTTGTAGTCTTTCCAATAAATAGCAGCTCGGATCCCCCTCCCCCAATCCCCTCTCCTAGAAATCAGGAGAAGTTAAGAGCTTTAAACAAGGTAAATGTCTTCACTGAGCTGGGGGTGTGCAGGATGCATTTGCTCCGTAGCCGAGGACGGGGGTGTAGTGTGCTCTGGGGCAGACGGATGGGAAGGCCCAGGAGAGAGGAATGGGGGAGGGAAGGGCTCCAGGGGAGGAAGGTGGGAGGAGGCGAGGAGGGGAAGGAAGGAAGAAAAGAGACAGAGGTACAAGGAGGACCCTTGGGTGACAGGGGGGTCATGGGGGGTGATGGGGGGGCGGGGGAAGGAATGAAAAGGAGGAGGAGGTTCCAAAGAGCCGAAGGGGCGGAGAATTGAGAAGGAGGGGACAGGAAGGGGGCAGAGGAGCTGGGGAACAGGCGGTGTGGGTGTTTCTCTCCTCTCGTGGCCACGGGCTGCTTGTGACTGAAGCAACGTCACTGGGCCCCCCGTCCTGTCCTGTCCCCCGCCATACGTGACCCTCGACGACATCAAAGGCTTTACTTGAAACACAAAAGCCACTGTCAGGCCCGTGTTTGCAAAACCTCGACGTGAATGTAAACATTTTGGGCCCTGGGCACACAGGAGCTGCTGGGTCACGGGTTCTTCTGGTACCTTTAACGTCTAAAGGGTCATTTCTACGAAAGTCTGTTCGGCAGCGTGACCGGTGTTTTCGTGACTATGAGAAACATATGAGTGAAAAGCCATATCGTCACATCATCAAATGATGACGCCGGGAGGCTGGGGAGGGCGGCGGGGCAGCCCTTGTCCCCAGTCACTGGGGGGCCGCGAACCCCCGCCCGCCCGGTGGCGCCGGCGCCTCTTACCTCGTTTGCAGGAAAGTCCAACAATCCTGGTGAAAACGCTTTTTAAAAATATTCTCTTCATTAATGCAAATGCAGTTAAAGTGGACAGCATGTGGCCAAGCCTAGACCCTCACAGGGGCCACGGGGCGTGCGCCCCCGAGGACACACGGGGCCCCGGGCCAGGAGCCGGCAGGAGGTCTTAGCCCTTTGGGGCTGTGTAAAATGCACCCGGGACGTCTGCTGCCTGCGGCCTGGGGAGCCCCCCGAGACCCCACCTGGGGGGGGGGGTCCTGTGGCCTCGGCTGCGCGGGGACCCATGGACCCTCGGGCCCCACCCGCGGCCTCTGGTCCGGATGGCCCGGCCGCGGGGTCAGCCATGGGGACGGGGCTCTGCAGAGGCCACTGAGAAGCCTTCCAGTGCCGCTGACATGCAAACGAGCCAACACAAGAACATCTTTATCTTAAACGACCAGAAAACCCTGAAACACAAAAATGCCAAATCTTCGTTCCAAGCAGCTGCTTAGAGGAGGAGCGGCCGGGCCGGCCCGTGGGAGCGACCGACCGGGCTACTACCTCTCGGAGGCCGGTCTCCCCTTTCCCCTGCTCGCAAGCAGAAGACCAAACCCCGCGACGATTCTTGAGAGCAGCCCACTCACCTTGCTGCTGTGCCGAGATGACAGCGGGCTGGAGCAGAGCGAGAAGCAACCAGGTCCCCTTTTGCACAAAGCTCGTCATGTCTAAGTGTGAGACATGAGACTCTTTGTGCAGCGAGGAGGGGAGAGCAGCAGCTCAAAGTAGCACCATCAGATGTTCCCTGCCCTGCAGCACCGGGCCCGTCATAAAACTCAGCCACTGAGATTCCTTCGCTTCGGCCTTAAATAGGAAAAAGTTTGGCTTCTCTCACTTTCCAGCCCCTTTCTGAAATATGAGAGCAGCACCCATCCCCTTAGCAGTAAAAGAAATGATTAATACGTCTCTCTCCCTTATAGGAGACACAGCCCACAAAGGAAGGAAGGAGCACATCTGCAGCTCGTGTGCAGCTGCCTGTGTGCAAGTTGGTGGCTGGGTTCGCTCCCATGCGTGTTTGTACGACCCGAGGCTGCGGGTCAGGGAGCCCTGCGTGCGCCGGGCTGGGCCCAGACGGGGGCCCCTCGCCCCCCCACTCGGCCGGGGCTGCTCTGGACGAGCAGCTCGGCCCCTTCCTGGGGCACAGCCACTTTGCAGATCTTATCTTCCTACAAGCTCTTTGTATTGGGGTTTTGCCAGAGCCCCCCTCCCCCTACTCAATTTAAATAGGGAACTGGGAGAGATTAGCTGAAAGAAGAGCCTTTGTGCCTTCCCTGTCCACCCAGTCTGGGTCCGAGAAGGGCAGGTTCAGGCAAATGTCCAGCGCTCGAGCATGTGAGCTGAGCACCCTGCCGAGGGCGTCTAACCACCCAGGTCCTTATCAATAGCCGAGCGGCCGCCGCACAGATTTCATTAGCCGGCCAGAGAGCGGTTTCTTGTGAGAGCTCAAGCTTTTATGCTGCTCGTGAAAGCCAGAACAGAGCGTTTTTGGACAAAAATGGAGTTTTTCATGTTCTGACTTCGTAAGAAACAGGGAGGGAGAGGGCTTATCACATGGAGAGAACCAGGGCGAGTCCTCACTGTGTCTGCTTTGGTGTAAGGGTTAGGATGAACTCTTGCAAGTCCAGATGTTCTCAGGTGTGATCCCCAAGCCCATTCACGTGGTTTTTCAGTGCGGGCCCCGGATCTGAGGAGTAATTTCTGGGTCATGTTTGAAAGAGGGACAAACACCGTCTGTAAGTCAAACACGCTGGTCCACAGCGTCAAGGGGTTTGTCGTGAGCACGATAACCCTTCACACCTTGAGTGTCAATCCGCGGGTCACCTGCGTGCTCCACCTGGGATCCTCAGTTCTAGTCAATGCCATCTAGTCAAAGCCACTTTCATTTATTTTGCTTTTTCCACCTTAACTGTGCCCGTTTCTGCGTGTGCAGGTACAGATCATGCTCCGCACCTCACCGCAGTTCGTGGAGGCCACTTCTCCGAGACCCAGTTCAAAACCGTCCTTGACACTTGCGTTCATCTCTCTCTCTCTCTCTCTCTCTCTCTCTCTGTCTCTCTCGGTTCGTGTTACCCCTGTTTACCTAGTTCACACGTTGCACGTACGCTCCCAGGTACGTGTGTCTGCACCGCGAGGATGCACGGTGGCTAGCTTGCCTCCCGGGCTCGGCCACAGAAGCACTAGGATGTCCCAATGTAGATGACGTCCTCTGATGACAGGACGAGAGAATCCGTTGGACCAATCTCTCGTGAGTCTTCTGATTTTAGATTGGAGAGTCACCACTTGGTGGGAAAAAAAAAAAAGTAACTACTGAATAGTCATGAAAATAAGCTGTTTTATTGGCTCGTTAGTGGAGCTGTTGGGGAAACACTCTTACCTACATCTTTCTGCCTTCCATGCTATACCAAAGTAAATAAATAAATAAATAAATAAATAAAAACTAAAAAATCTTTTAAAACTAAACGAATCCAGAAATATGATCGACTTTTCCCCCAGGTCTTTGACACGTGCATTAAAAAAAAAAAAAAATCCAGCTATCTCTATGTATTATCTTATTGTTTGAGATGGTCAATAAAAGTTGAAATTTGTTGAGTTTCTTCATCAGAATCTTTCTGCAGTGTGAAAAGTTATTTACATTATTTTTGAAAATAATGCCTTTCCCTGGGTGGCGCAGCGGTTTGGCACCTGCCTTTGGCCCAGGGCGTGATCCTGGAGACCCGGGATCGAATCCCACGTCGGGCTCCCGGTGCAGGGAGCCTGCTTCTCCCTCTGCCTGTGTCTCTGCCTCTCTCTCTCTCTCTGTGACTATCATAAATAAATAAATTAATAAAAAAAAAAGATTTGAAAATAATGCCTTTTATGCTCTTGCTCGGGCAGTGCACGTACAGTTGCTGCTGTGTTTTGTTGTTCCTTCCTATGCACCCCGGCTGCCCGGACACTAACCAGCCCACACAGACCTGTCATTTGCTCTCTGGATTGCATCTGGGGCTTTAACACAAATCTAAACACCTGCACCAGCAAGAGCACTGATTAATCTGGCTCTTCCTTAACAAAGAGAGTGACTGGAACGACGAGGCAAAACGAGGGTGTGGCAAACTATCAACCCCAAATTCCCATTTTTTTCCAATTCAGCGGAAAGCACAGCTTGGAGGATGCCTAAGCACAGCTGTGATGAACTCAGTAGGCCAGTGAATGTCAGCAGTGCTCTCTACAACAGCGATGAGAAAATCAAGTCTCCATCAGGAGACACCCATGGAGGACAACTCTCGCTCTCCTACGTGTAATTTCCCTCTTTTAGGCCAAGGAGATGCATCATTTTCTATGGACGTTTTCTATATGCTTTCAAATCACCGTAAGCTCCTTCAAAATGTCTCTATGGTAAGAGTCACTTAAAAATAAACTGAGTCCACAGCAGAATTGCAGCCTAAAAGAGGGTGACTTACATAGGACTGCGCAACACAACGCAGCTTCTCTTCGCTCTTCGTGAGGGGTGGGCCGGTTCACCCAGTTCACGTGTGTGAAACCGCACTTGAAGGGTTGGGTTCCCCTTAAAAAGAATTTAGACAAATACCACTGTGTGTGTGGTTGAGCTAGAAATATGACTGAAAACGTGTCAGTTATAGTTAAAGAACTTGGGCACATCCAGCCGTAGAGAGACCCAACACCCCAAGACTGAGGCGATGGCATTAGGAGTGGCCTTGACAGGCAAGTATTTGCCTGGTTTACTATGACCAACGCTTCAAGACCCCTTTTTCAATTTCCTCTCAGTCCACAAGGTAGAATTAATTGTCCTCTTATTTTTGTTCCTACAGAACATATTGAAAATGACTTCTTTCCGGCCCAGAAATTTTACTTTGGGACAAGACTCACCCTTCCTTGACATTTAGTGAAACGAAATGTGCTACAGTGTACTCATTTTGGAGACATATCTCTAATCCCATCCATTCTTTTTCTTTATTCCCATCCATCCTTTTTATACCCTTTGCTGGTATGACTGAGGTTCTGCTTTTCTTTCCTTGTATTTTTCAGCTGAAAATTACCCCAAGTTCAAAGAGGTTACATGACTCTCCAAATTACTCATTGGGATTGGAATTAAATGGCACGCTTTCCAATTTTTTTTTTTTCAGATGTTTTCCACTTGGATTAGTCACTGATTGTGGTAAAGATATTTTTATGCAATTTAAGAATTGGGTGAACACAAATTTGGCACTGTATTTTGAATGTCTTCTAATGGGGTTTTGCAAAATGGTGGAGAAAAGAGAAGAATAAAGTTGTAGGGTTAATGGCTAATTAAAAAAAAAACGATTCTTCTGATTTTTGGTTTGCCATTAATCCTTATGTAATTTCCAGTATTGCTGTAATTTATTTATTTATTGTTAGTAAACACTCACTAATTTATAAATGGAGTCCAATGGGATTGGATGGAGTCCAATCCCAGGGCATGTAGGAGAATTCACATACGTGTAAGTATGTTTATATGCACGTCTATGTGTATGTTTATATGTATATATATGTGCGCATGTGTATATGTATATACACATACTTTTAAATATATGTGTACTTTTAAATATATATATACACTTTAAAAAATATATATACATATATGTATACTTTAAAGATCTACAAAAATTTGAGCAAGTACAATTTCCTGGAAACTGCCTTAATATATGTGTTTAAACTGTGAAAGTTTCTGAAGTATTGTCAGTATGTCCTCTTGAATGACATCTTTATATACTTATGTTTCAGTGATGATTCATTTGCCATCATAATTATTATTATAATTATATTCGAAAATTCATAGAAAACTGAAATGCGTCTCATTACCTAACACACTGACTCATCCCAGAGCAGTGCGATTTTACTTTATGAATTTTACCACTAAGGTGACACAGAGGGCTGGATGCAACATCTTGCGGGAGTTTAGGAGTTCCCTGTTGGGTCTTCAGTTAACTTAATCATTCTCAGGATTGAAACTCTCTTCTGCAAATCCCACTAGACTCTATATCAAATATAATTTGTCATCTGAGTCATACTTTGGAATTTTCAGCAATATCCAACACAGCTGCAATAGCTTTTCAAACGTAGCCAATTCTGTCCGCAGATAAAAAGAAGGCCCAGATCACCATCTACAGATAGAAGCGTTAGTTAGGCCAACGCCAAACTCACTGGATTTACAGGTTTCAAACAGATACTGACTTTAATTCCTGGCAATAGTTTTATATCCAGATATTTAACGGTAGGGACTTGTCCAGATTTAGGGTCTTTTAATCCGAATAATTGTTTAGGACACAGAAATTTAGAGCCATCTGCCTTCCTCTCCAAAAATAAATGAAAATGTGGCCTTTCCATGTTTAGCTGATTGTGACTATTACTTTACACAACCAACCCGTCTTCAGGTTAGTATTATTGTTCGTGCAAAAGATATTGTCTTAATTGCCTGAAGTCTTTATTCTTGTCTGTACATCAAATCAAGTTGAAAAAAGCTCTGTATTTAGGTATGCTATTGGTCTATGAAACAATACCAACGTTAAACACTTGGTGGGAGCTCCTGGATAGCTCAATCAATTAATGATCTTGGGATCAAGCTCTGCACTCAGTGGGGAGTCTGCTTCTCCCTCTCCTTCTATCCCTCCCCTCCTCGTGCACTCTTTCTCTATCTGAGTCTCAAATAAATAACTAAAATCTTAAAAAAAAATTCTTGGTGGAAGGTGGCTATGGCAAATGGGCTCCTTTTGTTTCCAAAGATCCAAGTGTCACCCTCTGGAATCTTAGCTTCCATGTGGCAATGCCCATTTTAACAGCTTTGCTTTATATTTATGCTGATGTATGTATTTATTTTATTCTTGTTTATAGGGCATTCTTCTTTTTTTTTTTTTACCTCAGCTTCTTTTTATTTTTATTTATTTTTATTTTTATTTTTTTTCAGCTTCTTTTTAAAGTCATGCACAGAAGCAAGAACAGTCCCTTGATCACAATAGGTATTGGTAAATGTGAAAAAAAAATTATGGAGTTGGAATGGAGTGCTCAAAATATTAGGCATTCTCTTTCTGCCATATTGGGGCCGATGAAGGCCTGCTGGGGATGAGATTTCTAAAATACAAGTATGTCTGGAAGAGTGAGGTCTGTGCCCATCATTGTTGGCTTCAGCGGAGTCTCCAGAACCAGAGGGAAAGTGCAGCTCCTCTTAAGGCGAAGGTGCTTGTGTCTGAGATAAAACGGACTTCTGTTTGGGCAATAAATGGTCTTATGCATACAAAGGACACACAGTGACTCCTGGTGGCTAACCAAACAGAACCAAAGTAACCTGGGGAGCTGTGCCAGCGGACACAGAGGCATGGTTCATGCCAAATTCTGAAGCAATCTCCTGCTAAGGCCATTGGACACAGAATCTGTATGGTGGTAAATCCCTTAAGGATTTAAACTTATGGCAAAAAATAAGCAAAAGTGTGGAAAAAAATATTAGGTGTTTAATAATATAGACGTTTCTTAAAATGTACGGGACCCACAGCAAGAATTCGCTTCTACCCTTCACCATTTTACAGATGTCAGATGCATTTCATGATGTGATTAAGTCAAAACATCTGACTAATGACAATAACCACTCCAAGTAGAAAGTTTCCACATAAAAATTATGCCAGCTTGATTATGCAAAGCACCCAACTTTGGCCGCTGCTGAATAGATTAGTATCACTTCATTTCTATTCTTTCATGTCCATCCATCCACACTTTCCATTTCCCCATCTCCTCCCTGATACTCTCTTAGATAATTTCTGATGTGCAGTTCATCCTGACTTAGGCACTATCTTCTTAAATCCAACAGCTCTTTTTCTAATATCTAACCTATATTTTTTGGTTCCATGCCTTTCCTTGCGTTGCCATTCTGTCTGAAATGGTCCTTCTTCTACCTATATATACATCTCTATGTGATCTTTCTCCCATTTTTAAGACTCAACCCACAGATTACCTAATGTGGCGAATCTCTCTGATATTCCCTGGCAAAATACATTCCTCCTCCCCTAACTTTCCTTACCTTTCTCATGGCTCTTAGTTGGATTTACAGATATTTATATCTCATACTAAAAAGAAAGCTACCCTAGGGTAAGATTCAGGTTTATTCATCTTTTTATACCCCATAGTAGTTGTCAAGGGCCTTCCATATAGTAGGTGATTAATAAATATCAAGTGGCATGTGACTTACAACATACAAACTACTTATGAAGTAATCTATTTCCTTAGCATTCTTTAGAATTCATGTAATTTTCAATAAGTTAATAACTCCCAGTATTTCTATCACTCTGAAAGAAGAAAGGTCACTCTTTCCAGCAAAGGAAGTCTCTGGATTTATAATGGATTTTTAAAACTTCCAGATGTTATGAATTTATTTCTAGAATAAGAAAAAATAAACAATAAAAGTGGTTAGCAAACAAATTGAAAGCAGCCAAACTCTGTGTTTACCACAAGTATCACAAGTAAGAGACAGATCTCCAAAAAAAAGAAAAAGAAAAAAAGAAAGAATAATTTGTACAATGGAAAGAAACTCAGGTAATTTACCCAGGATTGTAAGAGAGAATGACAGAAAAAGCCAAAAGTTCATTTCACAATGAATTTAAATAATTGGACAAGAAATACATCACAGTTTTAATGTGTTTTGTTAGGGGGGAGCCTTAAAAGCAAACCCCCCCCAAAAAAAAGGCATATAAACGAGTATCATGAGAACAAAATACTTGAAAAGGGAGTTCTTTCACTTTTTTTTGTGTGAGCTCTTTCACTTCCCTTTTCTGTTTTCTTGCAATTGCAATTGTAAAAAGGGAAAAAAGTGTAACCTATCAAATCAAAATACTGAAATTTCCCTTCACCTCCATAAACACAAACACTCCACACACTCTGTAAGACAACTGCTCAGTACTCTGCTCTCTCTTGTTTGCTCTGTTGGTTTCAATGTCATGGAGCAGTGTGGAAACCAGGCTGGCGAGCTGAGCGTGCTGGGGAAGACATTGGGGTCAGGTCGCGGTGCTCTCACGAGGTCCTTTGTGTGTGGGAATTGGAATCCAGGTTTGGCTGTTGGGGGCAAGGTGAACTTCTCAAAGGGGGAAGCTTCTTTGACCCAGATTCCGCATCAGGGTTGTATCAGTCTTGACTGGCGTGAGCCGATGCAGTTGCTCTTAAAACTTCAAGGAGGGTGTGACGGGCAATGGGAAGCCAGCAGCTAAAGGTTAGTAGCTGGAAGCAGTACGTGATCAAACTGGGTAGGAGTGTGTGAAACTGCATGTTTCTCCCCATCTTCCAAGGTGAAGAGGTGTAAGCAACATACTTTTATGCTGGGGAAAGGAGGAAAAAGAACGGAATATGTTTGCTAGTTAGGATGACTAGCTAATTAAGAAGAAGTCCATCGTGAAATTAAGACTCCTGGATTGTTTTTAAATACCAAAGAGTCATTATTTCCCATTCAAAATATAATCAAGAACGGATGGACTCTTTGAAATCATGTAGATTTAATAGGGGGAAAGAGGGGAGAGGAGGCATCTTGGGAGATTTGACTGAAATCAACATCATGTTGAAAAATGGTAATTTTGTATCTGCACTTTTTGCTATAGCAAACAACAGAGCAAAATATGGCCAGTCAATTGGGACAGCATGACACACCACTGGAAAAAATGATGTCGAGTGCAAAATTACAAGAAAAGTAAAATCATTGTTGAAGCCACGTTAGCATACCCTGCACAAAATTATATCTGATTCTCTAGACACTTCTTTTGGAAGATTCCCCAAAACAAAAGCAGAGAAATTACATAAATGGTTTTCCAGGCCAACCTTTCTGATTTAGTGTGCTGTAAGATGCTTACAGTGTTTCTCCAAGTAGGAGATCCAGGAAAATTTCTTAGGGGCTGTGGATTTTGGAACTTCACCAAATTGTTAATGATGCAGCCAATGCTAGTTAGCAAAGTCCTTCCTGGCTGTTCACAAGAAGAAAGGGTGACGAGTGACCTGCAGGAGACAGCAGCCCTCATGGCAGCCCCTGGAGCACCCCCGTGGACCCCTCCCAGTGTCAGCTGTCCTCTTCTTGCTCTTCCCAGCACTACACTGATCTCCTTGTTAGCTAAAACAGACAAAGGCAACACTTCCCATTTTCTCTTTTCAACAGCTTCGAACTGGGGGAACATGGTCATCACGACTTTGGGGTAAAGAAATCGGAAGACTTAGAGGAAGGGTGGCCAAGTACGAGCCATCTTGAACGGCCACATTCCCAGACAGCTCAATTCCTTGTCTGGTAGCCGTGCGTGCATGCAGCTAGGCATTTCTTTATTATGGCAATTTACTCGACCGCTCAGGGTTATTTTGTGCTTCGTGCAGGGCTAAGCTCCATGGGGAAGGGTTGTCCCCGTTATGGTGGTGACCGCTTCTCTGCCACCTAGCACGCAGCCTTCAAGGGCGGCTCTCAGTGGGGCCTGCAGACTGAGGAGGGGCTGAGAATCTACTCCCGTACCAGTGATTCTCAGCTTTTGGTAATTTTATTGTTTTCTAGTCTAATTTACATAATATGCATTTATTTTTTTAATTTTTTATTAATTTTTTATTTTTTTCATAGTGAATTTAAATCAAAGGAAAAAAACTAAACTAAAAGAAAACTAAATTAAATAGAGTTACATGAAATATTTCATTGAAGATGAAAATGCTCATTTGAATATAAAGCTTCTAATCTGTTTAAATCAAAGGTGTCTCAATTCTCAATCTTGAAGTAGTTCTATAAGAAAATCGTCACTTTAGAATAAAAGTATCCATCTGTAAAATCTGGTGACATTTTTCTTCATTTCTTTTTGTTAATCCCAAGTAAAATCCCTACCAAATGAAAGAAATGCAAGAAAACTCCAGTAATTTGCCTGAGGCAAGTTTATTAACATTTTCCCAAAGCCTATCTCCTTCGAACTGTTTACTTTGGATCACTGTCCAACAGATTATTTTTTTTTAAAGCCTTACAAGAAAAAGCTTGGCCCATAAATGCTAGTTAGCATAGATAAAGGCAAGGAATGGGGTTGAGTGAAGAAGAGGAAGAGAGTCTCCCACAATGAAACCATTTTCAGAAATTGTTGACTGTGCGTTTAAGCACTTAGCCCCCAAATGCATTAAGCAGAGAGCTTCAATCATCTCGTAATAAAATCTGAATAAAATATTAAATACCTAATTCTTGATGAGGCTCCTGGCATATAAGGTGCTCAGTAAATATCTGTTTAATGAATGAATTATGAAGTGGGTTTACATGTTTTGGTTTTATTAGTATGAAGAAGGGTATTGGGAGGGAAAAGTAATCGTGGATGATTGTCCATCATTAAAACCATAAACAAAGCGTTTCTTAACAACAACAACAATAATAGCAATTATGAGCACCTTGGCCTGCTAAAGATCACATGGTTAGTGAACGGCAGAGCCAAGATTCACACCTGGGAAGTCGGGTTCTAGAACGCGTCCCTTTAATCCCTATACGTATTCAATTATGTTGAGTTTCATAGCATCACGTTCTTTTAAACAGATTAGAAGCTTTATATTCAAATGAGCGTTTTCATCTTCAATGAAATATTTCATGTAACTCTATTTAGTTTAGTTTTTTTTTTTTTAGTTTAGTTTTTTTTCCTCAATTGCATAATTGAAATATATTGAATGTATCCATTGGTGGAGCCATTAAGGGTAAGCTTAATGTTTTTAGACTACTGAAAACAATTTGCTGCAATTTCTGATAAATAAACAGGAATAAACAATTTTTGGGATGCTTGGGTGGCTCAGTGGTTGAGCGTCTGCCTTCGGCTCAGGGCATGACCCCAGGGTCCTGGGATCGAGTCCTTCATCGGGCTCCCCGTGGGGAGCCTGCTTCTCCCTCTGCCTGTGTCTCTGCCTCTCTCTCTGGGTCTCTCATGAATAAATAAATAATTTTTTAAAAAAAGGAATAAATAAGTTGAGTGAAAATTGTGTTAGTAAAAAGAAAAGACTAAAGATAGACAACTCTCAGTACGCTGTGGAATCTGAAAGTCAATGTAAGAGTTTTTTTAAATCTCATGTCTTGGGGGGAGGTGGCCTGAAGACACTTTGGAACGCAGAGGTCTGTGCGACGAGTGGTCTGTGAGTAGAACCTCATTCCTCTACTAAATTATATAGTTTTATCCCATTTTTGTTTTTTCTCAGAGTCTGTTGGCCAGTCCAGGTTTTGTTGTAGTCAGTATTAAGCTAGGATTAGCCAAGCAAAACCAGAAAGTGAAAAATTAGGCTTTCCCTCCCCCAGGCCCTGTCCACGTTGTAAACTGCACAAGATGATCCCATCCTGACCGTGCAGAAACGAGCACAGTTTCCAACAAAACTTACATATGTGGCAGGAGCTGTCCCGAAATGACATACTGAGACAAGTATTTCCAGAGGATCATAGGGTTTTCTCCTCAACAGTATTCCCTAGACTTTTCCAGCATTTCTCAACTTGACCTTCTCTTTATCACTTTCTCTCTTTATATTTTTCAAGAAAGAGTTTGGTGAACTTTCAATTTCTCCAAAGAAAATTTTTCTTTAGACAAATTCGTAGTTTGTTGTTTGTGTTTATTGAGTGACAAGAAGCAACCGAAGAAC
Source organism: Vulpes lagopus (assembly GCF_018345385.1). Lineage (NCBI taxonomy): Eukaryota > Metazoa > Chordata > Mammalia > Carnivora > Canidae > Vulpes > Vulpes lagopus. Next base: position 109,996,507 of record NC_054834.1, on the reverse strand, counting down.
ACATAAAAAACAGGTAAACCAGGAGAATCTGTGGATTAGCAGTTAAATAAATTAAAGCAGCTCACCAAATTCCAATTTTATTTTATTTCATTTTTATACTTCAATCATTTGACAGATGTGCCATTTCCTCTCAGCCTATAGATTGGGGTTTTCAAGGACACTGCTCATTTTCTACATCTTGGCCTCCAAATTACTTTCTAGCAACTCATGTAAGTGCCTCCAGGTAGATAGTGGTGCCTAACTGATGGTTCCAGCACTTTCCATTTGCTTAGTTAATTGTGCTGCCCAAATACCAATTGTCTATTCAAGAAGCATAATGCTGCCCTGAGTTTGTTAGGATAAACACAGAAAAGCAATGTACAACCCTTGGCCTTCAGGAGGTAATAATCTAATACCGAACGAATCATTCAGCCACTCAGCATAAATTCATTTATGAAACGACAAAGTTAAACGTAATTTGACTGGAGTTTATTCTGGCTTAAACATTCAACAATTTTCTTAAAAAAAAAAAATCAGATGGTTTGCTTTTTGTCCCCAATTTAAAAGAAGTTTCAATTATTTATTCAAATATGCTCCTTTCTCTCATAATATATTTTATATTTATGGACGAGTTTCTGTTTTCCAAACGGGTCCCGCAGACGCAGATGCAACTGTTCTCTGGAGTTAACCGAACAGCATCTTTTCCCCCCGATAGCACATTATTGTAAAATACAGGAAACGAGAACCAAACAGGTTTGGGGGCACCTGCTGGCTCGGCTGGAAGAACATGTGATTCTCGATCTCGGGGTCATGAGTTCAAGCCCCACATCGGGCGTAGAGATGACTACAAAAAACAAATAAACTTTAGAAAAAGAGAAGCAAATCTGGTGTGTGTGTGTGTGTGTGTGTGTTCAACATGAAGTGTTTCCTCAGCTGTTGAGCTACTTAAACCCTCTCTAGAGCTGACGCACAGGCCCCATCTTAAGGTCATGCTAGAAATGTTTGTGCTTCGAAATAGAGAATCATACATGGCGCGGGAATAATCCATTCTGTTATTATTTATTTTTATTGTTCTTGAGTTCATTTTTGTTTTGAGTAAACTGATTAGTTGTTGCTCTAATTTTGAATGGGATGCTTCAGCATGAGGCAACAAGCTAAGAATCCCTCACTGCTGGGTAGGTGACATCTCCTTTTTTCCCCACTGGGAATAGTTCCGGGAAATAAGCATAGGGAAGGGAAGAGAGAAGGCGACTTTCTCATCCCACCCATAACGCTTCTTACACCAAAAGATCAAAGAAATCCACATCAGAAGGTGTGGGGGGTGTCAAAACAGTGTCGACGACTTAATAAGTACTGGGGTGCTCCTGTGCATGATTCAGAGGTGGGTGGTCCGCCCGGTCGGCGGCTCCGCGGCTAGGGCAGGCTGCGTCTGGCTGTCACACCGGGTCAGCGTTCAGGCCCGCGGCTGAGCCTGGTGCACGCTGCCCCCTGGGTGGCTCGAGGTGCTGCGTCCTTCAAGCATTTTAACCAAACGCTTCGCTCACACCTGCGAGCGCGCTGACAGTAAGGTAGCCCGTGTGGGTGCAGACAAGAGTGAAGATGCCTCAAGGACGAGCCGTAAGTCCCTCAATGCCTTGCAACCGAACTACCTGTTTGGGGCTGCTTGGAGCTGCTGCTTTTCTTCCCGACGCTACGGAGTTCGTGCCAGTGAACCTTGGCAAAGTCTCTCACACTGTACTTTGTCGTTGTCTCCAACGTCTTCGTGGGATGATGCTGAGATGGGAAATGGCAAAGAGGTTCGGTTGATATTCCTATAAGACAGTCATCGGGAGACACAGCAGAAAGTCTTACCAGCTGGTAGGTGATGGGAGCCCCGGGTTGCATGACAGCATCGGGATTAAAACACGGAGCTCAGGGCCCGGTGAGGCGGGCTGAAGCCAGCGCGGCCCAGTCGTGTGAGGGCCCACGTGAAGGCCTCCACTGGAGCTGCCGGACTGTGCTGAAGACACTATGGCTGCGCAGGAGTCGTCATCGATGTGGAAAAAGGAAAAGCCGGTGGGTGTCAGTTGGTCCTACCGCGGACATACGGTTCTTGAACTGGCCCGGGCCCGGTTCAGGAATTACACGTGTGTTTGCTGAGCTGAGCCTCTGCTGGGTGCAAGGCTTCGTGCTGGCCGTCCTCGGGGGACTGCAGCCTGGTCTCCAGGGCTGACAAGAAGCAACTCCAGCTCAGAGGGATACATGCTACGGCAAAGGTGGTACCGAGACCTTTGGGGGCACGCGATTCCCTCTCTAGGCCTCAAGGTGGGTTTTCCGGAGGAAGTGGGGTAGACAGTGACACCTCATGTTTCCCAGCAATCTCGCACAAAGGGGTTCATCCAGTTGGGTGTAGAGCCCAGCCTTGGCCTGTTCCGTCATGACCCTTCAACCCTTCTCCCTCCCCTACACTATCCGGAGAAGATTGAACGTGCTGCCTCCTCTAACTTCTTCAACAGCCAGATTAGTCTTACAAACAGGAAATTGGACAACGATAGGTCCTGGGAACCAAGGAACTTTCCTAACACCTCTTCCGTCTCCTGGGTAAGAAGCAGAGCTGCATTCGGGCGGCACCAGGCCACAACCTGTTTATGAGATTCGGTAGAAAGGAGAAGAGACAAGAGCAAGAAATGCAAAAGCAGGTCCGTCTTTCTGATTTTCCAGATCGTGATCCCAATACCCTCAAAGCATTCGAATTGGAGCAAACAAATCTCTACAAAAGCCCTTAGGCCTGAAGCAGGGCCGCTCCGCAGAATCGTCCATGATGTTTGCCAGCACAAGTTCGTGTCCCGCGAGAGGAGCGAGGGCATGTCGTGATGCCCTTGAGAACCAGGTGTAGCTAAATGTCTGTTTTTTAGAGTAGCCCAGGTCTCTTTATCCTGAGTTCCTTCCTCCTCCTCTTCCTCCACCTCCAGCTCGTGTGTGCCATGGCCTTGACCCCCGACACACACAGGCATCCACGGCGCACTCCTGTCCTCAGCCTTCTGGCCCACCGGTGCCTCCCCCGGTCGCTCCCCCAGCATCTGCACCGGCTGCTCCTCCAGCAACTCAGACCTTTGCTCCAGCCTCACCCCACGAGTCCTGCCCCCATTACCTCCTGGAAAATCTCGCACCTTCTCAACCCTTGGCCTTCTTTCTCCTGCACCATGTGTTCTGAGCACGTATGAGCCTCTGATACGTGGTTTGTTTATGTGTCTGTTATCGTCACGACAGCTGCACCTACGTTCTGGGAAGACAAGGGCTTCCGTCTGTGTTGTTCTTGCCGTGGGTGCTGGCACCTCGTACTCAAGTGCCAAGCCCCAGACATGATAGATCCACAATAGATATTCGCAAAATTAGTGGATGAGTGAACAAGCCCCGCACTTTGCTGACCCCTGACCTCCTTCCCGAGGGCCCACCTCTCTGGCCCGGGAGAGCGCCGAGCCGTCCCAGCCCACCTGGATTTGGGCAGCACCTTCCCACTTTCCAGCCTTGTTTCCAGTCTTTCTTCTTTTTACGTTTATTCCTTACACCATCTCTTGAGAAATTATTCTAAAACCCAGGTTGGCTCTTGTCATTCCGCAGCATAATGCGCCGGCGACATCTCACCACTCCTGGAAGGAAAGCCTCCCCTTCGGGAGAACCACCTGGCTTCCTGTCGCTTCACTGGGCCTTAGGGCTGCACGTTCCGGCCTTCTTGGACCTTCTGAAGCCAGTGCCTCACCCTCCCCTCTCCTTGGCCCTGGACCTTCAGAGCTTCACACACTCTTCCAACCGCCCATGTGACCAGACTCACTCCTGTTGGTTCTTCACTGTCAGACGGTCCTGCCCGGGGAAGCTTCCCTGAAACCCAGAAGGGCTGGCTTTTCCTGCCCAGTACCTACTGGGCACCTGCTCTCTGTCCAAGCGGCCTTCAATGCTCGCGTGTCCGCTCCTGGGGTCTGAGTACCACGAAGGTAGTCACGCGTTTGTTTTGCTCACGCCTATGTCCCTGGAATTCAGCAAGGCGCCTGGCTTACAATATGCATTGGGTATTTGTTGAAGATAAGAGTTGAAGAAAACATTGGATTGAATGAATGGGTGAGGTGGAGAGGGAGTTAGACTTTATTCTGTATTTCACAGAAGAAGAAGAAAAAAAATAAATAAAAGAAGACAAGTTTAGATTATCCGTGGCGATAAATTCTCTTATTTTAAAGGTTTTTTAATTGGATAATAAAAACACGTCTAAAATCCAATGGAAAATTTTTAAAAAATCATCTTGAAGCCACTGTGTTGTTTTAGTAACCCAATAGGCCATAGCAGACACCAAATTAATATCTGCTAAACAACTCACAAGATTGTTCTCCTTTGCAGTCAGATGAGAGGCAATTATTGTGAATATACACAGATTGTTTGTTTGATAAACTTACTCTACTTTAGTGAAAGCTCTCGGGCCGGGCCATGGTTCACCCTGCCCGGTGTTCACTAAGAGACTGAGAGTGACTCCGTGGATGGAAATGAATGGGAGAACCTCAGACATCATGTTGGCATGGTGAGTTTTTAATAAAGTAATTCCAAGCTAGCTGTATTTATAATTTATATTTTCTTCCAAATTGCTATTAAAATGGCTCCATGTTCAGGAAGCACCAACCCTTGGGCAGTCAAGTTGCACAGATCATCATCATTGTGTTAAACACTTGTTCTCGATTTTTTGTAAAACTACATATTCAACGTTTCTGGGATCCAAAATACTTCTAATATTTCCAGATTTCTAAAACAATCCCAAACCACCAAATGATCAGCTTCCCCTTTACCTCCCCTAACTTTGATCAATTTGTTTTATCTGCTCTTGCCTATCAAGGATAAGGAAGCAAGAATTTTCAAATGTCGACCTGCCTAGATCTGGCTCGGTGACCAGAGTCACCTGTAGGTGAGGCTGGGTGACCCTTCACAGCTTTGTAGCCGGATGTGGAGGCTTTGTTTGTCCCTCCTCTCAGACCCGCTGCGGTAACCATTCTGAAACAAAGTTGGATGTAGGTGAAGCAAAAGGATGGAACCAGGCCAAGCTTGGGACTGTGGCCAACACCATGTGTATCGATTTTTCCTTGCCAAAATATTATTGGCATTTTTCAGAACTCTTGCTAAGGATTTGGAATCCATCTCTTTTCTGAATCTGCCACATGTTACAATTCTCCTTAGACCATGAGCTAATGTTGCGGAGAGTAGAGCATCTGGTATCATTAGAGCACTACACTCACTCTCTATGCTTAAGACAAGTATGCTGCTGAGGAGCTCCCATATATTATTAAATAGAACTGTCTCTTTCATACCAAAATAGCAAAATTATGTTCACACTAACAAAATAAAACAAAAAAACAATAACTACAAAAATTTAAAAGAATTTAATAGGAACGTCTTATTCCTTATTTGTTATATTGTGTCTCAAATTTCTTTTGTCTTAGTCAAAATATTCTCAGCTCATATCTTAGTGTAATGCTTTTTTTGAAATTCTGCTAACAGAAGATACATATGACTATAGTAATCATTTCCTAACTGAATAAAAGAGTAAAATGTAGGAGATAGGATTTAGATTATGAAATATTAACATAAGAAAATAAGATTTCATAAAAATTTTATTTTAAAACCAAAAATCTAATATTATACTGCTGCTGTTAGACTATAATCCTGTAGGTGTTTTTCCTGTCATTTTTTCAATTATTAAAATGATCTGATAAATCATGTTATATTGATATTAATTCACCACAAAATGGCCAACTTGCTGCAATCCAATTTTTAGACTTATGTGATCAATAAGTCTTGATATGTTAAAGTGAGATCTGAGAAGGGAGAGGAAAGAATGTGAAACTAACATATGACATAACTTGGAAAAGAAACTAATGGGAGTGAGATTTTGAGATGGAAAAAGTATTTGACCAAGTCTGTGAAGTAGGAGCCAGAGTGTTGGCTGGCTTAGGAGTGGAATTGAAGACAGGAGGAAGAGATATAAGAAAATAAGTAGTTGGCTAAATTTGATTTTATTTTACACCTTTAATTTGATTATTATTGTTGAATCTTTATCCATCCTTTAGTTAATAAATAATCTTGTATAATGAGTACACTTCCTACCAAAATTCAAATGAAGAATGTGAAAAAAAAAAAGTTGTGGGTTAAGTTCAGGCTTTCCCTTATATTTAATCATAGTCATACAATTAGAAAACATGCACACATTGCATTTAATGTAATGTATATATTTACTTATTTTTTCAAAATATAGCATCCATGTACCTCATCTGCTATTGCAGGGCACAAAGACAATGGCTTATACAAAAACTTATTAAAGGTGGCATCATTTACTTTTCTTTTTTTTTTTCTGGATTATGGTATGATTCCCGAGAAAGAGAACTGGAAAAGAACACATCCTGCTTGCACTTGAAACACATGAATTTTCAGAAGTCAATATGCTCCCTCTGAGATTCTATATTACTGTGTTTTCATTTTTCTTAGCTCTGTCCAAGGAAAGATCAAGAAGAAATGACACCCCAGGAGCAATGAACCCATCTGATGCCCACGATTTCTCTGTTACCACTCTTCCCTAAAGTGAATGAAAGCACCTTGAAGAATCTGATACCAGGGCTGGACACAGTAAGATGGTCCTGATGTTCCTTGTTATGCCAGGAAGTAAGGAAGTACCACAAAAGGAGTGATGGGAACATGTCATAAGGACACAACTGCAGTTTGAAGGGGCATTACTGGCCAAATCTGGGACAATTTCAGTACTAAAATAATTATACACCTTAATGAATTGTAATCCACTAAATGAATGGGAATTCAAGGGTCCACATTTATAAGTGGAGGAATGTATAATTAAAGAAAGGAGACCTCTTCCTTATAGTAAACACAGATGACCAACTGATCAATGTGGAGGGAATGTTAAATTTGGAAAATAATCATTTGAAAAACATTATGTTCTACATGGAATTAGGCAAAATCATGAAGGTATGACAAATTTAAAAAAGAAATGTTTATTAGGAGTGGATATTTACATTATCTTACAGTGTCTCCCCACAGACTAATTATTAATTTCAAGGGAGAGAAGTCCATAATCGTACAGTGGAGATTTCAGCACTATTTTAATGAGGTGATCAAAACCAACATCACCAATGAAGGATAGATGGATATCATATGTCTCCAAGTGTGAACTTAGAAAGATACAGTGCAGCTGTGCAGTATTCCAGCTGAGAGTGCATAACGTCAATCTAATCATGAGGAAACATCAGATGAACATAAGAGAGGAACATGGGACTTAAAAAGGAGGTCTTTACTCTTCAAAATGTCAGTATCATAAAAGAAAGATTGTTAGGGATGTTCAATATTAAAGGAAACTAAAGAGAAATAGCAGATGGCACAATATCTGGCCTCGGACCGGATACTCTAATACAGGGGGGAAATGGTGTAAATGACGTTTCTAGACCAACTAACAAAATTGGAATATTGATGCTAAAATAGATCGAAGTATTATATCAATTTAAATTTACAAAGCTGATAATTGTACTGTGATTACATAACAGAACGTATTTATTTTTCATATTCTGGGGCAATGGGCTATGTAATTTATTCTTACTTGGTTATGTGTATATATGTTTCCCCCTAAGATCTTCAAGAAGGCAAGCATGTTCACTCTCACCACTTCTACTGATCATTGTATGGCGGTTCAGATAGATTCAAGATAGGTCAGTAGGGCAAAAAAAGTAAATGAAAGCCATCCAGATTGGAAAATAAAAAAGTGGAACTTCTAAGTGAGGTTAATGCATTGCAGAGTACCAGATGAATATACTAAAATTAATTTTGTCATCTATATTAATAGCATAAGATTGGAAATTTAAAGAAATACCATTTACAATAGCATTAAAAGATAAAGTACTTAAATCAGAAAAATATATACAAGGCCTATACATTGAATATTTGAAAACTCTGATGAAAGATTTCAAAAGAAACTTAAATAAATGGAGAGATACACTTCATTTATGAAATGGAACACAAAATAATGTTGAGAAGTCAAGTTGGAAAAAAAATTTAAAAAAAGAAGTCAAGTTGGATTATAAATTTTATGCAGTCTCAGTCAAAATACCAGCAGGTTTTTTTGGGGGGAGTAGAAACAGACAAGCTCATTCTGAGGTACATATAGAAATATAAATCACCCAAGAGGTGCCTGGGTTGCTCAGTCAGGTAAGCTGATTTCCACTCAGGTCATGACCTCAGGGTCATGCTATCAGGGTGGTGAGACTGAGTCCCAAGTCAGTCTCCACTCTTGGTGCCAAGTCTGCTCGAGATCCTCTCTCTTCCTGTCTTCCTCCTGTTTGCATGCACATGCTCTCTCTCCTCTCTCTAAAATAAATAAATAAGTCCTTTAAAAATATATATAAATTATCCAGAATAGGCAAAAACAACTTGAAAAAGAATGAATAAAGTTGGATGATAAAGACTATCTGACTTTAGGACTTGTTGTAAATTACAGTAGTCCATACAGTGCGATCATGCTGTAAGGATAGACAGATTAATGGAACATAATCGAAATTTCAGAAGTAGACGTGCACATATGGTCAACTGATACCAAAAAAGATGCAAAGTCAATTGCATGAAGAAAAGATAGAATTCTTATATTGTGTTTGGAATAATTGAGTATTTATTTATTTATTTATTTATAGAGTATCCCTTTATTTAAAAAAATCTTGATCCATAGTTTTCGCCATATACAAAAAGAAACTCAAGATAGTTCATAGGCCTAAATGAAACACCAAAAAAGAAAATGTGAGAGAAAATATTTTTGATTTTGAGGTAAAGTTTTCTTAGATATAACACCAAAGCCCCCAAAACATCAAAGAAATAGTTGATATATGGAACATCACCAAAATTAAGAACTTTAGGCCTTTGAATAACATTGTTAAAGAAATGAAGACAGAGACCAAACATGGGGAGAAAATATTTGCAAACCACACATCTAGTAAAGAACTTGTATTCAGAATACATAGAGAAGTCTCAAAACTCAATAGGGACTCAATTTAAAATAATAATGTTTGCTTTGGTGCAACATATGCTAAAATATGAACAATACAGAGTGGATTAGCATGGCTCTGGCAGTAGGAAGATGCACACCTTTGTGGGGAAAAAAGCAAACAAAAGATTTAAATAGACACTTTATCAAAGAAAAATGTACACACATTGTGTGTGTGTGTGTTTGGTAAAAAGCACATGAAAAGATGGCCAATATCATTAGTCACTGGAGAAATATAAATCAGAACAATTAGGTACCAGTGCACACCTATTAGAAAGTCTACAGCTAAAATATTGATAAGGTGTTAAAATGTTGATGAGGATAGACAGCTCCTGAAATCCTCATACGCTGCTGGTACAAATGCGACGTGATACAACTGCTCTGGGAAACAGTTTTCAGCTCCTCGAGTTAAATATACTTTCACCATAGGGTCCAGTCGTTTCATTTCTAGCTGTTCAGTCAATAAAAAGGAGAGCCTATATGTATACATGTTGATGGATGTTACTTGTAATAACCCTAAACTGGGAACAGTCTCCATCTCCAACAACAGGTCAGTGGGTAACAAATTGTAGACTTTGGTATGGAATGGACTACTGCTCGGTTACGAAAATCATCAACTACGGAGCCAGTCACCAATCTTGATACCTATGAAAATAAAATACCGAGAGAGAGAAACTGGACTAAAAAAAGGTACATAATATATGATTCCATTTATAGGAAATTCTATAAAATGCAAATTAATCTATAATGACAGAAAACAAATAAATGGTTTTCTGGGATGGAGGGGTGGGCGATGTATGCACAACACCTTTAGAAATATAAAACAATAAACACACAACTGCTTATATGTTAAATTCACTATTGCCAATATTAAAAAAAAAAAGCAAGGTTGCAGGCAATTACTAAGTAAAGTCCTCTCAGTGCATAAAAGAAAATATTTCAATAAGATAAATTTTTAAGGAAAGGACTTATAGATTTGAAGGATCCTTTACAAATCAGTCATTATTAAATTTCTTATTCCCTTGAAACTATTGCTGAGCCATACACCATTTTTAAAATATGGAAATTTCATAACTTTTTTCAGGGTTTTTCAGGGTTAAAACCTGAAAGTTTTCAATTAATTTGTATGCCTGAATATATGCTAGTAACTCCTTTAAGGAAAATGAATTTTTTTGAAATATTTTTTCTTCAAAGAAAGAAAATGTTAGATATAACAAGAATATGGCCTGAGGAAAAGAGGCAGATGGTTTTAATTGCTGGGAAAGTTCACGGGAATGTATTAGTAATCACACGTCTTATATAGAAAATCACCTCCTTAAGATGCTCAATTTCACAAAAGTGCAAAAAAATAGTTCTGTGGCAGGTAGCGAGATGACCCACCGAAGATGAGACAGTCTAATTCCTAGAACCTGTGAAGATGTTAAATTCCGACCCAAAAGAAATTAAAGAAGCAGATGGAATTCAGGTGACTAATCAGTGGGTCTGAAAATAGAGCGATGACCCCAGGTCATGTGCATGGGACCAAGGTCATCACAAGGTTTCCTAAACATGGAACAGCCTCTGCGAGGCCGGAATGTTTGTGTCCGACTGACACGAGGTAAAACAGATTCCACTGGGCATCGCTGACTTGGAAAATAGGAGGAAGCCGCCAGTCGAGTAAAATGCAGCCTCTGGAAGCTGGAAGGGGCAAGGAAACAGTCCTCTAAGGCCCCCGGGGAAGAATAGGGCCCGGCCGCCCCTCCACTGCAGCTCTAGGCCCACCTTGGACCCCCGATCTCCAGGACTGTCAGACGGTAAGTGTGTGGCAGCAACAGCCAGCTCATGTGATCTTCATACTTTGTTCAGTTTTGGTTTAAAGATTTTCTTTATGTGACAGAGAGAGCGAGAGCGCAAGCAGGGGGAGCGGCAGGCAGAGGCAGGCCCGACGCTGAGCGGGGAGCCCGGCGAGGGGCTCCATCCCAGGACCTGGGATCCTGACCTGAGCCGAGGCAGCGGCCTACCCTTCTGAGCCACCCGGTCGTCCCACAATCTATACTTTGAACTGGCATAAAAGACTCTGGCTCCGTCTCCCAGGAAATTCCCATTCTGGGCTTTTATGTTCCACAGATGAACGTGTGGAACGACCGTTTTCCTCGAGTTGCATAATAAACCAAATATCCTCTGTGCGGTATCCACCGTGATTAAACTGGTTTACCTCAAATGAAAATTTAGGAGCAAAGAGAAAGAAGGGACAAAAGTGGTAAGTAATCAATATTACTCAAGAATCCTTTAGTTTCTTAAACAGGAGATTTATACCTTGTGCTCTTCCTTAATAGTTTTGATGGATTTTGTCGACACGGGCTCTCGTGAAGGTGGAAAGAAGTCTTGCATTTTAACGAAAATGAATCTTGCTGTCACCTCCCAACTGGACAGAGATCTGCTACGGCAAGTGCAATTTCTTGAGAACTACCATGCATACGTCCCTTGCAAAATATCACATTATTATTATTACCATTATTACTACTACTTACCACTAATGTTTTAATGCTTCAACTACCTATTGAGAGATACAACTTCTTTCTTTGCAGATTTTTTTTATATCAAAGTAAAGAGCACATTCAAATTTATAAAATTCCCCAATTATTTTATTAAAGACTGTGATTTATTTTGGCACAGTGTCTATATTTTTGAAACATTCTAAAAAACCACTGCAAGAGAAAGAAAACTATACAAACAAGGCCTTCCCCACCCACTCATCATCACCACCGAAGACTGAGTTTTTAACTGACACTCTGAATGGAAATATATTAACTTCTCATTCTTTTATCCAGAAGTCATGTCTAGTACTGCCAATGTGTAATACGTGTTCTGACCACCCTATTCCTGACCTCAAATGGCACCTGTCCTCAAATGAAATGGAAGCATTTATATGGAAACTAGAAATGGTTTGTGTCATTAGGATACGACAGCCAAAGAGTGTTTTTTTGAAAAGTGTTTATTCCAAAAAAGCATGCTCTTCACTATTGTAGAATTGTCTCTTGACCTTTTTCCACTAAAAAGTTTACCAACCACTAAAAAGAAAGGATAGTTACGTAATACGATAGACGCGTTCAATATGGCTACAATGGCAACCAGACTATGGCAGTGATATGTGGGTGTATCAAATTAACGTGTTGTATGCCTTAAATTTGCACAATGTCACATATAAAGTATACGTATTCAGTAATTCTTTTATGTAAAAGAGGACACGTTTATACTGTCTTAATACTCATTGGATATTTTATACATAGATCCAAGTTTACACACACATCCAAGGGAATCAACAATTTACCGACTCCTCTTGAGATTTGAGCTCAAGAAATTACTTGCCTACCGAAATACAGGTTAAAAATTTGGAATTTAGGGATGCCTGGGTGGCTCCGCGGATTAATGCCTGCCTTTGGCCCAGGGCGTGACCCCGGGGTCCTGGGATCGAGTCCCACGTCGGGCTCCCAGCATGGAGCCTGCTCCTCCCTCTGCCTGTGTCTCTGCCTCTCTCTGTGTGTATCTCATAATAAATAAATAAAATCTTTAAAAAAATTGGAATTTACTTTGTATAGAAAAGCAGTTGGTCTAGGCAAACTGGACCTGGTGATTAATTTTTATTATACTTTTTCAAAGATGATGAGAATTAAAGAACATTTCTGTGTTTTCTCTTGATTTGATGATGATATCTAGTGTTTGAAGCCTCTCATTGCCGTTCTCTTATCCTTTATTATCATATTTACTTTATCATCCTTTATTATCAAATCAGTCTAATGAGATTTTAATGAGTTTAGTTAAACTTTCTCATTCTAGTCTGATCCACGTAGCCATAGTGGATAATGTGTAAAGTCCCCATTTAATACCTTCTACATGTTGTAGCTTCCATGAGCTATAATGAAGAATTCTAACATAAAATTAGATTGGAGAAAAGCAGAGTCTGTGTACCTAAACCAATTAATATAAGAATAAATTAAATGCAATTATTCAGTTTAAAAAAAGTATGGTACCAGAGATTGAGGTTGATGTTGGAAAGAATTTATATATATTATCAAATATCAACCACTTTTCCTACATCAATCCGTTTTCCCCCGTGTCAATAAAATACATTCTTTTTTTTTTTTTAATTTTCTAGCTCTAATTCCGTTTGAGTGCCAGCTAGCCTCCTATCTTTAAGTTTTCCATGAATAAAGGGAAAGATGAAAAGAAAGAGTTAACTTTAGCTGGGGGATATTTCTGAAAGATTTTCAACCAGTGAAAGATAATTCAGTTCAAAGTTAGAAAGGAAAATATAATAATCAAGTAACTGGCAGTGGTCCACAGGAAAAGATTGTTCATGAGCCGGCAGGCAGGCCTGGAACACTTAAGAGATGGAAGCTGTGGGTGGAAAGTCACTGCCTACATGAAATAAAGTGGGTTTTGGCACCGCTTTAAACTCGATGTCGAATTCTCTGTCTGAACCCTTTTGTCTTCCCAGACAGTCAGTCTCACCGAGGGAAGGGGGGCAGGGAAGCCGGGCGCAGCGATGTCCTTGGGAAGTGCGGCTCCCTGGAGGGACTGTTGGAGACCCAGCTGAGTCTCATCACAGTCGTGGAAAAAAGCCCTCAGTCAATGGTCTGATCCTGGGAACATATTCCCTGGAGAATCCAAATGGCTCCGACACCAACAGACGCACTTTGTCACGTGTATTTTGTGTTAGGATACTTCAGGGCCCTAAAAATCCATACTTTTGAAGTCATATTTTGTCAAGGTCAATATGCACTCCACTTACTGTCGAGATCGTATTGAGCAAATACTATTAACAAGTTGGTATTTGTTGACTTCTTATCACTGGAAACCAGTGAATCATAGATGGAATTTCGTAAGGCCAAAGGACATTGGAAACTTTAGGCCTTATCTAGGGGCTAACTCCTTAGAAAATGGTTTACTGGATCATGCTTAATAATATCTCAGGAAATAGGAGAACTAGGACATATTTTATAAAACGTGGCCTTTATTTTAGAATAAAATGCGAATATTTATTTCCTTTAACTTGCAGTGAGCCCTGTAAGTACAATGAGTACCACACCTGCTGCTTATCATACTTGAGACCCTGCATTATTACCATTTGGTTATATTTGTTTTCCCCAATAGAGAACCTGAATTACCCTGTGACTATGAATCTTCAGACCAATGAATTTCTCTGAATTTTATTTTATTTTTTTTAATTCTGAATTTTAATTTTCAAGCTCTAGGATGGAATTTTTTGTGATTCTTCTATGATAAGTAAATAAGACATCTTAAAATGTGGATTTAAAAGGACCTTAAATTAACACATCATCACATATATTTTCTTGATATCCCATCAAATTGTTGCATTTTACCTTAAAATTGCCTTTTTAAAGGCATCACAAGAGGAGAAAATTAAAGATGAGTAGAAAAAAAGAGAAAAGGGAAAAAGTGGGGAAGAGGGAGAAAAGGGAAAGTATGATTGAATCCTGCTTCTAGTGTAGACATGTATAAACCTGTTCATTATTTTTCACATCCCGTATCATTTTCTCCGAGCTTTCCAAACCAAATAATGGAGATAATTTGCACTAACTCCAAATGGCACCACTTTTACATATTCTCCAAAACGATCATGCTCTGAGTTGTGTAACAATCATGTATTTAGAGGTTGGGATTGGTGAGTGGAGACTAAGGCTCTCTGGAGACCGAATAGCCACAGAAAAAGGAAGTAGAAGGGTTCGAAAAACAAACTTCACAAGCTTGCCTTTACCTAGACTTGTATATCTTGTTCTTTTCATATACTTACTATGACTAATGTATTTTAGAAGGGTATAGAAACTTGACTAAAATCATACGTTTTTTTCCCTAAGAATTTCATGCCGAATGTGGACATTTTTATTTACGTGCAAGGCTGTTGAGTTTTGGTCCATCCAAGTGTCTAGTGTTGTTATGTAGTTTACCTTGTACGACAATCAGGATAGATCACCTTATGCTGCAAAACGAAGAATCCCCACATCTTCGCGGCTGAAAACAACAGTGATCCATTTCTTCCTTGCGGTACCTGTAATCCAGGTTGGCAAAGGGCAACCTGCACAGCGAAGCCCCTCAGGAGGCCAGGCTGAAGCTCCGTGGCTGTCTGGACACAAGGCCTCAGGTTTAGATTTGGTCGGACCGAAGAACCTGGAGGCTTCTGTGGAGACTTCTGCTTCAGCTCAGGGGTGACACCTCCTTTCATTTCCATTTCATTGGCCAAAGAACGTCCTTCGGCTACTATGAAACACTTAGAAAATGAATGTTCCTGGAAAGGGAGGAGAAGGAAATCTCTGGGAACAATAGAAATAACTATCACACTTTGCTTTTCTATCAATTATTCTGTTCACTCTTCTTCCCACACGTGGAACACACTCACTATGACCGAAAAGAGACGATGCGAAAGCCGACCCCAGTCATGCTGTGGAATTTAGAATCCAGGATCGGAGTGATGTGTGTTGGTCGTAATATGGCTTCCCTTGGTCTGGAGAACGGAGCTAGAAACAGTGAGGATGTGCTACCTTCCCAACCAGATAGACACACGGTATGCAATGGTGGGAAAGGAAAACAGTAAACACTCCCATTCAGAAAGAGGAAGAACGGGGGACTTTCTATAAACTCTACTTCACAGCAATTCTAAAATTCCAAAGGGAAGATATTATGAGGATCCCTGCCCCGGGGGTATGGAATGTTCCTTGGTTATGCCCCGGTTGTGTTCACTGGGAGGAGCTCCTTTGTTCATTGTTTTTCAAGTTGCTAGCTACTCCCTCTGGGAGAGGATTCCTTTTCCAATATATTTCTTGGCCACATCTTAAATGGCCACTGGGGAATATGTACTTGCTTTCTTAACTCATTTCTGCCTATATAAGGTGGGGAGCCCAAAGATCATTTAAAGTCTGGAAGAGGAGAGGAACAGACTCCTCAGAAATTCAGTAAAAGATTGTGATCTATATGCTTTTAGTCAGCTCCTTGGGCCGGGAACCAGATCAACCCTATTTTTTGAGATATAGTTCCCAGAACTGCTACATTTCTTTGTTTTCTCGTCCACATTTTCTCTCTCTCCCTTTAGTGTCAAGTACTTTGATACCCTAAGATCTAATAATAACGAATTCTTTTTCTAGTTGAAAGGACTTATGAGTTTTCACCCTTAATTTGCTCCTTGCCCGAATGTAGTCTAATCAGTTGAAAGGTTTTAGTGGATTTTGGTTCCACAAAGTATTTCTCAATGAAGGAAAGACTTTCATTGTCTGGGATGAAAAAGTAATGTCTGGCCTCACTCTATTTCCTTTCCCTTCTGCTTTGGAAACTGGCTAGTTCTTTCCTGAGTTCATTTGTTTCTTGCCAAACTACCCAGTGGTTACCAAAACACACAACCAACATTGTGCGTTCCGATGTGTTCCTTCAGAGCTACAAGTGCGTTGGGAACATGATCTGCCCTTCACGGTATTATAGGCCATAGCACATGTTTCACCATGTTGTGAAGCACAAATCTCTGTCTTTTCAGTTTCTAGAATGATGCCCTGCCACCAGCTATTAGATCCCAATAGTAGTAATGTATGTTTTAGGTTTCTGTTAGGGAATCAGCACGCTTTATGCACAATGTTCACATTCATCAAGACAGTTGATTGATAACAAATAACCCCTAAACTTCAGATGTTTAAAGCAACAAAGCAGTTGCTTTCTTATTTATTAACAATTAACAGTTAGAAGGTGGAAAGAAAAAAGTTAGCATTTACAATAGCACCAAAAAGAAAGAGGAAATAATTAGTTTTAAATGTACAAAATATGTGCTGAATTGGTATATGAACTATCGTAAATTATTGACAAAAGAAATCAAATAATATACAAGTAAATAAAAACTACTTCTTCCTGGGTAAGAAAATTCAGTATTGTTAAGATGTCAGTTCTTCCTAGCCCTATCCATAGATTAAACATAATCCCAATCAAAATCCCTGCAAGCATTTTTGGAGCTATGAAAAAATTCCTCTAAAATTTATATGGAAAGGTAAAGAACCTAGAATGCCAATACAATTCTGAAAAACAAGAGTAAAGTCAGAGTACTCCCATTATTACATTTCAAGATTTATTGTAAAGCTACTAGAATCAAAACAGTCTGGTATTGAGTGGAAACCAGATTAATCGTACAGAATAGGGAGCCAAAAAAGTAGACCCACACAGATGTAGTTGACTGATTTTTGACAAAAATGCAAAGGTAATTCCATGAAGATAAGGTAGTCTTTTCAACAAACGATGTTGAAATAATTAGATATCCTTGGGCAAACTACGTGAACTCACACACAGATTTCACATCTTACACAAAATAAACTCAGAACGGACAGAAGATAAATGTAAAATACAAAGCTATAAAACTTCTAGAAGAAAAATAGGAGGAGATCTGTGTGAGCGACCTCGTGTTTATGACTTTTGAGATACGACACCAACAGTACCATCCAGGGAAGGAAAATAAAAGTACTTCATTAAAACTAAGAACTTTTGCTCCGGGAGAGATACTAAGAGGACAAACAGACAAGCCACAGACTGGAGAAAATATTTGCAATTCACATATTTGATAAAAGACTTGTATACAGGATGCACAAAGAACTCTCAAAACGGGTTTATTTTGTGCGTATGGTACATGCGGTTGCAGGTCAGCAGGGGTTTTGCTCATTGTGGTCACTCAGGGAGGGAAACCCCTAGAAGCTCTGCTATTACACGAGCAGGAGGCTTTCGAGTTGGCTTTGCGAGCTACAGAGATTGTGGGGAATTGGACAGCTGGCCCCCGTCCCCACCAGCAACTGGCCTGCCACCTCCAGTCGCTTTCATGGGCTAAGCGAAACGGCAAGACCCGGGGTGTGCTCGCAGAAGAAAATTCCTGGTATAAAAAACTGGAAATCTTATTGGGCACTAGGACGTGTTCCACATATGCACAGACAGAGACCGTTCAGATGGCATTTATTAAACATTGCACATTTATTTTTTATTTTTGTGAGATTTTGAGCGTTCTATTTATTATTTATTTATTTATTTATTTATTTATTTAAATTTATTTTTTATTGATGTTCAATTTGCCAACATATAGAATAACACCCAGTGCTCATCCCGTCAAGTGCCCCCCTCAGTGCCCGTCACCCAGTCAGTCATTGCACATTTAGATCAAACTCCCCATCTTCACAAAAATGGCCATGTTGCAATAAGAATTGTGGCATATTAAAAAAAAATAACATTGCACATATGAAATTAGAGATTTCATGGTATAGGAACCTAGTTACTTCCCATCTTTGCAGGAGATTGAGAGTCTAAAGCAGTAAGATATTCAACTTTTATTTTATTTTATTTTTTCAGCTTTTATTTTAGATGTTGGATTGTAATTTAATCCTTAGGTGCCCATCTTAGAAAATTGTGAGATCTTTGGGAAAACAGAGAAAGATAAAAGAAAACAAATATGCCTTTTGAAAGTGCGTACAGCCAAGATCGTCAGAAACAAAATAACTTTAGAGGAATGCTTAACAGAACCATGTAAACCCCAGTGGTTTCTTCTAAAGCTGCCGAATTCTTTCGTTCAATTAGATCTCTAAAGTGAACTTAAAAACAATGTAAACATGAGAAGGCCACTCGAGGGGTTTCCTGAGTCAGAGGAAAGCCATCTGAGCTGTGGAAGGTTTCAAGCTGAAAGAACTTCCATTTGAGAAATGCAAGTGAATTATTCAAATTTTACTCACTTCCATAGATATTTTAAAATTAAAAAACAAAAAAACAAAAAAACCCCTTCCTATCACAACTCTCTGTCATTTAAGTAGATCAGACTTCTAGGTTTTACACGAGCTTTAGTGGTCTTCCTTTTTTGGGGTTTTTCCACCCTTCAGTTAAATCCAGTAGAGAAGTTTAATTAATTAATTAAAATCAATTAATAAAATCTTTTTTTTCTTTCACCAAAGAGTATAAACCAATCATTGGAATAAGAAATATCCAAAAATGGAGTGACCAGGGTGTCTGCTTCCCCAGCTCCGCGAGCTTGACTGTGGAAGAGGTGCAAATTGGTGGCACCTGCGGGCTCGGTGGGTTAAGTGTCTGACTTTTGATTTCAGCTTAGGTCTTGATCTCTCAGGGCTGTAAGTTCAAGGCGTGAGTTGGGCTGGGCTCATGCTGGGTGTGGAACATAATTGAAAGAAAAAGAAAAGAAAGAAATGTAAGTTCAGTGAATATTAGTAGCCAAGGATAAATCGAGGTGAAAAAAAAATCACTAATTGCTAATCAATTTGATGTTTGTTTGTTTTTTTTTTAAAGATTTTATTTATTTATTCATGAGACACAGAGAGAGGCAGAGACACAGGCAGAGGGAGAAGCAGGCTCCATGCAGGGAGCCCGACGTGGAACTCGATCCCGGGACCTCGGGACCCCGGGGTCACACCCTGAGCCCAAGGCAGACGCTCAACCACTGAGCCACCCCAGCTCTTTTTTTTTTTTTTTTTAAGATTTGATGTTTCTTTCCCACTTCAGTACAATTAAGAATCATAGGCAAACAGCACATTAAATGCTGTTTTGTTTTCTGCTGTTGGTTTTTTGTTTTGTTTTTACAATAATCAGCTTTTAAATGTTGTTTTCTTGGTTAGTACTATCACAAACTGTCGGCCTGAAAAGAACAAACCGACAAGGAGTTTCTATAGATCTCAGTTTAAAAAAAAATACATCAAAGTAACCTCAGTAAATTCTGAAAAGCATATTCGAGTTCGTGGTCTCGGTGATAAATTGTGGGAACGAGGGATAAATGACAGCGCAGAGTTGTAAACTCTATGCTCTTTGAAATAAATGGCATATTGGATGTTGCCTTAAACGTTTCAGGGCTTAAAAATGCCCACAAGAAAATTTACCCACAAAAACGGTTATTAGCCTTTCAATGCATTTTTTTAAAAAAATGAATATTCTTTTTAGCTTACTGAGTTTGAGTTTGGCCCAGTCCATACTTGATTGTTGCCATTTCCTCTCCTGGTAACTCAAAGTAATAACACAAAAGGACCTCATCCCCCGCTCACCATCCCTATAACTATGTTTCTCTACCTATCAGCCCTCTAGCTGATTTTCGTCACCCACACAAGAGAGGAGAAGCAGAGGCTAGAAAAACTAGGCGGAATGATAAAAATAGACACTGACATTTTTGTTTTCAAGTTCTTTCAGTTGCATGACCCTGGGCAAGTCACCCACCCAGTTCTACCCTAGATCCTCTATCTCTAACATGGAAAAGACGATAGTTGTTTACCTCGCAGGGTTTTTATGAGAATCGCATGAGGTGATAGCCATGAAGAACCAATCCTGGCCATTGTCAAGGAAGCGTTAGTCGCCATTATCCAATGCACCGCCTGATGTTCATGGGATTGGGACGCTCGGTTCCTCTGCGGCTTTCTCTCCGGAGTTCGTCCATACTGACCGCTCAACCCAGTGCAAGTCAACGTCTAAAACACTTTATGAATGCTGCTCTCCAGGTCTTGGTGCCATCTCAGCTGGTCGTGTTCATTTTCATAGTTGCATCCTTTTACTCCAACTACTACCTCCTCCAGACGTGCCTTTTCTCAACTTCTCTGCACGTATCCAGGAGTCACTTGTCATCCAAAGGCAAGATCAGTTTTATAGGTTGTTGTCAGCTATTGTGGGAAAAGATGATATGACAGTTGAGTTTTTATGATACTTAATATATTCTTGAAATTTAGAACTGTCTAGAGCGTCTGTCACTGTTGGCCAGTTAGCACCAGACTGGCCATCTTAACATAAACTACGTCAAAATAAGAATTCATATCCATTGACAGATATTTTTGAAGATTGAGGGACACAATTTCGTCACTTCATTCCCCACTCAGTTCTTTTTTTTAAAATAATAAATTTATTTTTTATTGGTGTTCAATTTGCCAACATACAGAATAACACCCAGTGCTCACCCCGTCAAGTGCCCCCCTCAGTGCCCGTCACCCAGTCACCCCCACCCCCCACCCTCCTCCCCTTCCACCACCCCTAGTTTGTTTCCCAGAGTTAGGAGTCTTCATGTTCTGTCTCCCTTTCTGATATTTCCTACCCATTTCTTCTGCCTTCCCTTATATTCCCTTTCACTATTATTTATATTCCCCAAATGAATGAGAACATATAATGTTTGTCCTTCTCCGATCGACTCACCCCACTCAGTTCTGATTATCTGATGGTTTCAAATTAACTTTGCCTTTGTTTCTCTTTCATTTATTCCTATAGATGTTTCGTTATAGGACAGTAATGTTTGAGAACATTTTTTTTTTTTAGTAAAATATTCTATGGAAAGACCAGTTGCAGTGTTATTTCTCAATTGCAGGGATGTTCTTTGGTACGTAGGCTCCCTGCTAATTAAGTATGGTTTCCTCTTGTCTCTATAGGAGGAGATAAGGCAAATTTTTACCTTTTTTTTTTTTTTTAGTTTGTATGTTAAAGAGAGAGAGAGAGAGAAGGTTATGAGGTTCCCACCAGAGCTGATGGTCATGGGGCAAAGTCCATCCTGGGGGATGGCTACCTCCCTGCCTGCACGGCAGCCCCGTTGGGGAGCTTGTGGTCTCATCCCTCTTGTGTGTCAGCAATCAGGACGCAGCATCCTTTGGCCTTGAACACTGAATGGCGGGATAAAGGGAGCTACTCTCATCAGATCCCCCCTTGCAAAATCTGAATCAGATGCATCAAAACAATTAAGCAATTAGGAAAAAGGGCAGAACTTGAAAAATTTTTACCTAATGAATATAGCAAATATATAGCATTTATATATATAAATAATATATTAATATTATAAATATATATTAATATTATAAATATAATATATAATATTATAATATAATATAATATAATATAATATAATAAAATATATCAAGCTGAAATTATGAGAAATCAAAGAAAATTTCTTGTGAGAAATACATTAAGAGAAAAGCCCTGTGGCTCCTAGAAAACCAAGATGAACGCTAGGATTTCGTGAGTATGCGCCACCCGTCGGGCTCTCATGCAGTCCTTCCCCGTCTCCTCAACCAACTTCAAGAAGTTTGTGTATTTGATTTATTTTTGAGTGATTGTTTTCCGTGTACTGTGCATCAATACCCTGTAACTCTTAACTGTACGCACAGAGAATTGAGGCTAAGGTGGGGTATGTATTAGTTTCCTATTTCTGGGTAACAATCATGACAAATATAATGACCACAAATGTCCATTTATTGGTTGGGTTTTACTGGCAATACAGAGGTCGGGAGGTAAGCCTGCCCTCTGCCTGGGGCGCCACAGCTGGGATCCGGCCAGTGCCCGGTGCAGTCTCCTCTGGGGGCTCGGGCAAGTGGCCCCTCCAAGTTCTCCCTTCTTGTTCCTTGAAGGGCAGGCCTGAGGTTTCCAGTCCTTGCCGGCCATCCTCAGAGAGCCGCCCTCAGCCCCTCGGTGTCCCCTGGACACTCTGTGCCAAGTGGCCTCTTCTGCCTTCAAGCTGGCAATGGTGTGGGAGGCCTCTCCTGTGCTTTGAATTTCTGAGTTCCTCTTCTGTAAGAAGACCCAGAAAACTCTTGGCTTTTAAAGGATTCTAGCAAAAAAAAAAAAAAAAAAAATATATATATATATATATATATATTTTTATATATATTTGTATATATATTATATATATTTATATATATATTTATATATATTTTATATATATTTATATATATAATATATATTATATATCATATATATTTATATATATCATATATTTATATATCATATATATATTTATATATATTATATATATTTATATATATATTTTATATATATATAAAGAAAAAAGAAAAAAATATTATATATATATATAAAGAAAGAAAGAAAGAAAGAAAGAAAGAAAGAAAGGATTCTAGTGATTAAAATAGTCACTGAATAATATTTTAAAAAATTAATTGTACCACATGACATCATGTAGTCATGGGAGTAATATCTATTTTATTCACAATTCCAAAGATTAGGACAGGATATTTGGGGAGCCATCTGAGAATGCTATCTACCACAGTGACTGTTTTTTTTTTTTTTTTTACAGATCTTTAGGTACAGACAGACTTGTTAACACCTGTATAATTAGAATATTAGAATGTGATTTCCACAAATATTTTAAGTTGTCCAATGCTTAATATTGTTAGATCAAGGGAAGTTAAATATAATTTAGTCAATATGTTATATGCAAATAAATGAAATACAAATGTAAATAGAGAAATCAGGTACGTGCTAGTCATTTCTAGCAATTTAATCAAGACCACAGAGAAAAGATCTCAACTGCCTTATGATTTTGAAAAGCACAATGAGACCTTTTTTTATTTTTAAAGATTTTATTTATTTATTCATGAAAGACACAGAGAAAGAGAGGCAGAGACACAGGCAGAGGGAGAAGCAGGCTCCATGCAGGGAGCCTGACGTGAGACTCAATCCCGGGACCCCAGGATCACGTCCTGGGCCCAAGGCAGATGCTCAACCGCCGAGCCACCCAGGGATCCCCACAATGAGACCTTTAGTTATTTCATTAATCCCTTACTCAAGGAAAAATTGGCATCTATTCAGTATTCACTAGAAACAAAGAATATTACCTGAAATCTGTACTAAATAGAAAGAAAAAATTAAAAATGGTAACCTGGGCATCTGAATATCGCCTAGCGTATGGCACTAAGGCAATCACATTGCGACTGAAGGAGAAAGCAGAAGGAATCTCAGTCTGAACGCTCTGACCGCTGAGAAAACTGTAATTCAGAGACTGGGCCTTGCCCAGGAAGGTACAGTCACTTAATGGCGGGACGGAGACGACAGTGTCTGGTCGCAGAACCTTGCTTCTTCTTCTGCTACGACCTGACATCACTGACATCATCACTTTCTGTCTCAAGTGGTTTCCAAGCATGAGTGTGCGAATCTGTTCAGTCCCACCTCTGCCCTGAGAAGAACTGAAGACGCAGTCACTGCAATCCAAACGAAACATTAAGAGCGCATTTTTTAAAAGTAAATAAAAAGAGCAACTTGACTAATGGTGTGCCTGGCCACGACAGCAAGGCATAGCACCAACACCCTGGGCTTGGAACTGAGAACGCGGGATATAAGCCTTGGCTCTGCCACCCACTGGCTTTAGACACCTTATTGAATTTCTTATAACCTCAGTTTTCTCACTTAAAAAAGTTAATGTCCTTTGACTCACAGAATTGTTTTGAGATATATGTGAAGTACCAAGAAGCAAAATAGAACGTTG
Source organism: Vulpes lagopus (assembly GCF_018345385.1). Lineage (NCBI taxonomy): Eukaryota > Metazoa > Chordata > Mammalia > Carnivora > Canidae > Vulpes > Vulpes lagopus. The sequence continues at coordinate 109,972,235 of NC_054834.1, read as the reverse complement.
GGCCGGTATTAAAGCAACTGACTCCATGAGCAATGATGGAAATATGGAAGAAAGATGAAAGATTGAGCATAAGCTTAAAGGTCGTAGTGAAATTTTCACTGATAGACCCAATTGTATGCTTATTGTGCTAATTCCTAACTATTCCATATTGCATAATTCTCTACAGATTGGCGGCAGCCAGAATGAATTCTTGCAGTTCTCTGTAGTTGGCAAAGCCCTTTCTTGGTCAGAATCAACCTTATCCCATGAAGGCTGATTTACAGACCATAATAGCCAACAGTGTTGGACTCATTCATGTGGACAGTGGGCAGGGGTTTTGGGATCTGGACTCAGCCTTAAGGAATTTGAGCCAAGGAAAGCCTTTCTTCAAAATATAAGGACTCTAGACTTATTTTTCTTGAAGAATAGAGCTCCTAAATATAAAACAAAAGGTCCTGATGGCCATCAAAGGCCTAATTCAACACAACTGTCAAGGATACGCCCTCCAATAAAAAGCACGTCATAGGGGCCCCCGGGGGGCTCAGTGGTGGAGCGTCTGCCTTCAGCCCGGGGAGTGACCCCGGGGTCCTGGGATCGAGTCCCACATCGAGCTCCCTGCAGGGAGCCTGCTTCTCCCTCTGCCTGTGCCTCTGACTCTCTGTGTGTCTTTCATGAATAAATGTTTTTTTCTAATAAAATAAAAAAATAAAAAAAGAAAGAAAAGTACATTTTAGAAACGGATTAAAATAATTATTCAGAATGCTCCTCGAACCAGCTATGGAGTTCTGGGGCTGGAGAGGATCAGAGATGATCCAGCCCAACCTGGTGCCTCGACAGGTGAGAACACTGAGACGCGCGGTTTAATTTATGAATGAAAGTCTCTGAAGCCAGGAAGCTTCTCCAGGTTTAATAGGTTTTGTGTCGCATCATGCAACTTTTCAAGCAAGTATATTTTTATCTTTTCACCCAAAAATATTCTCCAACATCTCAAGATTGAGGAGCTGAAATATTAATTATTCTTCTCTAACAGATTCGACATCTGTTTAAAACATTTATCTTCATTACCAGTTTTTGAAATAAGCTTAGCCTTTTCTTTGAAGGGTACGTAAGTGAAATAACTGCATTCTTCAGGTTCGTCTTCAAAAGTGTTTCTTCGGACTTAATTGCATATTCAAACCAACCAGGAGGCTTTAAGAAATGCAGATGCTTACAACTCCCTCCCTGAGATTTTGGGTTGTTTAGTCTGAGATGTGATCTGTGTGGGATCTTCTTAAAAAAAAAAATCCTTCGATGATTCCATGGTGCAGCTCCAGGTGAGAACCGCAGCAAGGTCCCCAGAGTAGGCAGGGTTGGCAGCAGCATCGAGGCTGTGCGATACAATTCTGGCGCTTTTCTTCTGTACACGGTGAGTCCTTTTATTATTTGATCAGAACATTAAATGGGGAATTGGTACATTTTGTTCATACCGTTAAAAACATTTTTAAAGTCCAAATATTTGCTAACCTCTGGTCATATGTCATATAAATGCAAGTAACACATATTCCCCGTCCGTAAGGAAACTCCTGTCGCAGCAGGGCCGGGTGAGGATGTCCTCGTGCCACCGACGACCACGAGGCCCGAGAGGGGGGTCTCCATGAGGCAGGCTGGCAGATTTTGCCCACCGATGTCATCTATCAGTAGCAATAGTCGGGCATGGAGCATTTCTGTCTCCATCCAGGTGTCGTCGATCTGAATGCAAGATGTTTTGTGATGGGGAAGCAAAGGAAACGGTCTTGGAATAGGGCAGCTGGTTTTCCAAATCACTCAAAGGAAATGGATGAAGAATGGACACCCTAATCCCTCCTTGTGCTGGACGAGTGTGTGATTTTGCCTGAGTCAACTGCAATTAAAGGAGAGTCAGTCCTACAGCTCAGGAAAATACTTCTGCAGATCCCTGAGCACACCCTGTTCATTCATGCTCCCCTCAGCAGCATGAACAGTTCTCTCCGACAGCACAACCACGCGGGTTCCTGCCAGCCTCCGGGTGGGATCGAGAAGGTATATAAATAGGCATGAGGAACAGATGACAACATTTGTTTTTCTAAATGACTTAGAGTAATTTAAAATAGGAAGTCTCTGCGACTAAAAGGAATTGAAAAACCAATTTCCCTCCTAAGTACAGTATCTATTTTATATTTTATTTTATGTACGTCTGAATTAAAATTTTAAAGATACTTGAGAGGGACGCCTGGGTGGCTCAGCAACTGAGCATCTGCCTTTGGCCCAGGGCGTGATCCTTGGAATCCCGGGATCAAGTCCCGCGTCGGGCTCCCTGCATGGAGCCTGCTTCTCCCCCTGCCTGTGTCTCTGCCTCTCCCTCTTTCTCTGTGTGTGTCTCATGAATAAATAAATAAAATCTTTAAAAAAATAAAAATACTTGAGAAAAACGACAAAAGTAACTATCAGTAAATCATATATGTTATTTTGTCTATTAGGTGTGCATACTATGAATTAACATCAACCTCAAATATTATTTGGATATAAAGATAATCATAATACAAGCTCAATGACTTCCGGTAAAAAAAATTTTTTTCTATATGATTGGATTCACCAAAATTGAGGTTAATCTTAGAACTAGATTAAGCTCTCTGAGGCTGGAATTTTTTTTCACTCTTAGAAACGTCTTTTTTACAAGTGTTGTTTTCTCTTTTAATTGAGGTATAATTGAATGACATTTAACATCATATAAATTTCAGGGGCACAACATATCTATCGTCTTGATGATTTATGTTGCAGTATGATTGTCACTGTAGTATTAGCTAATCCCTCTGTGGTACCACGTAATTATCATTTCTGTTCTTAAAAAAGATTTTATTTATTTATTTATTTATTTATTTAAGAGAGAGCATGAATAGGGGAAGGGGCAGAGGGAGACAGAGAGGAACTCAAGCAGATGTGAGCTTGACTCAGGGCTTGATCTCACGATCCTGAGATCATGAACTGAGCCAAGATCAAGAGGCAGACACTTAACCGACTGAGTCACCTACATGCCCCAATTATTATTTCTTCTAGAGGTGATAATTGTTCTAATCGTTCTAGAGGAACAATTATGATTTCACCTCCTCGCAAGTTTAACATGCAGCATTATTCACGGAAGCCAAGGTACGAAAGCGAACTGGCACACATCAATGGATGAATGCACACAGATGTGGTGGACGTATGCACGTGCCATGAGGAAGAGGGAAATTCTATCGTTTGCAATAGCAGGGTCGGCCCCTGAGAAGATCACACTAAGTGAGATAAGTCAGAGAAAGACAAATACTATATGATATCTCTGTGGAATCTAAAAAGAAATGAACCCCCCCAAACCAGAGTGGAAAGGTGGTTGCCAGGAGCTGAGAAGATGTTAAGATAATCCTTGGGATGGGAGGCAGGTGACCTCTGGAGATCTAACTCACGGGAACTATCTTAGCTACCAGGGGATCTAGCAGAGTTACTTGTTGAATGAATGAAGAGAGGTCTTTGGTGTGTAAGCTAAATATGCATTTGCCATTTTTCCCATTTGAAAGTATCCAGAGTCTGGTCTTAGTGTTTCTTCTCATGTAATCGTTTTTACAGGTTTCTTAGAACTAGAGACCGTCTTATACATATTTCGATTTGATGATACTAGCAGTGAGGTAACACATAATCATTCCTTTATTACATGATAGGTCACATCCAGCTGAGAATTTTATCACAAATAAACAGTTTTAGAGTCAATAAATATCTAACAACCATTTTATTTTGTTTTATTATTTTTTTCTAACAACCATTTTAAAATAGAATATAAAATTAATTTTGATATTTTGTGTGATAATGAAAAGTCACATTTAAACTTTAATATAAAAAATAAAATAAACTTTAATATATATTATATATGCATTGAATTTATACACTGATTTCCAAAGAGTCGACTATGGTAGTGTATTGACTGCATAGCCTTGAAGATATAGAGTCTTTATCAATGAACAGTAATTTCTTCCAGGGCTTGTAAATACCTGAAATGTGGCAGTAACTGCCATAAATTCTATGAATCATTTAAAGTGATGGGTCTCCTTTTTTTTGCATGTGTCTCCAACATGGTGGCTGGTAAAGCACCAACTGTGTTCAAGTTTTACCAACTGAAATTAAAACCTGATACTTTCTCAAAGGCACAGCCAAGCATTGCCTAGAGAATTCCCATTCCTCGTCTGTAGTCACATATGAGTCAAGCATAACGTACTACCACCTTCTAGCTTATTGGTATTAAGAAGATGTCAAAAATACCTCTTCCTGAATTTGAAAAAAGGCTGCTCTCAATCTAAATTTCACAGTGGGGGATAGGGAGAGCCCAGCTCCCTGAAATGTTTGATCATTATATATATTATGATAAAAAATCCGTATACACATACACATATCATATGTGTGTACATACATGGGTGTGTATGTGTACATGCCAACTATGTGTTTCAAGTTGTAGATACGGAAGAGCCAGAGTTTCGCATTATGAAAATAGAGAAGTGTGATACGTACAAAGCCCTGTATCACTCTTGCTCTGCTGTCAACCAGTCATCCAGAAACATTACTAAGATGCACCTGAGTATGAAAATCAGCCTTTTTTTGAGTCAATTTTACTTGATCAAACGTATCCATGTAGATCAAAGACATAAGATTGGAAAATAAAAGACATTAATTATTTCTCTAAATAAAATGAACTAATTTTCATCTCTACAGAATTGGTTAATTTGGTTTTTCTTACCGTAAACATTTATTAAGCACCAATACTAAAAAAAATAAAAATAAAAAATAAAAAAATAAAAAATAATAATAATAAAAAAAGCATCAATGCTAGATGACAGGTCCCGGGCTAGACTCTGGGTATGTAATTGTGATGAAAATAGTCATGATGCCCCCTATGGCAGAGACGCATGGGAAAGAGAGACGTTAATTCCATTTTCACACAAACTGTTGCTTGATACAGAACAATGCTAAGTGCTGTGAAGTACTGAGATCTTTGACCTGGTCTGTGGTGTTTGGGAATTACTCCCTCAGGAAATGAAATTTGACCTGAATGATGAGTGTTCTCCAAAGTTGGGAAAATAGCAGAGGATCATAGGCTGAGGGAAGAGTTTTAGCAAAAGTGCTGAGGTGAGAGAGAGCAGGCCACTTTCGGGGACTGAGGCAATGCCTGTGGAGTTGGAGCAAAGAGCCAGGTAGAGGGTGTGAGGCAAAGCCCCAGATGCAGGCGGGGTGAAGCCGTGGAAGGCGTTGCCTGGTTCATGAAGGTGCAGGATTTCGTTCTCAGCAGGCGGCGAGGCCATCAGGAATTTCTAAGCAAGACAGAAAACAGTGATGAACCCTTGGCTTTCAAAATGTGCCACGACGGCAGCGTGAAGAGGACTGGGTTGGGTGGAGTAAGTTGGGTGAGGACACCGATCGCAGGCTGTTCCAGAAGCTAGCCCGGTGGAACCGAGGCCCTAGCTACAGGCGTGCAGCACGCCTGACACCCAGTGCATGCAGCTGAGGAGCGAAGTGTAGGGGTCGATGGATCTGGAAGCAAGGACAAGGGTTGGGTTTATGTAGAGCTCGTGCTGATTTAAACTGGGATGTGGGTGACCATCGTGGTGAGACAGCAAACGGGGGAGGAAACCACGTGGGTCCTTCGTGAGGAGGGTTTGCTGTGCTCATTCCTTTGAGTAGCGCAGTTTGGGTGGGAGGAGTGGAGCATGTGATTTGGGGTGTGCGGAGTCCGAGGTGCAGCTGAGCCCCCCCCAGGCGGCCTGTGCGGGTCTAGGGATCCTTCTGGCTACAGCTTTAGGGCCCAGAGAAATTAGGGGGCTGAAGACGCACACCTGGCAGACAGGGGTGGCCGGTCAGCAGTTGACTGGGTTGCTCATGGGAATAGGCGCATTGAGTGAGCAGGACGAGGGGGATGCCTGCGGGGTCACCCCGAAGAACGACACCTGTGGTGGGGGACAGGGGGCCAGGAGCTGCCAGAGTGAGTGTGGCCAAGAGGCTGGGAACCGTAAAGGGAAGGGGATGTTTGAAGAGGAAAGAGCTCACCCAACTCTTGAAAAGGTGGAGCAATCACATGGGTGGTGAATTCTTTGTGAGAGTTGGACTCTTGTGCAAAACCAGGTCAATGACTAAGACCTTTGGGGGAAAGTCTGGTGAATTTGGCAAAGTAGCTGTCCCCAGTGGTGGGATTTTTTGTTTTTATTTTTGCTTTTTTTTTTTTGTTGATGTTAGTTTGGGATTTTAAAATTTTGGTTTAGGGACCCACATGAGAGGGGAGGCGTGCTGAGCACGTGGGAACAGCGTGTGTCCCTTGTGTTCATGGTACTTGTGCTTTCCTTTCTCTGCAGACTGCGGGGTGCTGGCCTTCCCTTGCGCGGGAGGCTTCTTCTGCCTTTTGGAGGCCTGCTTTCCTGGAGGCCGTGCTCCTGGGGAGGACCGTGCTCCTGGGGAGGATTGTGCTCCTGGGAAGGGCCATGCTCCTGGGGAGGATTGTACTCCTGGGAAGGGCCGTGCTCCTGGGGAGGGTTGTGCTCCTGGGGAGGACCGTGCTCCTGGGGAGGATTGTGCTCTTGGGGAGGATTGTGCTCCTGGGGAGGGCTGTGCTCCTGGGGAGGGCCATGCTCCTGGGGAGGGCCGTGCTCTGGGGAGGGCCATGCTCCTGGGGAGGATTGTGCTCTTGGGGAGGATTGTGCTCCTGAGAAGGACCGTGCTCCGGGGAGGGCCATGCTCCTGGGGAGGATTGTGCTCTTGGGGAGGACTGTGCTCCTGGGGAGGGCCGTGCTCCTGGGGAGGATTGTGCTCCTGGGGAGGATTGTGCTCCTGGGGAGGATTGTGCTTCTGGGGAGGGCCGTGCTCCTGGGGAGGGCCATGCTCCTGGGGAGGATTGTGCTCCTGGGGAGGGCCATGCTCCTGGGGAGGATTGTGCTCCTGGGGAGGGCCATGCTCCTGGGGAGGATTGTGCTCTTGGGGAGGATTGTGCTCCTGGGAAGGGCTGTGCTCTGGGGAGGGCCGTGCTCCTGGGGAGGATTGTGCTCCTGGGGAGGACCGTGCTCCTGGGGAGGGCCATGCTCCTGGGGAGGGCCATGCTCCTGGGGAGGATTGTGCTCCTGGGGAGGGTTGTGCTCCTGGGAGAACTGTGCTCCTGAGGAGGATTGTGCTTTTGGGGAGGATTGTGCTCCTGGGGAGGGCTGTGCTCCTGGGGAGGATTGTGCTCCTGGGGAGGGCTGTCCTCCTGGGGAGGATTGTGCTCCTGGGGAGGGCTGTGCTCCTGGGGAGGGTTGTGCTCCAGGGAGGGCCGTGCTCCTGGGAGGGCTGTTCCGGGCCCTACCTGCCACAGCCCAGCCGGGGGAAGGAGCAGGAAGGTTGAGGCGGCGGTCGGCCTCAGGGCTGCGGCCAGGGTCTGCAGGTGCAGGTGCAGCACGACACGTGCATGGAAGCTGATGGACCTCGAGGGCCCTGCGCCCTTGGCCAGGCAGCTCCGGGAGCCAAGGCAGCAGAGGGCTGGGTGACTGCCGCCGGGGTGAGCACACTGCGGGCTCCTTGCTTCCTCTCACCAGGACCGAGCGGGGCCGTGTTCAGCCCGTGTTCAGTGGATTCAGACTGGCCTAAAGTCCTCTTTGCTTCACGATCCATCCACAGCCTCCGACCTTCTGTGAAGTTCACCTGTAATTTTTCTTTACCTATTTTTTTCTACACTAACTCCTAGTGTATTTTGTTATTTTGATTATATTTCAATTTTGGGGGGATTTTCTCTTTTGTGTTACTTTTGTCTAGTCAGGATCAGGACTTTGTGAGTTAGATTATCATTTAAAGATTTAGCCATCTGTCTTCAAGTAGTATCATTTTTTTGATGCTATGTTGCAGGAAACTGCTATTTATCTCATAAAATGGACTAGCCCATTTCCAAACAACTGAACCTCAACGTTACCGTCCGATAGTGCACATCAGGCCTTGGGTTTGTAGTTGATGAATTTATAATAAGCTTATTTAGCATCAGACCTTGAACGACAACGCAGATGCATGTATTTAACCATCGTTCTGGAACGTCAGCTCTACAAACGTGGACGAAGGTGGGTTCAAAGAACTGAATCCTATCATTTTATAGATAAAACCTGGAATTCCTGTTTATATCCCTATTACATACTCGCGTAACTGGTCTTCTTCATGAGTGGCAGTGATTCTGAGACTATGTTTAATACCTATCTCCTCAGCAGTCTGCGATCCCAGCACGTCGGGGTGAGCGTGATAGTCGGGGTGGGGGGGCTTGCACGGTGTCTGGAAAACAGCAGACCTCAATCAGCACTTATGGAAGGGCTGAGTGGATGGATGAGTGAGTTGTATTTTCTATCTGAAACACCTTTCCCAGTTCCCTAAAGCATTAAGGTATTTTCCAAGTACGTAACATATTTTGTTTTTAATTGAATTCTTACTCATTCACCCAGTCAGCGTTCATCTGAGACCCGGTTTGTGGCAGCCCGGTGCTGGGAGCCCCTTCCACCATTCGGGACAGAGTACGTGTTCTCATTGTGCTCGGAAACCTGCTGCACTGACTGCCAAGGGAAATTTCTGGACGCGGAGACTGTTTGGCTGTGCAAACAGTAGCCTTCCTCCTTTCCATGTGTCCTAGAAAGAAATCCAGAGGAGGAAATGGCAGAACGGCTCAATTGCAAATGTGTTTTAGAGATTACATGTCGGGAGAGCGTCCCTGGCTGCTGGACTTATGAGTGGGGAGTCCTGGGAAGGGCTCGGCGGGAGCACGTGTCTGGACCAGGCGGTCCTGGGATGCAAAAGACAGACCTCTGGAAAGGCACCCCGGCCGCGGAGCCGCTCCCTAGTGGCTGCTCTTATTAGAGTAGCAATAGTCGCAGATGTTTCCTTCAGTGCCATGTTCCTACCACCCTGCGATTGAGGGCGGCACAGCCGGACTCCCCCGAGGTGACCCAGGAAGGCCTCACAGGCCCGCGTGCGCCCAGTGTGGGCCACAGCTGCCCTTGTGGTCAGCTCGCAGCTCTCCGGGAGCGCAGGCCCCTCTCGGCTGTTCCGGGTTTGCTCACTGTCTCCCCTTCCAGAATCTCCGGGCAGCGCCTGTGCAAGTGGGGGTGGCACGTGGGGGCCCAGAGGGTCTCTGGCAGCAGTGGCCCAGCTGCCGACCTTTTATCCCAGGTCCCGGGCAGGCAGCGTCTCCCGCTCACCCCGCCGCTCGGCAGGCCCAGCCACCTGCTCCAGCCGCAGGGCCACCAGCGTGTGGCCCAGGGAGGAGGCGCCCGAGGCCTGCTCCAGGAATGAGAGGGACCAGGGCGAGGACCTGGGGCACACACTCAGCCCTCCTCGGGATGTGCGGCCCGGTCTGCGGGACCCTGTCACCCCTCGCTGCCCGGTGACAGCACTGCAGCCTGAAGGAAACAGAGACTTGGCTTCTCCTTTTAAGGTCAACACACTAGAACAGAGACAAAAATATCTGAGGGGGTGACACCTGGAGCCTGCGGGCACCGTGAGGGACCAGGCACAGCCTCAGCCACGGCCAGTTAGCAGGGGGAGAGCCGGGGGCCCAGTCTCTGTCGCACACGTGGCCCGTTTGCGTTGGGCACTAGGTCGGCTGGCCCTGAGGCTGTGCGATAACCCTCACGTGGACCTTACGGGGTGGCTCCAGTCCTGTTAGTCGTCAGGTGTGAAGCTGCGTCTAGGACGTTTTCAGAGTTGGGGGATGTGCCCACAGTTGGGTGATGTGATCCTAGATCCCTGCTGAAAGGCGGGGACACGCATGTGAACATAGAGCCACGAGTACCGAGCAGGCGTTACAATCCTCACGCGTGGAGGAGACGTGCAGCCCACAGCCTACGGCTGACCGCGGGCCACGGACCACTCCGTCATCCACCCCGCGTGGCCAGTGAAGTCTCCCAGAACACTCTTCTGGATTTCTGTTGAGCTCTGTATCCGCAACCAATCTGTCCCTGGAAATGATGGGGAAGTGTAATTCTGACGCGAACACCGCTTTACATTTTAATTTACGTCAATAAGTAAGACAAGGTGAGATGATAAAGACACACGGCAGAAATTCACTTATTGGTCAATGCCTCCGGCAATTTTTTTTCTTTTCTTTTCTTTTTTTTTTACTGAATCCCATACTAGCTTTTGAATCCTGGGAGAGTGTTTCTTTAATTGTTGTTGTGCTATTCAAAATACAAAAGCTACATAGCTGACATGCTTTTGTTTAATCTGCATTATTAACATTTTCCCGATCATTTTCTTAAGTCTTGCCGATCAACAAAACAATTAATCAAACCTCAATCTACATATGGCATTTGTTGGTGTCCACAGTGTACGTGGGGCCACAGCCAGTGGGAACCGGTATGAGCCAGCGTCAGCAGTACTCAGGAAGGGAGAAAGGCTAATCTTAGCCTACTCAGATATTACTCTGATTTCAAGTAATATTTAGGAATTTTCTTTGAATTTTAAAATTTTTGGACTGCTTTCAAATAAAATTTGCAAGAATCGTACAAAGAGCTCCCACCCAGCAATTATTTCATGTTTCTGCCTAATTTGCTTTATTATTTTTGTCCAATTCTGTTTCCTTTCTGTCTCACAATTATTTATCAATTTCGTTTATCTTTTCGAGGGCCCAAGTTTGACTTTGTTAATTTTGTCTATTTTCCCACACTTTATTACTGATGTCTGCCATTATTTTTTTAATTCAATTTAGGTCTAAGCAGCACTTCTTTTACTGACCTCTTGAAGGAAAAACTTGAAAGTAGATTTTAGACTATTCTTCTTTAATATAAACATCGAAAGTTACAAATTTCCCCAAATACAGTTTTAAATTTATGCAACAAAATTTTTTTTGTGGTGTGTTTTCAATATCATCCTCTTTGAAATATTTTCTAATTTCTCTTGCAATTTGTTTCTTGAGCTGTGAGTTACCTAGCAGTGTGTCAGATTTCAAAATAATTGAGGGAGTTCCTAGTTACTGATTTCCAGCGCAGTCCTCTATCATTTTCTCTGCTCTAACTAGTTCCATTATTTTTAGTGGTTGCCCTAGGAATTGCAATATGCATTCTTTATTTTTGAAATAACACTGTGCTTTATATAAAAGGTAAAAACTTTGTAATCACAGGGTTCCTTTTATCTGGTCACTGATACTGTCATGTATATTCCAGCCACTGGCAAATGCTATGACTCTTACCGCAATACTGTTATTTTCATTCCATCATATGTCTTCTAAGGAAGTTATGATAAAATAGCCTTTTGTATTTTCTTATATTAACATTTCTAGTTTTCTGTATTCTTTCCTATAGGTCAAAATATTTATCTGGTTTCTATTCCCCTCAGCCAGAAGAATTTCTTTAGCTTTTCCTTCATTACAGAACTACTAGAAATGCATTCTCTCCATTTCAATCTGAAAACTTCTTTAGTCCTTTTGTATCTAAAATATATTTTTACTGGATATGGTATTGGTGGTCATTGATATTTTTTTTTTATTATTGTTGTTTGTTTCAGAATTTAAGGATACCATTCCATGGGGATAAAACTTGTTTCATTTTGTTTTCTGAAAGGAAGTCAACTTTTATTCATATTTTTTCCCCCTGAATGTAATGCGTATTTTTTTTTTTTTAGCTACCTTTAACATTTTCTTTTCATTTTTGCTTTACCATCAGTTTGGTTATGATGGGCCTGGCTGTGATTTCCTTTGTACTTAAGTGGCCTGTGGTTCAAAGAGTTTTTCGGACTTGTGCATTTGTGTGTGTTTGTGTTTTACCATATTTGGTAACACTTTGGCCATATTTCTTCAGTGTCCATATTTATATCATCTATGTCTATATGATATAGCAGAGGAGTAAGACATTGGTATCTTGAGATAAAGCATTCCAGACAGAAGGGAGAGTCTGTGCAAAAGGCCCTAAGATAAAAGCATGCCTGGCATGTTTCTGGAACACAGAAGAAGCCTGGACAGCTCAGCTAGAGCTATGAGTAAAGGGGGAATGCACCAGAAGAAGTTAAAGAAGCCACGTCATATAGGATTTTTCAGTCTTTTTAATAGAGCTGTATCTCATAAAGTTTAGGTGGAGAACCATTGAGAGGGTTTGAATATTGCTTGCATACAGGCGTTACTCTGGCTTCTGTACTGAGAGTGTATTAGGGTTGTGGGGGAGAGAAGAAACAGGAAAAACAGAAGCTACTTGAGTAACTCAGGCACAATATATAGTAGAAAGTAGAGTTGAAGCCGACAAGAAGCAGTAAGACCCTAAGTATATTCTGAGGGTAGACCCAACTGAGATTCTTTTTTTTTTTTTTTCCAACTGAGATTCTTAACAGTCTGAGTGTAAGGAAAAGAAAGAAATGATAAAAGAAAACTAAAAGGATAGCTTTGTCCTCCATTTAGAAAGGGTAGGCTTCAAGTGGATCTGGTTTGGGTGGGAGGAGGTCAAGAGTAGATTTTTTAGACTTCTATTTGAGATATTTATTAGAGTGCTAAGACAGTGTATCACGGAGATAGTTGCGCATACATGTTTCAGATTCAGGAGGGAGATCTGGGTTGCAAACATAAATCTGAAAGACCTCAGCATATCAGTTTATAACCATGATTGGATAAAAGTCACCAAAGTAGAAAGTTTAAACAGAGAAAAGAACAGAACCAAGAACTGAGAATAGGGCTCAGAATTGAAGTAAGTGAAATAAAGAGAACCCGGTAAAATAACCCGAGGTTGGCAGTGCGGTAGGAAGTCAAGTTTAGAAAATATATAAAGGAAGAGAGGGTGATCAGCTTTATTCAAGGCTCCTGATCAGTGATTTAAAATGAGGGCTGTCAGCAATGTCCTTCGACAGATCAATGGATAAAGAAGATGTGGTCTATATACACAATAGACTACTACTCAGCCAACAAAAATATGAAATCTTGCCATTTGCAATGATGTGGATGTGGATGGAGCTAGAACGTATTATGCGAAGTGAAATAAGTCCACTGGAGAGATAATTATCATATGATCTCACTCATATGTGGGATTTAAGAAACAAAACAGAGGATCCTAGGGGAAGGGAGGGGAAAATAGACAGAACCAGAGAGGGAGACAAACCATAAGAGACTTAATCATAGGAAACAAACTGAGTGTTGCTGGAAGAGAGGGGGTTGGGGGGATGGAGTAAATGCGGGATGGACATTAAGGAGGGCACGTGATGTGATGAGCACTGAGTGTCACTGACCTCTACTTCTGAAACTAATAAATTCAAATTAGAAATGTATAATCAAAAAACTTTAAGAAATAAATAAAATGAGGGCTGTGAATGAACAATTGGATATACCAATGCAAAGGTCATTACTCATTTTTGAAAATACTTTACTTATTTATTCATGAGACACACAGAGAGAGGCAGAGACACAGGCAGAGGGAGAAGCAAGCTCCCTGCGGGGAGCCTGACGGGGGACTTGATCTCAGGACCTGGGACCACCAAAGGCAGATGCTCAACCACTGAGCCCCCCGGTGCTCCTCATTACTAATCTTGATAAAGGCAGCTCTGGCGGAAAAATGGGAGTGAAAGTTTGATCGTGGTGACATTCAGGAGTATAGTGGGGGGAAGTTGGAGATGTTGAGTTCAGATAGTTCTAATGAGTAGCTTTTTTGAGAGGTTGCTGTATGGGAAAGTAAATGAATGGATCTGTTGCCACAGGGAAAGCCAGGTCATAAAAGGTTTATTTTAAAAAATTTAAAGTTTGTGAGTTAATGTTAATTTGACTGGGCTGTGGAGTGCCCAGGAATCTGGCTATATCTTGTTGTGGGTGTTTCTGGATGATGTTAACGTTGCAATCAGTAGAGTGAGTAAAACAGATCGTCTTCCCCAAAGTGAGCTGACCTCATCCAATACACTGAAGGCTTGAATAGACCAAAAAAAGCTAAGCAAGGAAGAATGGGATTTCTGCCTGTCTTTGAACTGGAATATTGATCTTATTCTGCTTTTGGATTCAGACTGGAGCGTATACCATCGGTTCTCCTAGGTCTTTAGCTTCCCAGTTGCCAATCTTGTGTAACCCTAACCTCTTGGCCTCCCTAACTGTGTACGTCAATTCCTTATAACACATCGATAGATACAGACACACAGATGGGATACAGACAGATATCCTATGGGCTCTATTTCTCCGAAGAACCCAGAATAATATAAAGTGGGAGAAATTGTAGCATGGTTGCCTACTGATTGAAATGATACAGGGAAGAGAGAGGGAGATAATTTGTGGGGTTATGAGCTGTACCGGGAGAAAGGGAATGAGATTTACTGTACTGGTGAAGAGACTGGAACGATTCTCCTATAACCATAGTGACAGAGGACAGTGTATGGAAATAGGTGCTGCTTGGTCAATAGATTTGGACGTGGGATATAAGTAGATTTCATCTTCTTTTATTTTCTCAGAGAGGTGGGGAGTGACGCAACTGACTAACAGTGAATATGGTGAGCAGGTGGCTTGCGGAGGTTGGCCATATCAAGCAGTCATTTGGGGGAGTGGGAGAGCGAATGTACCGCACAAATATATTAGGTTTTCTGCTGAAACAAATTCAGGGGAAGAACAACAGAATGGGGGACAGTATTAGTCCAAATTCCTCCCAGTAGCGTCTTGTGCCTTGGCCTTTTCCTCATCTTCTTTTCAACAACCTACTTTGATACTTCTTTTCCCAACTTCATAACTAACCATCATGTGCCCAATATCCTATATTTCTCATTTTCTTTCACAAGCTTCTGCTTTAAGATTGTATCACTTTATATCTGCCGACCACTATCCAATTCACTCTGTCCTCGCCCAGTATCCACTGCAGGTGACCAATCAACTCACACTGGTTAGAAGATCAAGAAATTTATTAGTTCTTGTAATAGGCTAGATGTAAAGAAGTTTTCAGAATTAGCTGACCTAGAGATTTAATGATATAATCATGAATCTAATTTATCTTGGTCTCTCCTTGCTGTTGTCCATCCTTCCAGCTTCATCTATGTCAATATTTCCCAGAGATTAAAGTCTCGCAAGAGATTTTACCCCCATGGGACATTTGACAGTATCTAGAACATTTTTGATTGTCAGAGCTGGAAGGTTTCTACTAGCGCCTAGCTCGTAGAGGTCAGGAGTGCTGCTAGGCTCCTACAATACCTCATAATAAAGAATTATCTGGGTCAGCCCTAGTGGCTTAGTGATTTGGGGCCCTCTTTAGCCCAGGGCGTGACCCCGGGGTCCTGGGATCAAGTCCCACGTCGGGCTCCCTGCATGGAGCCTGCTTCTCCCTCTACCTGTGTCTCTGCCTCTCTCTCTCTCTATTTCTCTCTCTCTCTCTCTCTCTAATAAATAAATAAAAAAATCTTAAAAAATTATCTGGCCAGAGTAACCCTGATATTTCATTGAATAATGTTTCCGTGGAAATAAGGGGTGCATATTTCGTCATTTGTATCCAGGAGGAGAAGAAGAAATGAGTCTGACTTTTTTCTGTCTCTTGTTTTTAAGAGTGAAGAAACTTGAATACTTACTTTCATGTCTCGCCAGACCAAGTGGATTATGAGACTCTTTAAGTCAATCAGTGGCAAAGAGGATGAGATTATCACAAGTATCTTAGAAAAATCAGGGTCCAAACTTGGTCACAAAATTGTATTGGTTCTACTTGTTGGGGCACAGTGAACTAAACATTGGGGAGTCGATCACAGTCATTAAAACAATCATATTTATAATTAATCTATACCACTAAATACACGAATAAATATGGTCTTATGGAGTTGAAAGGTGATTCTGTTTGCATGAAAATTACTAGATATTCAATTCTCTAATTATCTTTTTATAACTAAGAGCTGCTAAGTGGGCAAGAGAGCCAAGAGAGAGTATGCTTCCCTTTATATTACTAGTCAGCACCCTCTCAGGCGTAAGTAGGTGGATACATCACTTTAGGATAAAGAAGGTTAAGATGAGAAATAAAAATACTACAGAAGAACAAGATCCAGATGTCTGCTGAGATCATCCTCTAGATACAAGAAGTGTTGCTTACCAATGTGACTGCAGAAAACATTCAATTAGCAGTTGCCTGGCGACTGAAACACCAACAGCAGGACCAACTCATGAAAACTGTAAGGAGCTGGGCCATTGTTTTTCTCTCCTTCTTTTAAAGTCGTGGGGTTACAGCTGACCTAGCTTATTTACACAGTTAAAAATAATATCTGCATTAGTCAGAATTTTCCAGAGAAACAGAATCAATAGGATATAAAGGAGATTTATTATAAGGAATTGGTTCATACAGTTAGAGAGGCTGAGAAGTCTACCATTTGCAAGCTGGGGACCCAGGAAAATTGGTGGTGTAATTGAGTCTGAGTACGAAGGTCTGAGAAGCAGGGGAGTCAATAACGTGTATTCTAGACCAAGCGCGGGAGAGGATGAAATGAGATGCCTCACCTCCAGCAATGAGGCAGAAAATAGGGCCACATTCTTCCTACATCTGCTTTTTGTTCCATTCAGACCTTCAATAGATTGAAGGGTGCCCAACAACATTGGAGGGGATAATCTGCTTTATTTGGTCGGCTGATTCAAATACTAATTTCATCCAAAAAACATTGTCATAGTCACACCCAGAAATAGTGCTTTATTGGACACCCCATAGCTCACTCAAGGTGACACACAAAATTAACCATCGCAGGTTCACCCCTTGTCAGGTCGGCATTCACATGCATAACGCATATCCTTAAACCAGACTTGTCTCCAAATAAAGACGATAACAAGGTCATAATTCCACCTGACATGATACAACTATCCTGCATATAACCCAAAACATGCCAACTGTCCCCCAGGAGAGAAGATAAAGTCTTTGGGTAATGTTAACTCTTCTTGATATACTGTAACTTAAATAATATGAGGTAAAAAATCACAACTTTTAAATAGTATGATACAAAATCAATAAACCTTCTACTACATGATAAGGGAATAAGAAAGGGATGAAGACATATACTCGCACATACACAGATGTGTTCATAAGAAAATGGGAAGACAATACTCATGACAGTGTTCATTTCTGTAAGTGGTCACGTGATCACAGCTGCCATTTATAACCAGTTTATCCCATTACCCATTCTGTATTCCCTTTGTTTTCAGCAAGCACCAAGGCTGGTCATGCTTTTTACCTGGTTGGGGACCTAAACCTTCATTCCTAAAGGGTCTAAGTTATTAATGTTTCTCTGTAGATTGGGCTGCTGTAGTTTTCTATTGGCCTTAGTCGCAGGACAGGTTAATACTAAGAGACCATTGAAGGGGTCTCCAATATTCCAAACATGCGCTTCCTTACTTCCACCGTGGGACAGTCATCCGACCTCCCCCAGGCAGTGAGAAGCAGACACCCCAGACAATACTGGAGCTCCTTTCTTTGCCTGTTGATCCAGAGGAGCCCAGAGTGTCCAGGGTGGCAGTCTCGCTTCCAGTTCAATGGATCATTATTGTGTTCCCTGGTGGGAGTATTCCTCTCTCCAAAACTAGCACCAGTACGCAGCAGAGCATAAAGTCATTAGAACAGGAAACGGAATTTTGCTAATGGGTCACTAAAGGTCATCCATCGTGAATGATGCCACTGTCATTCCCACCCTGTGATTCCTGGGCCCAAGAACCCTGGTATTGGAGAAACAGCACCATACGTTGGACACAGCTGCAGAGCTTGTGCAGCCTTCCGAGGAACCTTCCACCAGCTCGGCAAGGTATTGCCATTGAACTGCTACCGTGACCGAGTCTTTAAAAATCCATGCCACCATTCCGTCAAGCCAGCTGCTTCAGGATGACTGAAAACATGGAAGTGCCAGGGAATTCCACGAGCGAGGGCCCAGTGCAATACTTCTTTTGCTGTGAGGTGACTTCCCAGACCAGCAGCAGTGCTGTGTAGGGTGCCGTGATGGTGCAAAATCCACGGATGGAGTTTTGCCGGAAGCATTGAACATGGGAAAGACAAATATGGGTGACCGTTTCCTTTAAAGCTGGGGTTTCAGAGCTGTGGCATCCTGGTGAGGAAAAACAGTGTAGAGCAGATGCAGTGTGCACGTGCTCGTGTCCATGTGTGCACTTCTCAAGTCAACCCAGGCATCAGGATATGTGGGTAGATGCCCTTTGCCATAAACAAGTTGATTAGTGAGCTAGCAAGTCTGTTAACTGTTCTTGGCCCATTTAACCTCATATTGTAAATGAGAGAGTTAGATTAGAAAGTTTCTTTCTTTCTTTTCTTAAAAAAAAAAAAGATTTTGTGTATTTATTTGATATAAAGAGAGAGCACAAGCAGGAGGAGCAACAGAGGCAGGGGAGAAGCAGACTCCTCGCTGAGTGGCGAGCCCGACGTGGGGCTCCATCCCGGGACCCGAGATCATGACTTAAGCCAAAGGCAGCCACTCAACCAGGTGAGCGCCCCGGCGCCCCGAGGCTAGGAAGTTTCTGGGGACTGTGCTTTCACATTCTCGCAGCCACGGACCAAGCACGCGCCTGCTTGTGTGTTGCTGAGGGATTCCGCAAAAAGATCACTCCAAAGTTTATAAATCCTAAAGAATTGAAAGGAGTTCAAAGAAGGCGCTCAAATACTTCATACCTTATATTTCCCTTACAGGGCGACCAGTAAAAGTTCATTCAATTCAACAAACATTCGCTGTGCAAAGGATACTCGGTATGACAGGCACTAGGAAAATCCTAATTATGGGACATAGGCAGGATGGCTGTAATTCTCATCATGTGGCATTTTGTATACTTACCTGTCATTTCACAGTAGCTCTGGGGTCTGTGTCACTGTAGCATATGCAGAGCAAGATTTTACTATAGAAAGGTTTTTGGTTTGTTTTTCTTCCTTGTAAGCAGCTATTTATTTTAACCTGTTTTGATAAAATTGTCTACTACGCAATTACACTATTATTAAAATGTTCAATGCCGTCGTTGGCCCTCCATAATTTTATTTTCCATTAAATATTTTCTCAAGGACTATTAGCACTGTTGCATTACATCTTGAGGCATTAACTCATTTTGATTAAGTCCATGAGTTCTGGAACCAGGTTATAGGTTTGAGTTCTGGCTTTGCCACTTGGTAGCAGTAATCTTGGGTAGTATATAGAAAATTTCTGTATCTCATTTCCTTACACACATAGTCGGGATAGAAATACTCTCACTCTTTGGGGATGTTGTGACGATTAAATGGATTATTCTATTTGGAGCATGGAGAACAATGGTAAGAGCTCAAGGAATATTAACTATTATTATTTCCATCTTTCCCCGCTCTTTTTCTCTTTAAAAGATTTTATTTATTCATGAAAGACACACAGAAAGGCAGAGACGTAGGCAGAGGGAAAAGCAGGCTCCAGGCAAGGAGCCTGATGTGGGACTTGATCCTAAAACTGCAGGATCACGCCCTGAGCCAGGGCAGGTGCTCAACTGCTGAGCCACCCAGTCATCCTTTCCTGTCCTTCTTTTATAATTAAAGTCAGTGGAGAGAGAGAATTCACAAACCTACTTGACTATAAAGTAATTTTGTTAGACATGTTAATTTTATTTAGAATTTTTTATAATAATATGTATTATAAAATATATCAGATATGGATTGATGTTATAACATACATCAAAAATGGATCATTGTATGCTGATGTGAGCACCTGTTTACCTACTAAGGCCAAAACTCTTGATTATCTTATTGTGTAAAAACTTGGCTCTTTGAAAACAGAAAGGAATTTTCCAGAGAAGCAATCACTTACTTCACATCAGAGCAGGAAGGAGAATATATAAACTATGGTTTAATGATGCTCTTTGCAGCTGGGCAGCCTGACTTGGAGAGGAAACGAGGGATTAGTTGATGAGCTAGAAAGAGTAAGCAGGTGTGTGTACTTGAGTATGATGTGTTTGTGGAGTAGGGAGAGAAGGGGAAGCAGGTGGGAGAAGGTGGAATTGGAGCACCCGGGAAGACCACAACCAGAAGTGTGTTTTGGGGGGAGTGGTATTGAGATAAAGCACAGTCAAGTGGTTATTTCCAAATTTACACTTGTGGTTGAAATATGACAGCAGCAGAAAGTGCCGATGTGTGCATTTGGGAAAATTGCTTGGAAATGATTCATTTTGTTTAGACCCAGACACAGGATCAGAGCTGGATGGGACCTAGAAATTCTGTCTCCAAAATCATCCAAAACAGATGATGATTGTCTATGCTAATTATGAAGCCTCCAAGGGAGACTTTCCACCATCTAATGAAACTTCAAATTATAAGCAACAGCCACCATCAACAAATGTACATTTCAGTAGTTGTTAAGGCAAATGTGAAGACGTTGGTGTTTAAATGAACATTTGCATCACATGAGACAGTCCTGTCACATCCTACATTCTCTTACCCTAATTTATTTCAGTCATCCATTTAAAATGAAAAGGAATTTCATTGCTTTGTTTCAAATTAGAGAATGTAGGAGGTTGTGCCTGCCTCATTTGTCCTGCCGGCTTTGATGTCTTGACTTTTGTTCTCAAAAGCTCAATTTTGGTATTAGGCTCCTGGGCCAATTGCATCTGTCATTCTCTAGTCACGATAATTGTTAAGGGATGGAAAACCATAATGAAGTTAAGATGTTGCCTTGTCTATCATCCTGAATTATTGTCTTACAAGGTTTTGCAGAGGAGGTAGAGATGGAAAGAATAAATAACAAGCCAAAGGGCCAAATCATAAAAATCAACCAACATGGGAGAGTCAGAAAAAGGATATGTTAAAATATGTCTGAGGGAAAATTTTGTCCATGAAAATTTACAGACTGTTTCTATAAAATTATTGTCACATTCGAATAATTTGCCTGGAATCTGAGCCATTCTTTTCTTTAGTGAAATTTGTTGCTACCTTCGCCATGAGACTTAAGACCAGAGCCTGGCCTTCTGGCTGATTTCCACATTTACTTTTTCTGAAATCCCTAGGTGTAGACTACAAAGATAGGTGTTGCCATCACATTACAGCTCCTGAGAAGCCTTGAGAAGCGAGGAGAGCTAAGTCAGAAAGATAGAAAAATACAGTGAAGTTCCTTTTCCTGGTGGCTTCTCTTAGGAAAACCCCTAATTTGCATTCCTACATCTGAAGCCCGTTTCTTGCCACTGTACAGTCAATTCTTCATGCTGGTCTTCAGTCTACAGTGGCGAACTGGGCACATACTGGCTTCTCTCCTCCATCCATAGATCCCATTGAAGGGCACTAAAGACATAGAACATAGTGAGTCCCTGAGGACACTGCCCAGGAGAGGATTCCTCTAGCAAACTAGAGATTTTACAAACTCCTGGAACTCTGAAAGTGGTAGGGGTTACACTAATAGATAAAGCAGATGGGTGAAAAAAGTCATGGCTTGGAAGAGAGGTGACAGTAAGATGCTGCAGATGAGGGCAAAGCCCTTCCTAGCTGAGCTCCAGAGAAATTCCACATTTGGAGCTGGCAGAGAACAAAAGAGCAGGACTGGGCAGCGTCACGGAAATCCATGTGTTTTAAGTTGGCTCCTTATCTTCCGGGGCAGTTTTGGAGTAGGATTCTAGAACGTTTGTTCACAGATGGAAACGCAGGATTTCCCCTCTATACAGAGTAAGTAATAGACCTGGGGAGGCGTCAGGCAGAGTCGAGGTGAAGTAGAGAAGAGGCTGAAGGATACCACGTTCGCACAGGAGACTAGGACAGCCACGGCCCAGAAGAAGTACTTTGTGCAAGGATCTGCTTCAAAGTAACATTTACTTTGGCATTTGTGGAGTTCTTGAGCCAGCCTTTCTGCCCCCAAGTATGTACCATAAAGAGAGGCCTGGTTTTCAACAGGATCCATCAACTCACACGGGGGTCTCAGGCAGCCGTTCCTGTTCCGGTTGGGAGACATAGACGACTGAAAAGGAAAAGCGTGATAGCAATTCATGCTGAGTCAGATAAAATTCTGTTTGATGAATATGAATCATTAACTGAGGACTCTTAGGCCTCTGAGGAATACTTAACAGCCTGGAAAAGAAAGACCAGGATGGGCAATCAGAGGAGAACATCCCAGATATGGAAATAATGCAAGAAATAGTAGAGAGTTTAAAAACTTGAGTATGTATCTTTAGAGATATTCGAGGGAATTTATCATTCATGAGGCACAAACAAGATACTAGGGAATAGGAGTAATCACAGGCCAAGAAAAATTCTTAAAAATCTTAAAAATATGCAGGAAAAATTAAAAATTAAAAAGTCAGTCTAAAAAAAAAGAATTAGAAAATTAGAAGTGAAGTGAACCTCAGCAGAAAGAGAAAAAAGATGGAAAAGAGTTCATAGCTATGGAAGATGCAGAGAACCTATATTCTAGCACATACTACAGATGGCAGAGATGGAGAAAATGGAATAAGGTTAGGGATAATCAAATAAACCACTGGTCAGAAGCCACAGGGAGAAGGGGTGTTTGAGACTCTTGCAGTAATGGTGGGGTGGGCATTCCGGGCAGAGAGGGTTATTTCTGAGAAGACCCAAGGTAAGAAATCGCCTGATTTATCTGAGGAACAGCAAGGAAGCTACCGACACTAGAGCTGAGCAACCAACAGTGAGGCTAATTGGACATGAGGTAAGAGAAGTAATGGGGGCCAGAGTTTCTTAGTCTTTTTAAACTTCTGCCAATGCATCCTAAGGTGAAGAAGGAGCAATTGGGTGGTTTTGAACAAAATAATGACACAATCTGACCTACTTTTTAAAGGGATGACACTGGCTGCTATTCTTGATTAAAGTACGTTTTTAATAACTTTTTTTTTTCCACGAAAACTATGTGGGTTACACCCTGAGTCCTTGAGGATTTGAAGCTATCTTTCTATTGCTGTGTTGTATGAGTAAAAACATCTTGGGCCCTAAACTTTTTGCCTGAAAATTCTGTAGATATGCTAGTGTCTTCCAGGATTTAGTGTGGTAGAGGAGAAAAATGAGATGATTCTCCCTGTGTGTGTGTAGATAATATTTACTGTATCTTTTTATAGAAACCTCAGGTATTACTCACCTGTGAACCTCAAATATTTCACCAGTGATATCGAAGCAGTCACCATTTACCATTAACTTCATACATAAATCCACGTCTCGTAGAGTAGTACTACTGCACCGATTAAAACCATTTATTTGAGAGAGCAAGACAGGGAGCATGGGTGGGGGGAAGGGCAGAGGGAGAAGCAGACTCCCTGCTGAGCAGGGAACCCGACCCTGGGCTCCATCCCAGGACCCTGAGACCGAGACCCGAGCCGAAGGCAGACACTAACCGACTGAGTCACCACCCAGGCGCCCCTTGATTAGGCTCTTATCACGCGTGACTATCTTAGTTAATCCTTGCAACAACCCAGAGGAGCAGCTGCAATTATTCTATTTGACAGGTGAGGTGAGCGAGCCACAGAGGGCCACGTCCTTCACGGCTCTCGACACAAGGTGCTGTGTATCTGGTACCTTCACTTGCTGGTTGAGTCTCCTGCACCCTGGATTGGGTTGAAGCTTGCTCACGTGTGAAAGGTGTTACATTGAGAATAAGGGGGGTTCCAGAGGCAGGGAAGCCAGCCTGACTGTGGGAATGTTAAGCACGTCAGAGGCTTTCTGGGCCTCGGCCCCGCGCCCCCAGAGAGCTCAGTAGCCCCCTGCTCAGGTGAAACACGGATGTGGGGCCGGAGACACAGTGAGCCCTTTTGATCTCTACATCCCAGGCTTTCTTTAGCTCAGAACACTTTTGTTTCTTAGAAATACCTGCATACGTTTACATAGAACGATCTGACGTTGTCTCCTGAAGCGTATCTTATCCAAGACATGTTTGGAGGAGAGTGACACCAGTTTACATACGTGATGGTGCAGGAGAGATGGCCACCCGGGTTGGCTGCCTAACCAGCCACCCCCACGCCGTACTTTTCTGCAAACTGAGATAGGTTTGTTTAAGTGAGAGGTCTCGATCTCCAGGAAATAAGACAATACGTCGAAACTAGGAAATGAATTGTGATTAGTTGACACCAATCATGTAACTTTATTCTCACCTGATAGAAACTCATTTTTTTTTAAACTTCTTGTAGATGGGAGTGACCAAGTGATTAGAGAGAGAGAAATTCTCCTGAAGGTTATTCTGGGGGGGAAAAAAAGAGTTCCCAATTAAAGAGACAAATAGGAGACTAATGTTAGATGAACCTTCTCTTTCCTTTTCTTCCTACTCTGAAAATGGACATTATAATGTCTTGAGCGATGGCAGGTACCCACCAATCCGAAGACAAACAGGAAATATAAAAATATGGCAGAGAAGAAAGGGAGAAAGAGCCTAGATCCTTGATGACATCCCTGAGCTGCTGGATCAATATCGAGACAATTTTTATTAAGTAAATAATAAACATTTTTTGTGGTTAAATAGTCAGATTTCTGTTATCTATAGATTTATAGATTTCCTAACAAACATAACCGTTTAGAGAATAGTATTCGATGAAAATATTGACTGAGCATATTAGATATTTTAAACAAACAAACAAAAAAGGATTTCCCTATTAATGGGTATATTTAGGCACCCTGTGTTTAGCTATTAGGCACACAGACTATATAAAACCATAGCAATAATCATGGAAATCCATTTATTATGTTTTGGACTACTATGCTTTTTGATTTGCCATTAATGACAAAAGTCAGCTTTGGGCACCACCCTTGTTGGCTCTGGTTGCTTGTGTTAGTTACAGATCATTCCTGAGCAGAGCTCACCAGAAAGTCTAATTCCAGTTTGATTTGGAACAATAGTGACAGGGTAACTCATCCCTACACATTGGATTCTGAAATGTGCTTTTCCTATAAAAATTTTTTTCTTCTCTCTACTTCATTGTTTAAGTGGATTTAGATGCTTTAAGAATTTTTGTCAAGGGTGGTGGCGATACTTTAACACCCCTCATCTATAGATGGTCACATAGGCAGCTGTAGACATCAGATTGGTTATTAGTCAAATTTACGTGTAAATATTTAGCTTCTTGATTGGACCTGGGGTTGACTGTAGCACATTTGGGAAGGAAAATACATAGCACCAGCACGCTCACAGAACATTGCTAGGAATGGGTGAAATAAAGTCAGTTTGATCACGTGTCAACTGTGTGTCATGCTTGTTATGGAAAGTAAGGTAATGCGCAAGAACTTTAAGAACCATAAAGAAGTTCTTTCAACTTATGCTCTTCAGGGTTGACTAAGTCCTTTCAAGACTATTACTATTCCTGGTTCTGATTCCACAACTTAAAAGGGGGAAAATGAGGAAAATTTCAGGGGTCATCCACATGATTAGTAACGAACTGGAAATAAAAGTGATGAGTAAAGTCTAAAGGATCTTTATTGTTTAGTCTTGATTAAACACTGAGAGCTGAGCCTGATCTCTAAATATATAAAAGATGAACATACAAAGGAGAGGAGCCAGCTGCTCTCCTTCACTGGTGACTGAAAAGGCAAAAATGGGCTTCATCTGTGATTATCTTGTGGCCCGAGGCCTAGGCAAAATGTAATGTTTGCATAACTTGGGGATAATGTGCCACTCTTTTTTTCGAAAGGATATTCTAGGATGTTTTGACCTTTGAAGAAAGCTTCCAACTCTATTTCATGATTCTAAAAGAGAACCACGTTATGTTTAAATAAGATACAAGAATAATAAGTATGAAAAAAAAATCTATCGGAATGTTAACAATAAAATACAGCTTCAGATTAGCCATTCCTCTTTGTTCCTCTTTGAAAAACTTTATAAATCTAAAAGTAAAAAATAACGTTTGGCAGGAAGAGATCAGTTTGAAGATGAATAAAGTTTGCAGATACTTATAAATTATAAACTTATGTCAAATATCCTATTAGTAATACATAAGCTTAATACGCTAAGACTAAGTTGGAGATTTAACTATGGCCACGCCTTCCTCTTCCCACTGAAGGTGGAAGATAGACGATCACTAACGTATCTCAGAAACTTCTGCTGGAGAATTCTCTCTGGCGTGGTGTCGGTCACATTCTAGGTGAGAAGCTACCCTCAGCTCGCCTCACCTGGATGGGACAAAATACCCACCGACACAAGTTTTGACAATTCATTTCTTCCGCTTAGCAAATGTTTCTGACTTTTGGAGATGCCAGCCCTCCTAAAAGCTCCTAAAAGCTCCACCCTTGCAATATGGGTTAGGCATTTCTGTCGTTTTCAGAAATGGCTCATGATCTAGCTATAGTTGAGATTAAGGGCTGGGTCTAACATAATTTGATTTCTCAAACAGTCAAAGCTGGACAGAAAAAAAAAAAAAGGCATGCTCACGGGAATGCTGGCAGATTAGCTTCTAGTTCTAGCCAAAAACAGTCTTTCTCACATAATTTCAGTGTGTCCAGTTCAACCCAGGTCAGAAACCAGAAATGCAAAACATTTACCAATGTTTCTGGACTTCCAGCAATCAGCCGATGCTTGGGTGGCTGAGAATGTATTTGTTTAAGCATGATCCTACTTTAAAACCATGTACCCTGCCTGATTGTGGAGGCTGTGGGAAGTTGAGTGCCCACAGAGAGTGACTGTGATGCAGGAATAGAAGTTCTTTTGTTTTCTATATATTTCCATGTCTTGTTTTATTATCTGGAGATGTCCATTATATCACGAGACTTGAACATTTTTATCTATATAAATTATTAGCCAAAACAAAATTTCATAGTTTCTTGATTCAATAAGCATATTAGTGAGGAAGGAATATACATATGCTTTTTAAAAATTTTTTAATTTGTATTTTATTTTTATTTTTTTATACTATGCTTTGAACAACGAAGGACTTCTTTTTGATGGTGCTACATGTTTGACTCTCAAAAATAATGAATACAGAGTAAAAGATGTTGCAAATGTTATGCTTTTAATTGGTAACTAGCACTTGTAAGATTTGGGTAATATTTACATAGACTAAAAATTAAAAAATTCTTACATCAAAATATAATGGTTTTTTCCTCTCTCTACCAAATGTATGCAATGAATGATGATTAGCTTTGTTCTAAATACATAACCAAACCCAGATTAGAAGAGGAAGCCCAGAAAATGTGAAGATCTCTGTCAGAGTTTCTGAGAGTCTCTTCTATTTCACAAATATATTTTCCAGTTTCCTTCATATTTGAAAGACATTCTTTCTAATGTTCCACCATCAGTGTGGCTCAGAGACTGTGTTCTCTCTTAGTTCAACATCTTGAGCAAAAGTATCTGATTGATCACTGGCTCAGCAAAGATGAAGGAATGGACGTGGTACTCACCCCATCATTTACTACATGTGTGAACTTTGCTATTGTGTTATGACGCAGATGCTCAGTATCAGAAATAAAGAATAAGAACATATCAAGACAAGATATCAGCAAGAATGGCAATGTTCAGTGGAGACCCACATACTAAGAATTACAAGAAGCTTATGTTTTTAATTAGCATCTCATCAGCTTTGATTCTACATCCACAAGAAAGAAAATAAATCACTTTATCAGGTTCTTTATTGCTAGTTGGGAGACTGCAAGTAGTCATGAGAGATGAGAATTATTTCATTAATTCATTAGTTCAGGGGATCCCTGGGTGGCGCAGCGGTTTGGCGCCTGCCTTTGGCCCAGGGCGCGATCCTGCAGACCCGGGATCGAATCCCACATCAGGCTCCTGGTGCATGGAGCCTGCTTCTCCCTCCGCCTGTGTCTCTGCCTCTCTCTCTCTCTCTCTGTGACTATCATAAATAAATAAAAAAAATTAAAAAAAAATTCATTAGTTCAATAACATTGTGAAGTCACTGGACGAAGAAAATCAGAAAATTTTATTTTCTACTAAATTTCTGTATCATGTGTATACTTTTTAGAGATAACATTATTTAAAGGTGGAAATGCATTGAATAGGTAGATGAAAGATAACATCTCTGTTGAAAAATACCAAGGATTTGAAATTCCTTTTCCTCCTTCTCTGCCTCTTCCTATTTTTCCTCTTTAAAAAATGACTCCTTATAGCTTATAAAGGAAGTAAAAACATTTTTAGCTTAGGCTTTTTTAGTTAAAGGAAACTTAAGCCATTATACACAATATGCTATGTACAATGATCATTTAGTAAATATCCTTTCGTTCTCAAGTATTTTTCTTGGAGTAACAAACTCTACAGCCCATGTATTATGTGGTAGAGAAACTACGGAGGATATCTGCTCATAGCCGGGGCCCATCTCAGGACCCTGAGATCATGACCTGAGCTGAAACCAAGAGTCGGCTGCTTAACCGACTGAGCCACCCAGGTGCCCCCATAAATGGCTTTTTAAAAAACAAGTCATGTTCAGCAACTTGCGAGCACTTTTTGATATTGGCTCTCTGTTTTTATATTACTTCATTTATTGCATTATTAAATCAATTCTTACTTTGGAAGCCAAGATGTTTTATGCTGCAGTATGGTTGCCTCCCCAGAGTTCATTAGCTCATTTTCCTTTGGTTAACTCTGGGTACGCCGTGGCCCTCTCCTCAAGTCGTACTGTGCACACAGGCAGAGCAGCCAGGTTGGTCTTGAACTGTCAAACAAAGTATAAACTGCAGATGACCTTGCACATGATCTATCCTAGACTCCTGCTTGTCTGTCGGGGTCGTTTCTGGAAGATGAACCACCTGAGGCCAAGTCACGTCACTTAAGTCTGTAGCACGATATATCCTTGTTAATTAACCCTGGAAAATACTTGGATTTGTGGAAAAGTTCGGACTGCCCTCCCAATGACCTATTCACTGTGCTGTTATATTTTTAGTGCTTTCAAAGATCTTCAATGAATGGGGGTCTGTGGTCTTTACTTGGAGTTATCCAGCTAGTTAATGATGCCGCTCGAAATGCATCGCTCCAGCTGCTACTCCAGTAATCTTCCAATCCCATCAAGGTAACTAAATAGCCGAGTTACACATTCATATACGCTCACTATTAGCACACATGTGGGTTCAAGAGTGAGATCAAATGAATACCCCTCAGACTTAATGAACTGAACTTTTTATTTCATTTAAACCCACCAATATGTTGCTGGTGGTTTAAATTTAGGTAGATTTAGTTGAGATTAAATGTTTAAAACTTGAGTAAAAAATATGCACAGCCAAGTACTTTATAAAATTCATTCTTCCTGAAAGATCAATTCCTACTTTCTCTAACTTTTAGTATTAACTGTCTGGTGAAACCAAACAAGTGGAAAGCTTATCTAGATGAAAAACTCACATTTTCAATAGAGAAATTTTTAAGTGTTGTCTGATTAATGAATTAAGAGTTAGAAAATATAGCCTTAACTAATATGCATTTTGCCTAGTTCAACACAACAATCCCATTACTTGCTTAGGCTTGTGGAACGGAGGGCTAGTGAACTGGATGTTAGGCCTATTATCTCTTGTAGATAACATTCTGTGTTGAGCAACAAGAATGCTTTCACTGCCTTTTTCCAGGAAATCTTTTCTCATTGAATTTAAGACCAGAGGTTTGTTTTAATGTTTTAAAAGTTCATAACTTTACTTTCTAAAACAAGGAAGAACAGATGAGGATTACTTGTAATCAGAGGTTCTTTGGGATACTACTGAAGTGGTTACAAAAGTTGCTTTTGCTTTTCTAGCCAGATTAGCAATTGCTCTTTTTCCCATGTTTCTCTATCTAAAAGGGAGGCTGCATATGCTAGGCTGTCAGCTTTTCCAGCAGCACTCACAAATATTTTCCTTTGCTGCAAACTAAACCCTTGACTCAGTGTCTCACCCAGTAGACATTATTCATTTTGAAACAACACAGCTGTAATTCAGATTTTGTGTCTGATACCTTTCTCCAGGAGTTAGATTGAAAAAGGAAGCCAAAATATTGGGAGAAGTACATTTAATAAATTTCATGGAGAGAGAATCTGTCAATGCAATTATCTTTCAAAGATAGTAGGGGTTTTCCTATTGTTTCAAAGAGTAGGGGTTTTCCTATTCATAGAAATTTTTATTTTTATTATTTATTTATTTTAAATTTATTTTTAATTGGCGTTCAATTTGCCAACATATAGAATAACACCCAGTGCTCATCCCGTCAAGTGCCCACCTCAGTGCCTGTCAAGAAATTTTTATTTTTAAAGATACTGGTGACTCAGTTGGTTTATTCATCCTTAAATAGCATATCTTTGATAAAATGTATAAACAAATAATTAAATCAATTGATTAATTTTTCATTTCTTTTCTTCACTACTCAAAAGCAAGTGGTGAAGGGTCATGTCTGGAGATATGAGAGTTTATGGAATAGTTCATGAAGCTGATAGCAACATCAAAGAGGGGTCAAAATGCAGAATGATATTTTGTCCATGAGAGGGGTGCAATGTGTGCGCATATCACATATCTAGTTTTAGGAGATGTGGTAAAGTGAGTCAAGGGAGAGAATTTGGCATCTAGAGAGTTGGTTGAAACAGTCAGTACCAAAGAGTTTCAGAAAATGGCATTGAGCTTTCCACAAGGCCAATAAAACACTCCAACAAGGATTGTAGAAAATGACATGTAGAGATCAAGGTCTGCATCAACATGGTCTTTCCTAAACAAACATGACATTAGCCATAAAGTTGGAAGGGAAGAGACAGGATTTCAGCAACAAAAAAGATCTGGAAAAGTAAGGCATTAATACTATGCTGGAAAAATGTCCAGACTTTCTAGACATGATCTCTTACACAGAAAAGGGAAAAAAAATGACTCGACCAAATGGGGGCCCAACCTGAGAGTTTGTTCCCAACTCCATAAAGTCAAAAGATGAGAGTCAGACTACCCGCAATGCTGACTTTATGTTATTCTTGATTTTGCAAATGTACTTTAATTTGGGACAGGATTGATTCCAGCACAGACATGTAAGATAGTGGAAAGAACAGATGGGAGAAAAGGAAATTAAACAGAAAAACATAGCAGTGTAATGAAAAGGCCTGGAAAAACTGTGAGATACTTCCTGTTTCTGATAACGATGGAATAGGTTGTTCAGATCACTCATCCTGTTGAAAATAATTTAAAACTTGGATAAAAGATTTTTAAAAAGAAAACCTCTTTAAAACATTAAGAAAACGACAGGAATATCAACAATTACCAGTGGCAAAATAAAGGAATGTTAGAAATCAAGCACGTAAGCAAACATAGATAGTACTTTAGGCATTTGTTGACCTAGAAAATCAAAATCTTCCTATGATGATGAGGCTGAATTTAAAGCTGAGAGTGTACAGAAGAGTCTAACAAGATCCTCAGGTTATCTTGGACTCTGGATGAATGTAAGAAAGAAGGGAATTAGTTCTTGGCATGGAATTACAATCCAGGTTTCTATCCTTCAGCGCTCTGAGGAATTTGAAACTGGCATGGTTGAAGGTTGGACACAGCAGGTAAAATCCATGGTCATTCATCAGAAAAGAATATACATCTTGCCCCCAAAGGAGAAATTTTCCATAAGTCTGCAATTCTAAAAATATAATTAGTCATAAAAGAGACTTGATCACAAAGGAAATGACTATGAGCCAGAACAAACAAGAGAGAAAGAAATACTTTAAAACACAAAATTATTAGATGCAGACTAAGAAGTCATTATCCTAACAAGAAAAAATAATAAAAAAATACAAGATTGAAGACCTACAGAAAATAGAAATCTGTGAAAATGGCTTACTATGTGTGAAAAAGAGTCACACTGAAATTATAGGAAAACAGCTCCATAGATATTTTAAAAGCAAGGTAAACAGTTATAGAGGGAGCTTATGATCTGTAATATAGGTTAGAAGAGTTACCTGAACAGCTTGGAAAATGATCAAAATATGGAGATTTTTGTAAGTGACTAGGAGAAAGTAAGCTGTAAAAGGGTTTGAACATATGTATATTTGGAAGATAAAGAGAGAAGCAAAAGAGCGAGGGAGAGAGAGAAAACTTAGAATGTTTCAAGACCTGATGAAACATACTGCATTGCTCAGAAACCTGCATCAATAATAGGATAACAAGCGACCTCCACATATCAGTGGTCGATAGTTAAACAAATTCACTTTTTTTGTACACAATTGATGGAGGATCAAGTTTAATATTGTTGTGTGGGACTCTGGTTGGGGCCTAACAGCCCGTTTGAACATGCTTTCCTCATGGAGTCAGGACCCATGGAAATACCAGGTATTCTTAGAGCCCTGGCTAGGTCCTGGCACACCCACACCCTCGCTCCCTCGTACATTTTACTGATCAAAGCACGTTGCAAGGCGTGCCCATTATCAATGAGATGGGCACATGCTGTAGACCAAGGTCTATGCAAGCAGGGAAGAAAGAATTGTGAGAACATAATAAAACATGTCGAATAGAGAAACAACAACAAAAATAAAATAAAATAAAAAATAAATAAAACATGTCACACAGACATCCACTATTTCAGGAAGTTCAATTAACCTCAGGAACATGAACAAATGAATAGATCAACAGAGATCAGAGACAAAGAGGAAATCTGAGTCTAACTAGAGAAGACAGATTCTCTCCAGAGGAGTAAAATTAGTTGACTTTTCAACACTTTTAGCAACAGCCACAATAGTAATTATTTTTTCGTACAGGTGGACTAAAAATGTTCAAGTTAAAAGACAAAGATTGTCAGACTGGACGAAAGACCATCTAATTATAAACTAGTTAAAGAGATATATCTATAACAAAGCGTACAGAAAAATTTAAGTATGGAAGATAAAAAATGTATTATGAAAACACTTGGTAAAAGAAATCTGTGTAACTTGACAACTCTCTTCTCAAGAAAGATCGTCCTAGATGATGATGAGCACATTAACCAGCCATGTGAAATTATGTCCCATATATTACCTTCTTTCTTAATCCTGTGCCCTCTCCTTCCTTGGAGCGGAGCCTCTGTGTGTTTAATGATTATCTGTGATTTTCAAAAAAACGCATTTGCCATTAAATGTTCACTTCATGGCTATAAAAACCTTCTTTTCCTTGAACCGTGAAGGCAAAAGTATCTCATTTTATACTTGGAAAAGTGTATCATTGTCCTTCTCAAGCATCTCTACTGTAGAATAGCCGTTACCATTACTCCGAGAAGAATAGGACAATATCTTGCGTATTTTTACAGATTCAGATACACTTGAGTGCCTCTCAGGACCCATTCTCAATTGATATACTTTATTATATTTCATTTATCTTTCTCAAACTGACAAATCTGGAATGCAAGAAACTCTCACATGCCATGCCATCTTTTCCTCTACAAACAAATAGACAAATCATTTTTACTAAAAGCATTTCAAGGACACTAATCCTAGATTTTAGGTACAGGGTAGCAAGTCTAAATATTAATGAAGGACAGAGATGAAAAGATTAGACTGGACTGCCTGAGCCGAAATGTTTACAGTCTTAGAAGTTGGAGGGCCATTGTTTTTTAGATTTTATTCATACTTGTTTTGGATCATTTAAAAACATAGAGTTGGACATGTAAAAAATTAGGAGGTTTGAAAAGTTGCCACTGTGATTGAAATTAGAAGAGAAATGGACATGGAAGCAGGACCTTTGAGTTCCAGCCCGACTTCAGCCACTTAATGTACTGTGGCCTTAGACAAGTCACTTTATGGCTTGGAATCTTGGGCTTTTCAGTGACAAAATTAAAAAAAAAAAAAAAAAGACATCCTGAGGTTGGTGTGAGGGGTCAGTGGAATATTAGATGTGATTAAAACATTTGTGTATTTTAAATAAAAATAAATGTTATTGTGATTACCCTTCAGTTCTCCTTGTCCTATTTATTTATTTATTTATTTATTTATTTATTTATTTATTTATTTAAAATTTTATTTTTAAGTGGTTTCTACACCCAGTGTAAGGCTCGAACGCACAACCCTGAGATCAAGAGTCCCCTGCTCTACTGATGGAGCCAGCCAGGTGCCCTCCCGTTGCCCTTAATTCAAATGTCTCCTAGGCTTTGGAGCTTCTTCCCACTGAGGGTCCTGATGTCCCTAGGCTCCAACCGTATGCTTTTAGTTCTTCTTCTTTTTTTTTTTATACTTTTAGTTCTATGCTGCAGCTGTATTCACTTTTCCCAGGACTGCACGTACGTCAGACCTCCTTCCTCCTTTCTACATACTGTTTTCCAAGTTTATCTAGAAGTAATTACCATATGCCCCATAATCATTATATACTAAATTACCCACCGCTACCAGTTGCATCTCTCTTGTTAAGAGTCTTTTGACAAAAGGCATCAGTCAAAAAAAAAAAAAAAAACAGCATCAGTCATTACTCAAAGATTATTTAGATGCATAATAATCAAAAACTATGTGTGTGTTTGAGGACAGAAAGTTCTGGGATAATGAAATTATCAGAGTTCATCTTTTCACCCAACTTGCTCTTTTCAATTTTGTAAAAAAAAAAAAAAAAAAAAAGAAAAAAGAAAAAAAATCTGTTGAGGGATGAGAAACAAAAAACAAATGATGCATAATCATTTGGTTGAAAAATTACTAACTTTAAACTATTTCTGCAGAAAAAAATAGAATTTCCTCATATTCTAACACAGATTTTATCTCCCTTATCACCTGGTCCACTAAGTCGTTGCAGGGTGGGTGTAGAGGAAATTAAATACAGGTAAATCTAGTTAAAAATTTATGCATGATAATTTAAAGAGTCTGTTTAGATTTAATTCAATTGTTTGGCGTCCTAACGCAGAACTTTGAGAGTCCTCCCCGGAGATGCGAGGGAGACGTGTTATGACCTCTTGGTGACAGGAGGGAAGGAGCTTTCTGGCTCATGCCGGTGATGGGCTACCTGCGGGCTCTTCCTGGAACACAGACGAGGCCCTGCCCAGCCCGCCCGCTCCCTGCCCTTCCCCGTGGCCCTGGCCTCCCACCCGCTCGCTCCGACCCGCAGGATCTGGAGGCAGCACCCACTCGTCCCTGCTGACTCCGCCTGCGGACCTGCGGGCGCCCCTCCCGCCCACCTGTCCCCCGCAGGTGTCCCCTCCTGCGCACCTGTCACCCACGGGGTCCCCTCCCTCCCACCTGTCCCCCGCGGGGTCCTCTCCCACCCACCTGTCCCCCGCGGGGTCCTCTCCCACCTACCTGTCACCCACGGGGTCCCCTCCCGCCCACCTGTCACCCGCGGGGTCCCCTCCCACCCACCTGTCACCCACGGGGTCCCCTCCCGCCCACCTGTCCCCCGCGGGAGTCCCCTCCCGCCCACCTGTCACCCGCAGGGTCCCCTCCCACCCACCTGTCACTCTCGGGGTCCCCTCACACCCACCTGTCACCCATGGGGTCCCCTCCCGCCCACCTGTCACCCGCGGGATCCCCTCCCACCCACCTGTCCCCCGCGGGGTCCCCTCACACCCACCTGTCCCCCGCGGGGTCCCCTCCCGCCCACCTGTCACCCGCGGGGTCCCCTCCTGCCCACCTGTCACCCGCAGGGTCCCCTCCCACCCACCTGTCCCCCGCGGGGTCCCACCTCCCACCCACCTGTCCCCCGCGGAGGTCCCCTCCTTGGCCCACCAGTCACTCTCGGGGTCCCCTCACACACCCACCCTGTCACCCACGGGGTCCCCTCCCGCCCCACCTGTCACCCCGCGGATCCCCTCACACCCACCTGTCCCCCGCGGGGTCCCCTCCCACCCACCTGTCCCCCGCGGGGTCCCCTCCTGCCCACCTGTCCCCGGCGGGGTCCCCTCCCGCCCCTGGGCACCGGGTCACGCCCCGGGAGTGTTGAGGCCCTGCTCCCACCTGCACACCCCACGGGAGTCCGCAAGCGCGAGACCCTGGTTCTTCCCCCAGAGAACAGTTTTAGTTCTTCTGTTCCAGGTCATTAAAATACCAGGACAGGGGCCCCTGGGGGCTCCACGGGTGAGCTCCTGCCTGGGCCCAGGGCGTGACCCTGGGTCGCGGGATCGAGTCCTGCGTGGGGCCCGTGTCTCTGTCTCTCTCTGTGTCTCTCAGGAATAAATACATAAAATCGTTAAAAATACATACCAGAAAACAGCAGAAACCACAGAAACACGGCCTCGTGCAAGCTGGGCCTGGGAGACCCATCTCCCTCGTCCCAGCGCCCACAAGGACGCTGCTCGGCCGCTGCTCCAGAACGCTCCCTTCCTGTCCTCAGTTTACCCGGCACGTCCACTGCCTTCCAGACGGATTCAGGGAACAGGTGAGGCTCTGTGCACCCCCAAACCCCCCGGATTCCTCAGGGGCACCTACTTGGCTCTTCTGCGGGGTTTTCCCCGGATTCCTGACTTGAACGTCTCCTCTCCCTACTTCCCTGGGACTGAAACACCAGCACAGGGTGGGGGACAGGAAAACTCACTTTTAATAAAGTAATCTAAGTTTGGGATTCTCTTAAAAATACTACTCTTGTTGCACAAAGGGAGACCAGAGAGGACGTCTTGGTGCAGCTGGGCAGGTAGGCCTCGGCCTGGAGGGGCAGCCTCCCACTAGCCCTGACCCGGTGCTGCTGGCTTTTGGTCTTTGGCTGCCCTTATATTTGCATCTCTCTCTTTTTTAAAGATTTTATTTATATTTGCATGTCTTATCTCCATCTCAACGGTCTCAACCTCTTCCACCACATCAAAGAGCCCGTGTTGGCTTTTGGTTCCCTGAGAAGAAAGGCTGTTTTAGCTTCCTGTCTCCATGTTGCTAATACAGCTCCTAGCTACTGATGGGCTCTCAGGAAATGATTGCGAGTGGAAGGAGGGCGCCCACGGCAGCCAAGGAAGACTGGAATGCAAATTAAGGGCAGACAAAAGGAAACCTACACATCTATTCAGTGGTTATTAAAAAAAAAACAACTTTTTTTGAAGACATAGAGAATTTCCATATGATAACAGGAGTTTTACATGAAAAATGAAACTTCTCTTTATAGAATTTTGAACTTGACTCATTGCCCTGCAATTTGTAAAACTGTGTGGTCCATAGTCACATGAAGAGAGACCACACATTGTTCCAAGTCATACGGGAAAAACGAATCCATTCCTTCCACATTTTATCATCTTATCTGAAGGAGAAAGAATAGCAAGGAACCAAATGCTGAAAGTTCTTTTTTTTTTTTTTCTTCATTTTCAGAGCTTCTTAAAGCTCAGAACTATTTAGATATTCAATTTAAAAGAGTAAAATAAAACACCCCCTGAGCACTGATATAGCAATAAAAATAAGCAAAGAAGATATTTTCTTTCTTTTTTTTTTTGTTGGCTGACTGAAATTTACTCTTTTTATAAAAATTTATTGATTTTTTTTTATTGGAGCTCTATTTGCCTCATATAGCATAACAGCCAGTGCTCATCCTGTCAAGTGCCAGTCACCCAGTCACCCCCAAACCCTGCCACCTCCCTTTCCACGGCCCCTTGTTGTTGACCTGATGTCAGAAACTCTTATGTGAGTTGGAAATCTACTTCTTAGACACTGCTTCCTGTGCTTTGACAAGGGAATGAATTGACTAACTAATGATTTTAAAAACTTTAAGATAAAATATCTTAATTTCAAAGAAATTCTTTAAAATTACATAGATAATCACGTTCTCCTTTCGCTTGGCACCTAAATAGAACATTATTAACTAATTAGTAAAAACATTAAAAGTTGATGGAATCTTATCCCCACTCATAAGTATTTAGGTTTTTAAACAATTCAGGTTGTTAATCTTCTCAATGAAATTAAAATAAAAAATGTTCAATTACATTTTCCCAACATAGAAAAAAGTCACATATGGACTAATAGTTGTGATTTTAACCTTGATACGTTGGTTCTTGTTTTAGCTTTAGTCTTCATCAATGCACAATACGGTTGTGCATTGTGGTTATACTAGGTATATACAAAGAGCAAATGGCCAAGAAGAATGCTTCAAATAAAACGTTTAAAATATTAAAATAAAATAAAATTTTATTAAAATAAAATATTTATCTTTCTCTTTTAAAATTTTAACATGTGATTTTTTTTCAGAGACATCTGATAATGAAAGAAGGTGCTTGTTAAAGATATAGAAACTATACTTATAATGAAAGGGGTACTTCCAACACTTTCAAGTGTGGGATTTGATGCATGATCCCAGACGGCACTGATGATTTCCACTCAAAAATTCCTTGAAATAATTTCAATG
This sequence comes from Vulpes lagopus, assembly GCF_018345385.1. Lineage (NCBI taxonomy): Eukaryota > Metazoa > Chordata > Mammalia > Carnivora > Canidae > Vulpes > Vulpes lagopus. The sequence continues at coordinate 109,934,256 of NC_054834.1, read as the reverse complement.
GCTATAAATGGAGAATTACCACACATCCAACCATGAGAAAAACATAGGTATGTAGATGAGACTAGTTTTTTAGAGACTTACTTTTTTTCTGATTGATTTTTCTTTGTCAGCAAATTAACATTAAATTAGTATTCAAATTCACAGACTCAATGAACACATTTTATACAATTTTAAATGGGATCTATGTGGATCCCAATTCTCACTGAATCCTTTGTTGGTGTATGGTAAATGTCCTATAATAATTGATTCAATGCATCAGAACATTTAGCTGATAGGAAAACTTCCACAATATATTTCCAAAATTGTTTATCACATTTTCTTCAGACAAAATTCAAATCCATAATTCTGTGACTCCTTTTGAAGAGCCTGTATAGGTCCTATATGGGGCCCTCCCAGTTTCTATTATATCCTGCCATATTAAGACTCCATAGATTCAAAATTTTTATTATAAAAATAGAACGAAGGAAACTCGTAAAATTGAATTTTGGTTTACTTGGAAGTTAACTTGCAGACGACTAATGTTGTAAAGACACTTTTAGGAAGAGTTCTTTGTGTGTTGGTGTCTGTGAGGGAGTGGAAGAGAATAATAAAATGATTAAAGATTGACATCTTTAGCTTCCTCTATTTTAGGAAGCGGTATAGTCTATGCGTCTTGAGCTGCATATAACGTTCTCTTTCTTCACTTGATTTGAGCATTTGTTTGTTTATCTTTTCTCAAGCAGCTTCTACAAACACAGGGCTGCAGTGATCTAACGCGGTACAGAGCCAGCCTTTGTTTATCTTCCCCCATTTGACCACCCACAAGTTGAGTCAGAGATATACTTTACATTTGCCCATAACCAAAACCACATGGAGGAAATACACTTCCACAGGCCTCTTTAAAATCATGAAATTAAGCCCTTTTGGATTCCACCTCCAGCAGGCTGCAGACCATCTCCTGCCTGGGAACACGTCCCGTTATTAGGCACCCTATTAGGCACCCTCCATGGCGCGTTGTAGCTGACCTGGACAAGGGCAGCCCCGGGCGACAGCAGCAGGCACTCCGGCTGCAGGGGGCCGCAGAGACCACTAAACCGAGCCCCCCTGCTGGTGAGGACCGGAGGACCAGAGGGTTTGCGCCCTTGTCCATGGTTCACACGAGAACCGGGATGCGACCTGGTGACTTGGTTTCTCAGCTACAGTTCGTCCCAGTAAACCACCACATTCCTACTGACGTGTCACCAACTATTTAACTGAGCGAGGGACCCACTTGCCGAATTGTACAATTATATACTTCTTCCCACTCCATGTCCTCGGTTGAATGTGTCGAGTCATAGAACGACTTTTGTGCCTCTGGATACCATTTTTTAGCCTAAAGTCTATTCTGTTTGATACACGGATAGCTGCCCCCTGCTTTTGGTTTGTATTTGCACAGAATGTCTTTTTTTTTTTTTATCCCTTCACATTGAGCTTGTGGGTGTCCTATGAGTCTTTCAGAGGCAGCACATATTCGATTTTTGTTTTTTTATTCATTGGGCCACTCTGTCTTTTGATATGTCTTTTATGGATTTAATCCATTTACATTTAAAGTAGTTATTGCAAAAAAAAATAGTTATTGCTACCTAAGATACCACTGCCATTTTATTAATTGGCTTTTGGCTGTTTTATATTTTCCTTGTTCCTTTCTTCCTCTCTTGCTTCCTTCCTTCGTTGGTTGATCATTTTCTGTCCTGGCATTTTTTATGGATACCTTTCCAAGGTACTGTGCTCTTTTACTCCTCTCCTTTTATGTTTTTGAGGTCACAATTTACATCTTTTTATGTTGTGTATTCATTAACAAATTATTGTACGTACGACTATTTTATTTTATTTTTTTTCCTATGGATATTTTAAATATTGTTTTCCTTTCATCTTTATGCTGGAGGAAAGCGGCTAACACCCTCATATTACAGTGTTATTCCAAGCCTGGCTACATCATTAACTTTTAGTGGTGTGTTGTATATTTTCATGTTTCATATTATTAATTAACATATTTTCATTTTACCTTGAAGAAGTCCTTTCAGCATTTCTTGTAAGGCAGATCTACTGGTAATGATATTCCTCAGCCTCTTTAAGGAAAGTTTTTATCCTGCCTTCATTTCTTTTTTTTTCTTTCTTTCTTTCTTTCTTTTTTTTTTTTTTTGGTGTGTGTGTGTGTGTGTTTTGTTTTGCCTTCATTTCTGAAGGACAGCTTTTCTGGGTAAAGTGTTCTTGGTTGGCAGCATCTTTCTCTCAACACTTTGACTGCATCTCTCCGTTCTTTCTCAGCCTTCACAGTCTCGGCTGCAGGGTCTCCTTGTATAAGAGAATTTTTTAAAAATTCTCCTTGTCTTTGATTTTAGACAGTTTTATGATGTGTCTCAGAGAAGACCATTTTATACTGAAATTTTGCAGTGACCTCTTACTTCATGAATTTGAATGTCCAAATCTCTCCCCAGATTCATGAAGTTCTCAGCCATTGTTTTTACAAAGTAATTTCTCTCCCCTTTACTCCCTCTCTTTTCCTTTAGGGATTCCAATAATGTGTGCCTATGTCTTTTTATGGTGTCCGTAAGTCCTGTAGGAGTTTTTACAGCTGCCTGTAGGGTGGGAGGGGCCCGTTGTGGACACACACGTAGTGGTGGGGCCAGGGCAGGCGGCAAGGGCCGGGGGCCAACTGAGGGCTTCCTGGAAGCTGCAGGGGTCCTGGCTGCTGGTATGCCCTGCTCTGTTGGGTTCTTCAGAGCTGAGGGCACGCGGGGGGACAGCTGAAGGTGCCCACCCAAACAGGCACATGATGTGGTGGGTCAGTTGTGGGAGCCTAGCGGGCAGCCTGCGCTCACGTAGCCATAGAGGCCTGCTGGGACACTTCCCAGGCTCCTGTGGTGGTGGGACGACGCAGCTGGCATCAGCGGATGCAACTATCTATGGGGCAAAAACGGGTACAGTCTGCAGAAGGTTCTGGTTGTTCCTTCCTCTAGCAACAGGAGCTGCTGGGCCACTGCAGAGCAGCTTCCTGGGAACCGGGAGTGCGACTGCTGCTTGGCCGCCCAGCTTCCCTGCTCTCCCCTCGCTGTCTCTGTCCATCGTCTCTTCTTGGCTGTCTCGGTAGGGTAAGGGCAAGCAGGACCTACGCAGAGCCCTTCAAGGCCGAGGAAGCTGCTGCTCGCCCCACTCTGGTCCTCCTGGTAAAGAGAACTCTTTCTAGTTGGGGGGCCCCCTCATGGCCTGTACTGCGGGCTGGCAGGTGGGGTGAGGCAAGCAAAGCGAAGCTGCCTTCTTCCCTCTTCGTGTGGCCGCTCTCGGGTTTCTGTGTCCGCGTGTTGCCGAAGCTCCAGAGACCTCTCTGTTTTCTCCAAATCCAACATCTGTCCCGTTCCTTTATGTCCCCCTTTATCAGGCCTAATGTCCGTGAAATAGTTTTCTGCCAATAAACTGAAACTCCTTGCCCTATTGTTTTTTTGTCTTACCAGTGTGTTGGGCAAACCCAGTGTGGTTGTTTTCAAATATTTATTTTCTTGCTGCTGCTTCTAAATAGCTGAAAACTGCCCCAAAATGCACATAATAGAGCAGCCTGAATGGATGACAAATTCACAATCCCAACTTTAAAGGGCTCTCCACATAGTGAGACAATCCTGCTACGTCTCCTCTTCCCCGCCCGCCGCAGTGCGTATCTCCACCCCTTCCGACTATCCCCCAAACTCCTGCCCTCTTCTTCCATCCTTACCCTCAGCAGATTGGCTTAGCTCCAGTGTAGAGACGTAGTAATAGTGGTAAATGCATGCCTAATGCTCCCTATATGCCGGGAACTAGTCTTTAAAACATTACATATATTGACTAACTTAATTGTAACAACCTTAGGGAACAGGCATTATTTTCATCACCATGTTATAGACGAGAAAACTGACGCAAAGGGCATTGAAGTTACTTGCCTACAGTCACACAACTAGCAAGCGGCAGGGTTGGATTCTCACCCAGCACTCCGATGTGGGCCTCGACTTTGGCCACCATGCATATGGACTCTGACTCTTCCTCACCCCAAACGTACAAAAATCTACATCTCGTAACTGAAGAGGCGAGCTCGCTTCCCGTCTGGGGCTAATCCTTCCCATCACATGTGCTTTGGATCTTATGCTCTCCTTCCTCGCCGCCTCACCTTATTGGTGTGCACCTGTAGATCCCCCCACTTCTCCTTCCCCCGCTCCTTCTCCTATCGAGCCATCCACACACAACTTTCTTGGAAGAGGCAACTGTTCTTACCCATATTTCCTCACCGCTTACTTTCACCTCTTTAATAGAGGGTCACTCTTTAATAGTGACCCTCCACCCAGCCGGCTTTCACCAAGTCTACAAATGACCTCCATGGCCCTAAATCGGACACACACTTTTCACCTCTCATTTCATTTTAACTTTCACCGGCATTTCGCTCTGTTGACCACCTCTTCCTCCTTGAAACACTCCTCCCTTGGCTTATGTGGAACATTATTTGTCCTGCTTTCCTCCTTTTCCCCCAATCTCCCACATAAGTTCACTCGCCTGTACCTCGCCTTCCTTGTCGGACTGCATCAAGATGGATTTCTAGGCCCTTGGGTTTTTGTTGTTTTTGTTTACTTACCACTCTCCAACTTTGCATCTCATGCTCACCTGTGGCTTTAATTATTACCTTAATCAGATGGTTCATAAACGTCTGTTTCCACCTCAGATCCCTTGAATTGCAGACCCACACGTTACATGGAACGTAAGCTCAGGGGAAGCAGTGATTCTTGCTTAGTCTCTGCTCTATCCTTGGTGCATAGACTAGTACCCAGCATATATTAGCTAAACAAATATTTATTTCATGAAAGCAAAAAAAAGGGGGGGGTCTATGAACTTGATCCTCCTTTAGGGTTTCCTGTTGGTGGGAAGTATCGCCATTCCTCCAGCTGAAGAGCCTAGCAAAAATTGTCCCCATTTTCATTTCCCTCATCTTCCAGGGTTGACGACTGTATTGGTTTGCTAAGGTGCCATAACAAAATTCCACAGACTGGGTGGCTTAAGCAACATATTTTCTCACAGTTCTGGAGGCTAGAAGTCCCAGATCAAGTCTAAGATGCCTGTAGGTTTGCTTTCTCCGGAGACAACTCTTCTTGGCTTGCAGGTGGCCGCCAACTCACTACGTCCTCACATGGGCTTTCCTCTGTGTGTGTGCATTCCTGGTGTCTGTGTTCAGATTTCCCCTTCTCCCAGGACACCGGTGAGAGTACACGAGGGCCCGGCGCGGTAGCTTCATTTTACCTTGATCCCCCTTTAAAGGCCTCATCTCTCTCTGTGAGGTGCTAGCAGGTGAGGGCTTCAACATATGAATTTTGGTGGGGACACAATTTAGCCCGTAAAAATCTATCACCAAATTCGTTAATTTTTTTCCCCCTTAAATAAATGCCTCTTGAACACACACTTACTTCCTTCATAGTCCAGGCTACCACCGCCTCTTACTCAATTGATAGGCAGCATCTGAGATGGCTCCCAAGGGTCTCTGCCTCCAGATATTTTACGTGCTTGCATATTGTCCTACCTTTGAATTGGGCTGAATCTACTGACTAATGAATAGAACATGGCAACAGTGGGATGGAGCGTCTCTTCTGGGATTTGTTTACAGAGTCACTTTGGGCTTCCGTCTTTTTGCCATCTCTGACTCTCACTTGCTCACTCTGGTGAAAGCCAGAGTCCATACCGCGGACAGGCCTACCGTGGCCCGTTGCCGAGGCAGGTGGCTGGCCAAGGGCCCCTGAGACCCTCACCCACGAGCCCACGGGAAAGCAGGTTCTGCTATCAGCCACATGGGTGGGCTTGCAAGTGGGCCCCTTCAGTGGAGCCTTGAGATGACCGCAGCTCTGACCACCTGTTCGCCCGCCCAAGGGAGCTACAGACCGAGAACTCGACAAAGCTATTCCTGGATTTCCGATCCATGGAACCTGCGAGATCATAGGCATGTGTGGCTTTAAGCCATGTTTAAGCAGCCCTTGTACACAGCCACAGACAGCTCACGTCTCCAGGAGGGCACTCACTGGTCTACCAGCTTGTCCACCGGCAGCCCGTGGAGCCTCTCTCAGATGATGTCTTCTTGTGATACACTGATCTTTCTGTAAAATAAGTCAGTCTGTCTTTCAGGTCTGCTCTTCGACGGCTTCCTACTTAGGTCAGCCAACTCCTTCACACAGTGAACAAAGCCCTGCGTAGCCTGGCTCCTCTCCGTGTCCCCATCCCCATTTCACACTCAGCTCCGCTCTCTGCCCAGCCATGAAGACACGCTCCCAGCCTCTCTCCTCGCTGTGCTGCGTCCCGCCGCAGGCCAGATGCAATTTCCAGGCCTAACGTGTTTGCCCATCTTCTGCTCCCATAGTTAACTCCTGCGTGTCCTTCGTATTTCAGCGAAAAGCCTCATTTCCTCAAGGAGGCTTCCTCTCTCTAGATCAGATCTCCTTTTAAACAGCATTTTCCAGAAAACCTCTTTATATGTAAATCCATGATCAGTGCCTTTCCCTTCCACTAGACTGCAAGCTGCATGAAAGCAAGGGCAAGTTTCTTTAACACGGTATCTATCGTGCCTGGCCCAGTGTCTAGAACATAGTAGGTAAATTTAACACAGTAAAATGCCTTAAGCAAACAGACAAACCAGTAAATACGATGTCAGATACCAGTTGTAATCCCTTTTGCTTTTGTGTGAGTTTTCCAGCCCACAACTTTGCTTCTTGGAACTCTGCAAGTTCGAAGTTACATGGTGCTACTACCTCCTACAACTCGACTCTTTTGCCAAGTATTTATGAGACCAAGTTATCTTTTATAGGGCCTATTAAGGGAAAGACTACATAAAACAACATTTCTTAATTTATGGTGCCATGTAACCTCCTGGATTCGTGGCAACATCATAATGGATTGAAAGGACATGGTTTGGCATCTGATATGGAATTTGTCTGGCTCAAAACATTTATCCAAAAAATTAATGTTGTTAAGACTTCTTTATTTGAAAATAGCACCTCTTATTTTTAGCAATTCTGGATTACACAGCTGGGTGACAGATATATATGTGTCATAGCCCTATAGGGGAAGAGCATATTGGCTGTGTGATCACATTATTTTGAATGGAAAGATTTTCATATGTTAACATCATGTGTTCCATCTGGATATTATGGCAAACCAACACTGCCTCTGTGCCACATTTTTTGCATGTGGAAATCATGCAAAGCCTTTTAATTAGATTGGGTATCATTCTGGTAATCTAATGACATAATATCTAATGTTTTCGTATAACAATAAACATTCACACATATTGATAGATTGATAGTAGAGGACGATGGAGATTGGGGCAAACTGGATACTATAGGGCTCTTTTAAAGGGAGGCAGAAACTATTTTTAACTTGCTAACTGTTGGGTCAATGTTTCTAGATTTTCTGATTTCTCTTAGAGATCTTGTGTGACATATCCCAATTTTAAAATAATCTTTTAAAACTTTACCAAGTCATTTAAATAAATCTGTGGGTTTTATATGAGATAATGTCCCCTTTGAACTTTTTGGTATAGTGACAAAATTGTGTATTAGAAAATGCATGGATTTTTAAGAAAAACAGGCCAGAATTTGAGTTCTGGTGCGAACAGTTTCTTTTTTGGCTGGACGTTTATTTCATCCTTTTTGAAACTCTGTCCTAATTTTTGAAAAAAAATTTTAATGTGTGCAATATAAATCAATAAATAGCAATTTTCATTACCACGACTCACAGTAACTAGATTAAACTTTCTTCCCATTTCCATTCTCCAATCTTTAATTATTTGCATGCAAGCTGCTTCCAATAACCCTAAAACAAAGTGACTATATAACCCTAATTATTCATTTTGTCCTATGCATCCAGCTAAACATATTTCACATTTTAATAATGGCAGAATAAGTTTTAAGTTGAAAACTAAAACAGATTCCCCACGCGATGCATCTAGAAGATGATGTCCTGGAGGAGAGCATCTGCAAGTACTTCAGTTATTTTTGTAGGGTGGATGGTAACCAAATGTGCTTCACTCTCATTAAGGGATAATCAAGAAGAATGAACAAGCTGTGGCTCTCAGGAATAAGATGTATGAGGAAGATCCTCTTATGAATCGTTAAATACCAGGTATAATTACTGGAAGCATTGGAATTGATTATTCCAAGCATTTCAAAATCAAAATCAGAACTTCTATAGGAAACCAAGTTGGCCATTTCACCCTCCAGTTCAACTGGGCTGTTCACAGGATCACTCAGTGAAATAAATCTTTCTGAAAACTTCTGGTGTCTTATTCAAATGTCATCCAGCTCTTGAGAAGTTCTAAAATAGTTGCAGTTCAAACACAGATATTAGATTTACATATAGAAATACTAATTGGGAACCAGATACAAACTATCGGTTCAGCTAATATATTGACTGGCCAGGCTTATGCCACGGTACTTAAACGGTCTCAAATCAGTCCAAAATGCGGTTCTCCCAGATGTTTGGTGTCATAAAGACAAAAGATCTGACCGGCTAATATTTTGATTAAATTGACTTCATGTTTGACACTGCATAGACACATCCTAAAGGAATAATGTTATATGTAAAATATAAACGCAAACTCAACAAGCCCAGTGAAGAATTCTTGAACTAGAGTAAATTTTAGAACCTTTCTAGGTTAATTCCTTTTATTTTACAGGTGAGGAAACAGACCTAGACAAATTAATGACATGCCTAACACCAAGTGATTTAAAATCTCTACCTCTTATTTTAATATTCCTTCTGCCATGGTTGTGCTGATAACATTGATAGATGAGGACAGAGGATTAATGAAGAAAAATAGTTCTTTCCAAGAGGAACTGACTAAAGAATATTGAGTGGAAAGAATGAGGTAAACATGAAGAGAACAGAGAAGAGCAAATGAATGAGTTGAAGGAGGAGAGAAAAGGAGGAGGAAAATGCAGAAGTAATTACGTAGGGTAAGGGGAGTGATAAAGAGACAGGCTACCTGAAGTTCCTCATTACTGTGGAGGGTCTGCCCCTCGTGATTTGAATGCATCTTCTTAGTCAAAATATGAAAGTAAAACAGGCCAATAGAGGCACTGAAATCACAAGAGAGGACCTTTTAACTCCTAGTTTACGTAAGTGCAATGCCTCTTCAAGGTCATCAGAAACAACCAACATGTATTTGCCACGTTAAAATGTAGACATTTCAACTCAGGAAAAAAATTCCCTTGTTCATCCAGACATTTTTCCTACTTGGTGCCAAGCAACCTACTTGGCAAAGTTTCAGATCAAAGTGACCAGTGTAATGAAATCAGTATCTCACAGTCAGTGATTTAAAAAGGTAGATTTGTAGTCAGAATGCCTCAGTTGGGGTCTTGGCTCAGCGCCTTTGGCAAATGATTTTAGACATTCTCTCTTTTTTTAGTCTGAAAAAAAAATGAGTATAATAAGAACCTTCACCAGATTTTTGTGAAGAATAAAAAATATATCTCATGTAAATAATTTGAGACCATACCTAGCTCCAAGTAGTGTTAGTAGTTTGCTGTTGTTATTATTTTAGGGTTTTTTAAAAGATTTTATTTATTTATTTATTTATTTATTTATTTATTTATTTGCTTGAGAGAGAGAGGAAGAGAGAGTGAGTGTGGGTCGGGGGAGGAGTAGAGGGAGAGGGACAAACAGACTCCTCGCTGGGTGCAGAGCCCAATGGAGCTTGATCTCATGACCCCCAGATCAAGGCCTTCGCCAAAATCAACAATCAGACACTTAAACCGACTGAGCCGCCCAGGTGCTCCCATTTGTTGTTATTATTATTATTATTTTACGTAAGGACAAAGAACTAACAAATATAAGGTAGTACTCCACAAAAAATTTAAAGATGTATAACTCATATAACTCATATTCTTAAATTAATATACTGAGAATATCATTAACACACAAAATATTGAGATATGCAGAAAAAGGTTTTAGCATCTTTATTTGGCCTGTAATGGCCAAATATGGTCGTCCTGGTACAGTCGCCTGATACGGTCGTCCTCGCGTGTCCACACATTTGTTGATAGACGAACAGCAAATAAACAAAATGGATTATATAATTTTTAGTCCTATTGGCAAACTCCATCTCTTTCGTTGTTTTAGATAGTTTCCTTCATATTTTTATCCCCAACACAAGCTCTTCTTTAAGATGGAATTTTGTCGTGGGAGCAAGAGACTTATGGAACCTTCTGGCACCAATGAGGCGGGATCCTCGGATCCGCAGCGTCCTCTGGATCTTCTGGTTTCCGAATGGCTCTGGTCTGCCTGACATTGGCCTGACCGAGGCCAACTGTGTTTGGTCCCTTCTTAGCCTGAGACGCGAAGCCCTTCCCGACTCAGCCCTGCCGCAGGCTTTAAGCCTGGCTGTGAATTCGTTTGCTTTGTCCAGGCGACACCCTTCCTGCCCTCTGTCCCCCTCTTTGCTGGGCGCTTCCTCTGGCAATTTTCCCTTCTAGAGGCTCATGTGCCTCTTGCTCCCAACACTCCGTCCAGGAAGACCAAACATCATGGACTTCCCTGTCCAACCATACACCCCTCACCATCGAGTTTACTTTGACTCGGTGTCCAGTTGCACAAGAAGCAATTTTACTTCGGAGTCCTGCGTGGAACACAGCAAAAGCATTGTTTTCAGTTTCCTCTAGTTTATCTTGATATTTCTAAACACCCGCCCATCCTGGGGTCACCTTGAGAGAGGGAGAGGCAACATGTGACCTCTGCCTCTGCTCTTTTTCCCTGTCCCCGTTTCTTTTCCTTTATGAACCTTCCTTAGGCACAGATCTGCTTGGATCAACCAGACTCTACCCTCGGTAGTCCAGAGTGAGGTGCAAGGCGAGGGAGCGTAGATGGAGAAGGAACTTGGAAAGGCCTTTCTCCGTCAACGATGTTTTGCTGAAACATTACTACTTTGAAGACGAGAACATAGTAACACCACCTTTCTATTTTTGCTCTGAAAATCTTAACATTTCAAGGGATAAGATCAGCACCCAAAAACAAGCAGAGAAAGGAACATTATGTTCTTAAATGTGTCATCCCTTGCATTGGAAGCTTACAAGGAGAAGTTTGTCATGTATCCGCCCTCCGACGCTCTACAGCAGCTCAACCATTTCCAAGAGCGTAGACTTCTGCAAGAGAGCTGCTGGCCTTTAGGGGCCGTTCCTTTTCCGAGATGAGCTCTATTCTTCGCACCTGTGAAAAGAAGGGTCTGTGTGTGGCGATACTCACCTTGAGGCCAGACGCACTGAGACACTAACTTTTAAAATGCCCGAGAAAGCTAATATGAATTATATGTATAATCGTTTATTGTATAGTTTTTATAATGGAATGAAAAACAAGTGGGGAAAGTAAGTCTCGTTCAATTAGAAGTCAGTGAAAACCGTGGCTTGCCGAGCGCTCCCCGTGGAGTTGACTCTTCATGCATTTACGCCAGCCGAATGGGTGGCGAGGCCACTGACCTCCCACCAAATGGTGCTTCTTCGCATAACTGCATGCTTCCGGAGGGATTTGCCAAGTTTATGACTGGATACACTTTAAGGAAAATGATTTATCGTGGATTCAATATTTTAAATGAAAAAAAAAAGAAAACTATATTTGAGACTACGGTTTTATTTTGCATGAATACGTACCAACAGGAGTCACCCCTAAGAGCCCCACTTTTATGGAGAGACTGATGAGTCCAACTAATGCATGGAGAGATGGAGTGGAGGCTGGGTGTCGTTTCTATGACCCGTCATTGTCATAGGAAAAAAGGTAAAATTGAGATTAGTTGACCAAGAAAAGGGGGAGAGTGGCAGCAAAGTATAGGAAGAGAAAGGAGTGAGTAAGAAAGTACCTAAGTGTGGGTGATTCTGATGTGATACATGATAAGTGCTGTGTTTTGACTTTCTTAAAAGGTTATTCTGGTAACTAGGTGTAAATTGGTTAGAGAAGGGAGGATAGAATCAGGGATTTAGAAACCACCATACTGTATTCATCTGAAGATAACAGAGGATTCTTAGCTGTTACTGAGGGAAATTTGTTTTACTATTATGGTACCTCAACTATAAATCAGTTCTTATCTTACCCCTCTACTCTAATTGCTGGTTAAATATCTTTTTTTTTTAATTTTCTTTTTTATTTATTTTTGATAGTCACACAGAGAGAGAGGCAGAGACATAGGCAGAGGGAGAAGCAGGCTCCATGCACCGGGAGCCTGATGTGGGATTCGATCCTGGGTCTCCAGGATCGCGCCCTGGGCCAAAGGCAGGCGCCAAACCACTGCGCCACCCAGGGATCCCGCTGGTTAAATATCTTAATGTCAATGGAAAATTATTTTAAGCTCTAGAATATAAAAATACATTTACGTATATAACTATTTTAGAAGTCTCTATTACTCTGATGTATACTATGAATATATATAAGAAATAGAGATTTGAAATATTATACTAGCTGTGGAGTTGGATTTTATAAGACTTTATATAGAAATATAAGGCAGTAGTAAAAATTTTGGAGAAATGAATGTCCCACAATTTTTTAGACTAATGCCTTATATCCAATTATACTAGTAGTTCATTGTGTCATATCATTGTGTGGATATGTTGCTAAATATTTTTGGTAAAGGTGCAATTCACTGTGGTTTGGAAGGGAGGTGAGCTTTGTTGTTGTTGTCGTTTGTGTTCATACTTTTGTTTTTTGTCAGTGATGATATGTCTGACCCAGTATTTGCCTTGGAATAAATTTGCTTTGCAGCATGGAGTCAAATTCATTTTCCTTTTCTTTTTAAGATTTTTTTAAAAATTTGTGATAGAGGGAGAGAGAGAGAGAGAGAGAGAGAGAGGCAGAGACACAGGCAGAGGGAGAAGCAGGCTCCATGCAGGGAGCCCGACGTGGGACTCGATCCCGGGTTTCCAGGATCACGCCCTGGGCCGAAGGCAGGCGCTAAACCGCTGTGCCACCCAGGGATCCCTCAAATTCATCTTCCAAGTAGATTTGATGGATATTAAAGCAATTGGCAAATTCTCTGTATTAAGAGGAATGCACATGCCTAGACATTGCAATTATCAGTCAGAGACTTTAAAATAACAATGAATTTACAAGTAAAGATTAGGGGGACCAAATTTAAGGGTTGAAAGAGAGGTTTCGTGGTACACTAAGAGCCAGAATATGATTCATGATGAATTCTAATAAAACCTTTTTGTTTTTATTCTTTGGCAAGTAACCTTATATTTTTCCTAAGCACGCTGGGTTGTGCAGAGCTTGTACTAGATAGTCTGATGTTACTTAAGTGAAATTTTAGCTCTAAAACTTCCTTACATTATCAAAGTCCTGCTAAGATGTGTTTTATTTTTGTCAAAACGGGCTGATAAACTTTAAACACCGATACTGTTCCATTCTGAGTACTAGCTCTGAAGCGTCCTTGGCGGTTAAAGAAAGCCAGAGGCACGTCAGCCCATCCGGGGCCCCACTGCCTTGTGATGGGCCCTGCCCCGCGCCGAGCCCAGGACGAGGCCTCTAGGTAAGGCTCTCAGCTTCAGGCACAAGCTGCCGCGGGGTGAAGGGGGGCTCCGTGGACACGCGGCTAGGAAGGGTTAGCTGAACCAGGGGACCGTATTTGTGCAAAGTCGCCGCAAGTCGCATGCAGTGGCCAGGAATTCTTACCTTCGGCCTGTGGTGCGAGCCCCGGCTGCTTAGTGCGTCTGGAGCCGTGCAAGGAGCAGGTGGGCCAGTCGCTGCGAGCGGGCGTCAGAACAGGTGAGCCCGGGCCCTGCAGGCCGAGCGCTGGGCTGGGCAGTGAGGAGAAAGCGCAGATGTGGAAGGACAGGGTGCGAACCCCGGGGAGGGAAGCTGGGGCTCAAAGGTGACCAACTGAGAGTCCAGACACTAGACTAACAATCTGGACAACAGGAAGCGGAATCCAAGAATAGGGTTTTTTTTTTTTTTTTTCATAGAAAAACAGCAAAAGTAGCACAAGGTCCGGACAGTGTCTGTGACCCAGCAGTGCGAGTGCACCTGCCTGTGTTCTCTGTGCAGTGCGGGGGGGGACCCACAGACATGGGGGCCCTTGGCCATGGACGGGGCAGCAGGGCCAGACGCGACCGTTCCCGGCTGGGGCCTGCAGGGCTGCGTGCGAGACAGGGCCGTTTGCTTTCCACGGACGCCTTCCAGCGTCTCCCGGGGGGTCGCCCACCTCTGGGGCTGCTGGGCGCGGGCTGGGGAGGTGCTGCGATGGGTGGGCTGCCCTCTGCTGCGCCCCACCTCCCACCTCTCCCTTCCAGTTCACACCGCGGGATGCGCCCTAAGCGTCCACTCAGGGGGCTTTTCAGGACCTGGCAGCTCGGGGGTGGATGAGGGGCCGTGCGGCCGAGCAACGCGGGGCTCCTCCACACCCGGGGCCCTGGGGCCTCAGCCGGGGCAGGTTACCCCCGGGGCTGCCACGGAAGGGGAGCCCACTCCTCCCCAGCCTCCCCTCTGAGCACTAGCCACGCACTCCCTTCTGTCCAGCAGGCGCACGGGGAGCTCGCAGTGCACACTCCTAAGCCATCCTCAGCTTGGGAGTCAGCTTTGCAGAGTTGCACCTGCCACAGCATGTTTGCAAGAGCTGTCGGCCTCAGGCCGGCGCAGGGGCTGGACGGCAGCCGTCGGGCTGACGGGCCCATGGTGCTGGGAGAGCGGCAGGGAGGCGAGCGGGCCGGGCGGCGACTGTGGCCAGGCTGGCTGTGCCCTTGACGGCGACTGTGGCACCCTGGGCCCAGCCCAGCTTTCCCGGCTCTGTCGCCTGTGACTGGCCTCGGCTCAGTGAGCCCACTTGAGACGCCCCAGCCCCACGTCTGGGCAGGCCCACGAAGCCAGACAGCAGACCCCGACCCTCCCTCTCCATCCCTCCTCTGCCAAAGAGCGAGAACCCAGAGATGCACACGAGGGCACAGCCGTCGAACAAAATGGGTTTGTGCCTGTGTCACTTGGTAGGGAGCCATTGGGAAACAGCACCGGATCGGGAACCCTTTGTTGAGTCACTGCTTTGGGAATAAATAAATATTTATTGTGCTGAGCTACTGAACATCGCAGTTGTTTATCGCGGAGCCCAGCTCCGCCTGGCTAACCCGAGCGGCCAGGCTGACAGGCAGGCCCAGAGCTTCCATCTCTGCTTCAAGACAACCAGGGCCCCGAAGTGTAATGTGAGGTCTCCCAGTTATTAAATATTGACAAGTAACTTAAACATTTTGAGAACACGACTCTGCCTAAGCAAACACGTCATAAACCAGATCTGAGCTGCAAGTCGTATGTTTGAGCTTCTGTTAAGTTACACGGGAGCACTCACTGGTTCCGGAACATTCCTACACTGGCCCTGACTCATTCAGACACTCACGTTGGTGCTTTGGCCTGCAGTCTCCTTGCTCATGTCTTTCTTCAGGGGGGACCTACTTGAGCCTTCGGGCAACTTGAGTAGCAAAGGTTCTCTTTGGTATAGACGTTGAATGTGCTCGTGACAGCATCATGTGTGCTCGGCACACACGAGGGAGCCACAGCCACAGGTGGCCTAAGAGAACAGACGAGCAGGTTCTCAGCAAGAAAGGAGGCTTACACCATACGGGGTGTGGGAGCAGAGGGAGGTTGATAAAGGAGTCAGGGTGGGGGTGGCGTATGGACTCTCTTCACAGGCAAAATTGCTCAAGATTTAGTCCTCATGGCACAAAGTATATCTGCTGATTTTTTTAAGGACTTTTTTTTTTTTACAGTAGTTTTTAAGCTTATAGTAAAATTGAGAGGAAGATAAGAGATCTCCGGCTTACCCCCTCCTGCACACGTGTGTCCTCCCCATGACCATGTTCCCCACAGAGAGGTACGCGTGTCTTCAATGGTGCGTCACAAGCCCCGCTCGTTGTCTACCTCCGGCTCGCTCTTGGTCTTGTACACGCTATGGGCTTGGCCGAGAGGAGAATGACCTATTCCTGGCGTTACCGCACGGGAAGGAGTATCCTCACTGCACCGGAATCTGTGGCCCATGGCCCCGGAGCCCCCATGTACCACAGTGTCTTCACGTATCAAAGAAATGAAGCACTTACACCAGGGATCTCTAGTATCCTCTGCACTGAGAAGTTTTGATTTCACGATTGGTGCTCAAAACAAATGCAGCACTAACTTGATATTAGATTTATGCTGCTGCAGCAGCTGTTCTCCTGGAATTATTACATATTTAGTTCAGGGAAACTGTTGTGGCCTTGATTTGGTTGGCCTCAGCCGATAAACGGGTGGGGAGATAGCAGGCACTTCCAGAGAAGGGAGCACGGTTTTGGAAAAGCCACCTTATAGATTCAAGCAAGGTATAAATATTATATTTTATCTCATTTTTAAAAATACACGGCGCTGTTAGAAGACCGTTTAATCATGGTGTTTCTCGCGACATTAAAATGTGTCTGTGATGGAGATGGTTACGGGCCCCAGAGAGCTCGGTCTATTAGGAAATCCTCAACCGGCCATATGTGTGCTATTAAGCGCTTTCATTTGGCTCTTCTTTGCAATTAGCATTCCAGAGGTTGTGCTGACTGGTCGTGGACACCATATGTTTGGCATCCATCCTGACGGTCCTGCCACGGGTTCGCCTTGACAGCGCAAGCACTGTGGTGAAGGGAAACAAAAGATTACCAGACATTTCGAATCAAGGGCCAAGCCTTGCGTTTCTAAGTCAAGTCAGCACAAAGGCTCGGATGATCGCGATTGCTCGTGGACTTGCATTTGCTGAGTGTCCATATGGCGCTTGGAGCGGGCCTTCCCAGGTGCACCCAGAGCAGAGAACAGCGGCACTCGGACTCTGAGCAAACCCACCTCGGCTTGTTTAGTTCTGTTTAGAAAAAAATTAAGTCAGAGTTTTAATTTCACCTAGAATTAAAAGACGGCAGGACAATCATCGGGGACTTGGAGCCCCTCGTATGACGTCTTTGTGGAAGGGGACGTGGAGGGACACTTCAGGGCATACAGCAGGCAAGTGGGCTCCTCCCTGGGAAATCAAAAGAGACTTTGGTTTTAGTCTGTTTCCACCAAAGCTGAGGCCACTGTCATCAAAATGGCTTAGTGTCTAATAAAATAGCTCAAAGGATTTTTGGTCTTTGCTCTCCCCGTCTTTGGCTTGCTTTTTTTTCTTTTGATTTAATTTATGGTTGTATCCTAATGTTGGGTGATCGAGTAGACTCAACCCAACTGATGCCTGCCCCACACTAAGTGAGTCGTCAGAAAGAATGACCAATTCTCTACACGCACGATGGGGCCTAGAAGCCGCGTGGTTGTTGGTCACCTACCTCGGCAACTGAAACGGTGAAATGTGGATCTAAAAAATGTTGCCTCTCTCTTATTTTCAGCTCCTTCGGGACAGCTCCTAAGAGCATCGGGGAGGAGCGCGGTTCTGTGCTCCTGTGCCCCGTGGCCGAGAACAATGAGGCAGAGCCTGGGCGCAGACCAGGAACGCCATGGCCCGCACCGTGTTTGGGGTGGATTTTAAAACTAAGGGCTCAAGGCTGCCAGGTGGTCCACGGAGCTCGGGGGTGCAAAGCTCAGACTCTCTGCAGCCTCGGGCTCTGCGATTAGTGTGCAAAGCCTGAGGGAATCAGTGCGTCACGACAACTTCGTGAACTATAGAGAAATTCCGGGGAGTGGACACGCCTGTGTCCCTTGCTTCTCCCCCTCATCACCAATGGGCACAAACACTCCTGAGCTCCATCCATGCTTCCCCAAGGCACGTTTTAGGCTCCCAAGGAGTTAGGTGTCAGGGGCATGTCGTTCTCTTCATTCTTTACTCATGTGACAATATTCCTCAGCTACTACTAAGTGCCAAGCACCCTATCAGACAAGGGAGATTCAGCAGTGTCCAAGCTGAGCACCATGTCTGCCTTCTTGGGGCGGAAGGTCCAGGAATAGAACCTTTTTCAAAAAATATTTTATTTATTTATTCATGATAGACATCGAGAGAGACACACACATACAGAGAGAGAGAGAGAGAGAGAGAGGCAGAAACACAGGCAGAGGGAGAAGCAGGCCCCATGCAGGGAGCCAGACATGGGGCTTGATCCCGGGACCCCGGAATCATGCCCCAGGCCGAAGGCAGGCACCAAACCACTGAGCCACCCAGGGATCTCCCAGAAATAGAACCTTTAAATGTAAAGAATTGTGTAAATTGGTATTTAATAAGAATAGTGTAATTTGACATGAAATTATAGTATTAGAAGCTGTATGTGTGTATTACGGGAAAACCTAAACTAGTCCTATGATTTGTGGCAAGTTTCCCTAAAAACGGGACATTTATTTCAGGTAAGGTCTGAAAGGTGAATAAAAACCAGTGGGACAAGGAAGGGGTAGGGTGGGGGGAGTGAAAGTCTTTGGCTCCAGCGCCCACCCGGGAGTAGTGGAGCAAGGTCAGGTCCTCAGATCATTACATCTAAACAAACAGTTTTGGAGGCAGAGGGTAGCTGCCCTGGGGGGTCCAGGGGCAGGTGCATGGGGCAGGCCCCCTGGGAGGCAGAGGGGAGCTGCGGGGGCAGGCGGGGGTAGGTGTGCAGGGCAGGCCCCCTGGGAGGCAGAGGAGAGTTGCCCAGGTGGGGGGGCCCTGCCCCCATC
Source organism: Vulpes lagopus (assembly GCF_018345385.1). Lineage (NCBI taxonomy): Eukaryota > Metazoa > Chordata > Mammalia > Carnivora > Canidae > Vulpes > Vulpes lagopus. The sequence goes on along the minus strand of NC_054834.1, from coordinate 109,915,644 downwards.
CCCTCACCCTCGTGGAGATTGCCCGCACTCTGAGCCCCAGGCTGGAGGCCTCCCCAAGCACCGTCGCCCACATAGGGCGAGGGCTTTCCCTCCTTCCTAAAGCTTCACCTGTTTCCTGAGATCCCAATATTGCACAGATTCTAGAAGTGACCAGGTCCCACAAGGTGAATGAGGTGACTGGGTCCAGCCAAGGGGCACGACCTTAGACACCTGGTCCGGAAGCAGGTGTGGGACCCGCAGTGGTGGAGCCAGCAGCTGCGGGTCTCCTGGAGGCCTGCAGGGCCCTGAGCCCCGGTGTGCTCGGAGCAGGGGGGTCAGGGGTGCAGGAGGGCAGGGGTACAGGGGGCAGGGGGGACAGGAGGGCCGGGGGGCTGGGGTGCAGGGGACAGGGGTGCAGGGGTGCAGGAATGCAGGGGCTGCAGGGGGTGCAGGGGGGCAGGGGGGTCGCCTCTGCATCTCCACCGGACAGCGAGCTCAGAGGCCCAGGTCCCTGAGGAAAGGCCGCAGCCACGGCCTCCAGACCCCAAGTTCATCCACATTTCCACGGCTCAAGGCCACCTCTTCCTGCATCTCCCAGGAGCCATCTGGGCTTATTTTTAATGTGAAAGGAAAAGGAGAGGTTAAATATCTGAGAAATGGCTTTAACGGGAGCTCTGGCCTGCTCAGGCACTTAAGCGGCTGACTCTTGATCTCAGCTCAGGTCGTGATCTCAGGATCCTGGGATCGAGTCCTGGCTCAAGCTCCGGATGCTCTCTCTCTCCTTCTTCCCCTCCCCTCACTCTCTCTTTTCCCTCTAAAATAAATAAATCAATCTTGAAAAAAAGAATTTACAATTTGAATCAGAACCTAAGCGATTATCTATAAATGCAAGGACAGCTTTGTGTGTGACTACCCAAACAATAATCCTCCAATTAAAATAAATTAGTGCACTTGCCTCTGTAACAGCGAGTGCATCAAACATGGGCTGCGTTTCTTAAACTGTAATTTGACTTGTATGCTTTTTTAAATTGCTTTACGGACAAAAAAGAATGTCCTCTCAAGGCTGAAGAATAGTCGACCTATTAATGCACTAAGGTGAAGGGGGAGCAGCTCAGCGGAGGCCTTGGGGCAGGTAAGCTAGCGACGGTGCCCGTGGCATCCAAGGCCAAGAAGAGCTCCAGCTTCCTTCTCCGACACTGAATGGAACGTCAATAACCCTGAAAAGAGACGGAAAACCTGAAAAGAATTTTACAGAAGGATGTTTTTCTAATACGGTGAGGACCCAGGGCGGTCGTTCTTTTCTGAAGCTTTCCTCCGTCACACAGGAAATGACATCACTTCTTGGAACATAAGTGGAACTTTCAAAACGAACAACTTTACTTTTTTTCCTACTAAGGAGTAGGAGTTGGCTAAAACAGCTCTTTAAATATTGTAAGACCATTATCAGTGTCTTCGAGGCAGAGGATGAATGTACTTGGGTGGCGTCCAGCCGCGAGGGCTTGAACAGTAAGGATGAATGCTGCGCCGGGGGATTTGGCATTTTATCTTCCATGTTTTAAGCAAACGTTACTGAAATGAAGCAGGATACGGAAAACATTTAAAATCAAAATGTAGAGGTCGGGGGTGAATCGTCACAAAAGAAACACACCCGTGTGCCAGCCAGCGACGTCTAGGGATAAAACGCCAGCAGCACCTCCGAAGCACAGGCCCGTCCAGCCTACCAGTACCCAAAAATTATACATGCCTCGTTTTGAACTTTACATGAAAGGAATCGCACAATTCAGGTTATTTTGAGGTCGAGTGTTTCCTCAGGCTTCTGTGTTGTTGCATGTATCACATTCGTTCATTCGCAGTGTTAATTGGTCCGTTGGGTCATTACCCGCTCTTCAGTTACACTCTTACTGTTGAGGAATATTGAGGGTGTGTCCCATTTGGGCTTTAAGCATAATTCTGTGAAGATTCTTGTACTTAAGGCATTTTTGGGGGGTACGTTACTGCTTGGCACATGCCTCAAAGAGAACGTCTTGGGTCATAGCACAGACACGCGCCCAGATACTGTCCATTTTCCAAAGTGATTTTACTGGTTTTGTGCTCATCAGGGTGCTCGACCGTGGTCACCCGTGCTCACTGCTGGGATGGTCATTTAAAAAATTTGATCGTTTTAATTTGCATTTTCCCTGGTAACTTTGTTATGCAATTCGTCAGAGTCATCAGCTACTTGGAAATCCCTCCTTGTGACCTGCCTGTTCCAGGCTCCCCCCTCCTTTATGAAATTCACCTTGACTTTGCTTTTTTCTTATCTTTAAGTGTGTGTGTGGGGGCGGGTGGGAGCGCAGGCGGGCATGCTCCTACGGGGAGCAGTGGGCAGAGGGACTCTCAAACAGGCTTCACACCCAGTGCAGAGCCCGCGGCAGGGCTGGATCCCAGGACCCTGAGATCATGACCTGAGCTGGAATCAACAGTCAGTCACTCAACTGGGAAGCCGCTAGGTGACCCGCTTCTATTTCTTCATGGACATTCTTTAATTTCTCTTGAGGCTGCTCTGACCCATTGGTCATTTAGAAGTATGTTGTTGAATTTCCAAATATTTGGGACTTTTTCAACTATTTCTGTGTGTGATTGATTCCTAGTTAATTCGATTGTGGTCAGAGGAGATAATCTGCACGATTTCTAGTCTTTTGAACGTGTTGAGGCGTGTTTTATGGTCTGTCTAGGATAACGTTCTGTAGGAGCTTGAGAAGGATGTGGCTTCTACTGTTGCGGGGTGGAGAGCTCTGCATGTGTGGACTAGTCTGCACGTGGTGAGGTGCGAGTGGAACGTTCTATCTTCTTCCAATTAGATCTTAATCCTTCTTTGAGTTTGTGTCTCAGCGCAGTGACTTTGACTAAATTCTCCCTCCCAGGCTGTACAGGTGTTTTTGTCCTTTCCATTCTCTGCTCCCTTCTCTGGCTGCAGGAGCCTCGGTCTGTTCCCCGGAAGCCCTCCAACCGGTGACTATGTTTTATTGTCTTCTGCTGGCAGAGGCAGGAGAGCTGGAGGGACTCCTGGACGGGAGGCCTTCCCCTCCCCCACCCAGAGGGAGGCTCAAAAAGCACTTTTCCCATCAGAACAGACTTCGGTTGTTAAGAAGGCTCTGAAAGTATTTCATGACCATCACTTTTCCCTTCTCTCTTCCGGAACCAAGAGGGGATCTTTCTCAGATGTTCACGATGAAAACCTGGTGGGCTTCCTGGACGCAGAAGCCGACCAAAGGGTGGGGCCACACAGGGCTTTCTTGCTCTCGTGCTAGTCACACTCAGCGCCCAGCAATTCACCAAATGTCCCACCGAAGCACTCTTTCTTTCTGGGTCTTGGGGCTTCTACTGCAGGTAATCGAATCTTGACATAGCCTTTCTGGGTTTGCCTCTTTCTCCAGATTGTGAGATGGTGGTTTTAAGGGAAACCTTGGTTCTCTGACGGGATCAAAGAGAAACTGTTGGTTGTCAGATGGTCCAGCCTTTTCTTTTAAGGGTGAGAGTGATGATTCACAAGCTCTTTACATGTCAGAGTTGAAACTCAAAGTCCAATGTGTGGGAATTCTTTAAATATCCTAATATGTTTTTTTTCTTTGTTTTATACATTAAAATATTTTTTTTTCCACCGTGGCTAGGCATTTGACTTTTTAAAATAGTGTTCAGGATGAAAAGAAGTTTCTGATTTTAACCATACAATTAATCTTTCCTTTGTTGGTAATATTTTTCCGTGTCTGCCTGTCACATAATCCCAGACTCCTCATGGTGTAAGGGTCGTTAACGGCTCACCTTCTCTGTAATGTCCTGACCTTCAGGAGTCTAAGCCCCCCCACTTGTTCTTCTCCTTTAAGCTTGTCTAGCCTGAGAGCTGGCCAAGTCTTCTATAAAGGCACAGAGAGTAGCCGTCATGACTAGTCGGCTCTGCTATTGTAACCCCAGGGCAACCATGGGCAGCACGTGGCTGGGGGGGGGGGGGCTGTATTCCAATGACGATTTACTTACGGAACATGCAAATTCGGCCACAGGCTGGAGTCTACAGAACCTTAGCCCCCAGATTCTTTTCAACCCTTTTGGGATTTTAAATGAAATTGAAATGACGCCATAAATAAAGTTAAGAAGACACCACATCTTTACATTACTATTGTAATCCGTGATTATGAGGTAGTTCTCCATTTATTTTGGTTTTCTTTAATTCGTCTCAATGTTTGTGGTTTTCTGTGTAAAAATTTTGCACATCTTATGTTTTGGATTTTTTTGCCATGTATTTGAATAGTTGTAAATAATTGTTTATTACTATAGATGATTATATGACTTTCCTCTAAACTGCTGAGTTATAATGACAATTATCAAGTTAAAAATCAGTGTTCTATTTCTGTAATAAAACTCATCTAGCTGTAATGTATCATGCTTCTCATATATCTCCTTGGAATGCCCCTGTGAGTTTTGATATCGAGATTATCCTGGTGTTATAAAAAGGCCTGAGAAACATTTTTAATATCAGACATTGTGGAAGAGTTTGTTTAATAATGGTGCTCTTTTTTCCCTTCAGTTTTAAGGAAGAACTTATCAGTGGACTTTGGAAATTTCTTCCGGCGAAGATTTTTTTAAAATTACAGATTCAATTTCTTTAGTAATTATAAAGCTAGGCAAATTTTCTATTTATTTATAACTATTTTTTTTTTATTTCTAGTAATTTATCCAGTTCATCTAAACCTTCACAGTCCAATATGGCAGTAACTAGAAGCTTAAATTTAAATTAATTAGAATGAACATATATTTAAAAATTTTGTTTCTTTAGTTATGCTCGTCACTTTTCAAGCGCTCATCAGCCACAGGAAGCCAGTCACTGCAATACTGAAAAGTGCAGATTCTAAAACATTTTATTCATTGCCGACATTTCTATTGGGCAGCACTGATATAAATGTTCAAATTCCACGGCATACATTTTTTAAGACTTATTTACTTATTTAAGGGAGAGAAAACACATGAGCAGGAAGAGGGACAAGGGGAGAGAATATCTTGAAATCCTATATTTTGATACTTTAAGATTATATTTCAAGGGCTGCGGGAGTGGCTCAGTCAGTGAAGCATCCGACTTCAGCTCAGGTTGGGACCTCGGGTCCTGGATGGATCCTGGATGGAGCCCGGATTGGCACTGGGCGCCCTGCTCAGCGGGGAGTCTGCTTCTCCCGCTGCCCCTCCTCCTGCTCTTGCTCCCACCTCACACCCGCCACTCTCTTGCTCGAGTAAATAAGCACACACTTTTTTATTTTTAAAAAAAGAGTACATCTTCACTCAAAATGTAACTTTAATAATGGGGATTTCAGATATAAATTTGTCAGTAAAGAGATGATTTTAGTGTAATAGCTCATAATTGTAGGAGAGGAAATCTGATTATTTTTTACTATTAAATAAATACACTCCTCGGATCTATTCAGCAGTTGATATATTTGTTGGCATATGCATTACACAAACATACTTCAAGTAAGTGTTTGATAATAATAAGGTTCTGTGTGTACTCTTTTTAAAAAATATTTATTTATTTATTTGAATGGGTGGGAGAGAAAATCCCAAGCAAATTTTGTGTTGAATATGAACCTTGGGGCTCCATCCCACAACCCTGAGATCATGACCTAAATGGAAACCAAAAGTTGGACACTTGACCACCTGGGCCACCCAGGCACCAGTCTTGTTTGTGTTCTTATTAAAAACAGATTGAATTTAATCAGATTTTATTATGTCATAGTTATTGATAATTCCAGGAATAGACACTAGACATTTCATTAAAAATACGTGTTTGGTTTTTTAAATTACTTATACTGTTTGGATTTGTATACTCTAGAGGAGAGTGTTTTCTCAATCTTAAGAGATGCTACAATTTGAGTTATCACAGATTTTTCCATGCTTGATCCTTGCGATCCCCAGACTGGTGAAATAATTTTCCAGACATTACCGTTCAGTATTATGCTTTTCCATAACTTTAGCTATTCTACACCCTCATTTGATGCCCCCAAACACTTGTTACTTTATAATATTAAGAGATAAAAATCAAGTCACTCTATAATTTTCAATGCTATGTTGAGACTTTCATTGAGAGATTCGTACAAGTGGGATTTCCATCACATCCCAGCTTTATTGATTTCTCAGAAAAACAAACAGAAGCCTGGAGGCCGATATGGTCTACTAACACCAGACTTACTGAAAATATGTTCTGTGGTACAAATACGGCAGAAATGGATTCCATGACTGCTACACGGAGAAGGAAAATATACTTTGGCTTTCACACAAGGGACACGGAGAACACAGCCAATCTCTTTCTTGCCACCAAATGGATCCTCTCAAAAGGTGATGACTCAGCTCAGGCATGTGGAGAAAGTGGAAATGACCTAGGCATAAACATTTGCTGCCATTGTCTTGCTAATACAGCAAGGACCTAAAAGTATTTCATTCAAACAGTCGGAAACTTGTCACATTTTTACTTTCTTTGTGGCTTTAACCATAAAACTCATTCTGCCAATTGACCCTTGGACATAAAATACCAATTGCAACCAGTTTTGTTCCTGTTACTGATATACTGCAAACACTCCCAAGTTTTCCATGAAGTGGAATATAAGATTTATCCTCCAATTGAAAATTCATTACTCTAATAGCCATGCCATGGTGTGTGTACTTCCTCGGGTTGAGTTGTGTCTCTGTGATATCAAATCATGTACATGGGAAGAGAAAAATAAATTCAAACATCCATATGGGAAGAGAAAAATAAATTCAAACATCCATATACCAGACCACGATAAACGTACTTTGTTGGAGATTTGTTGTAGAAACTAAGACTGAGTTTTGTCCGTTAAGTTTGGTCAATTTAGTATCTGGCCGTACGTCTTAATTTAGGGGATGAGGGGATCTACGTCTATGTCTTTATTATGAGCACTGCAATAAATTATGATGTACAGTCCCCTTGGAAAAGGATGCTATACCGAAGAACACATTACACAGAAATTTCACTTACACTTTTGTACCAATTCTATGTCTAGATGAATCTCTCCACTTTTGTACAAAACCCTCTGTTGCTAAGACTCAGAAAATCTAGAAATACTACATCTTTCCTGTCCTCATGTATGCATCTTATGACCATCCGGACACCCACCCCCCAACCTTGACCAACAATTTGGCACTGAGCTCACTTTCTTCCTTTTCTCTTGGAGTTTCTCCAATGTCTAGGGTGACTGCGACGTACACATCTAGTGTTTAAGCTTTGGAACATTTCTAGCTGCAAAACTCCTCCCCTCCAACGACCTGTCCTCATGACCACGTGCTGGATTTTATCATTCCTTAGAACCACTCGACTCTGAAATATTAAAATCAACTAAAATCTTATACATACCTCTCACTGCAATTTCACAAGTCTGGTCTGCTCTGCCCTCCCCTTCCAATGATCTTGGTTCATCAATCTCACTGAGAGATTCATTCTGTTGAAGTCTCTGCTCAACATCTCTTAACCTCGTCACGTTATCCCAATTTCACTCTTTGCCGTTCACTACTGCTGTCCCCTTGGGATATCTAGAGACTCATTGCCCCCCTTAAATATTTTATAGTGCCTCATCAGCCAATTTCCAACCACAGATGAGAGCAGCAGTTTGCCTGCACTGTGCCTGGCCCAGGACCACTGTCAATTTGAAGCCATTGTTTGTAACCTTAACTATGCCTTCAGTACTGACCAGTAATCAATATTACTGCATATTTTTAGTCCCCTCTTATTTTCCTCTTTGGAAATATTTCTATCAACAACTCTTCACTCCTGCCATCTTCTTTAACGTTCTCAACAAGCTATTTGGCTGTAATCTCATAAAGAAATTAGATAGTAGAAAAAGACTTGCTCATTTTTCTCCCAAGAAATTTGTAAACCTAACTTGCATTCATCACCATCTTTTAGCTTTTCTATTCTCCTACAATGTTTTATAAATGAAGCCAGGCAAGTGTAGTGTAGAGGTAGCAGTGAGAGCTATGGATTCACACCTGCGTGCAGTTCAATATATAATTAAATGAAATATTTATTTTGCTACCTTGAGCCCGAGACTTTATTTTTTTTATTCTATTTAAGTTCAATTTGCCAACATACAGTATAAACCCAGTGCTCATCTCTCCATGTGCCCTCCTCAGAGCCCGTTACCCACTTACCCCACCCTCCACCCACCTTCCCTTCTGCAACTCTTTGCTTCCCAGAGTTAGGAGTCTCTTATGGTTTGTCTCCTTCTCTAATTTTTCCAACTCAGTCTCCCCCCTTCCCTTATAGTCCTCTTCATTATTTCTTGTATTCCACGTATGATAATTGTCCTTCTCTGGCTGACTTTCTCCACTCAGCATAATTTACTCCAGGTCCATCCACGTCGAAGCACATGGTGGGTATTCATCCTTTCTGATGGCTGAGGAATATTCCATGAGGAATATGGACCACGTCTTCTTTATCCATTCACCTGTCGAAGGACATCGTGGCTCCTTCCACAAAATGAGCCCCAGACTTTTTACTGGAAATAAGAATAATGCAATTTCTACCATATTGCTGAATATATTAAAAAGGTAATGCATATTCATGATCTTAACAGTAAAGAAGGAAAAATATTCAACAGATACTGCAATAAAAATTTGACAAAAGCCAATACTGACTCATTCTTTTCAAAAGTGTTCTTACCGCACACATACAAGAGAAATTTAAGAAAATGTTTGGAGGTGATAGATATATTCATGGCAAAGACTGTGGTGATGGTTTCATGGGTGTACCCTTATCTCCGTACTCATCAGGTTGTATACACCAAACATGTGCAGGGGTTTTTTTGTATGTCAATCATACCTCAGTAAAATGAGGGGTTTTTGTCTTTGTCTTTTTTTTTTTTTTAAGAAAATGAGTAGATAACTTATAAGCCGGAAAAAATATTCAACAAAGCACATTTAAAATCTTTTTTTTTTATTTTTAAAGATTTTATTTATTCATGAGACACACACACACACACACACACACACACACACACGCAGAGACACAGGCGGAGGGAGAAGCAGGCTCCATGCCGGGAGCCCTATGCGGAACCTCCAGAATCAGGCCCTGGGCCGAAGGCAGCGCTAAACCGCTGAGCCACCCAGGCTGCCCCAGCACATTTTTTTTAAATGACTGGTTTCCTAGATATATAAACAATTTCTGGGGTTCAATAATAAAAAGACAAACAACTTAGAAAAAATGGATGAAATTTTCAACTGATATTTCCCAAGTTATCAGGAAAATACAAAATAAATTACAATAAGATATACATCCACCAGAATGACACAAATTAAACATAAAATAACCAGAAATTTTACATAATTATGCCAAAACTTCTTTAATAGTATTGCCATATTTGAAAAAAAGGTCTGGCAGTTACTCAAAAGTTCAACAAACATCTTCCCTAAGTCCAGAAATTCCATTCTTAGATATTTACCATAGAAAAAGAAAGAGTTTTTATATGTCCATTAAAAGACTAGTTTAAGGGTGGCCTGGGTGGCTCAGTCGGTTAAGCAGCCGCCTTTGGCTCAGGAATTAAGAAACTCCTCATCAGACTCTCTGCTCCGAGGGGAGCCTGCTTCTCTCCCTTGCCTGCCACTCCCCCTGTTTGTGCTCGCATGTTCTCTCTCAAATAAATAAATAAAATCTTAAAAAAAAAGACCAGTTCAAGAATTTGCATACCAGTTTTATTAACAGGCAAATAGCAGTCTGAAGTCCAGGTGTCCCCTGAGAAGAAAAGGATAAGGAAGTTGCAGTATATTTGTAAGAATGGATCACGACTTAGCAGTAAAACACAACAAATTACAAATAACCGCGACACGGGTGAAACTCAAACACAGAGGAGTATATCCTGTATAACTCCACTTACATGAAGTTCTAGAAAAGGGAAAAACTAATCTAGAGTGAAAAAAGAAAAAACCCAAAAACCCAGAACAGGGGTTTACTCGGAAGCAGTATAAGAGAACTTCTGGAGGGAGGGCAATGGAAATCTTTTATATCTCCATAGAGGTTTGGCTTGTGCCACGTAGGTGTATTCATTTTTCAGACTCATTCAATCTATGGACAATGAGTATTTGTGCTTTTCACCTGTATATTTTATAACAAAAAGTTGGGACGCCTGGATGACTTAGCGGTTGAGTGTCTGCCTTCGGCCCAAGGCGGGACCCCGGGGTCACAGGATCGAGTCCCACATCGGGCTCCCTGCATGGAGCCTGCTTCTCCCTCTGCCTGTGTCTCTGCCTCTCTCTGTGTCTCTCAAGAATAAATAAATAAATCTTTAAAAAAAAAGTTAACAATGTTGAACAATAGGTAGTGACACGCATATCCAAAGATTTAACAGTGACATTTTCAACCTACTTTAAACCATATCCAAAAATAAGATGGATTTATGCCTGAATAGGATAGAAATATGGACAGGTATGTGATCAATATCATCAAATAATCATGGAATCAAGGTAGTGAGACTATGGGTGTTCATCGCGCAATTTGTGTAGCCTTTCAGAATATTTGGATATCTGTATTATAAAACTTAAAAAAAAAAAAAAAACGAAAGATACACAGCTAGGTTGCTCATCACATTGTCTGACTCTTGTCCAAATTTATTCTTTCCTTTTATGATCCGGGTCAGGTACCTTTCTTCATTTTGAGGGACCTCATTCTAGCAATTACCCTTGATTCACATATATCTTCAACCTCTCTGTCTTTTTTATTACTATCTAAACATGCTCAAGCTTCTCCAGTTTTAAAGACAATATTAAAAAGAAATTTCCTAGGGTTTCACTATAGGACATATATCGTTGTTTCACTACCCAACTTTTGCAGAGACCCAGTGCCTCTCTTTTATGCCCTTTCATAACTGGTCTGGGGTCTGGCCTCCATCTTTAGCACCCCACGGAAAGTAATCTTACAGTAGAAAGGAATCTTATTGCTAAATCCAGGTGGCGATTCTCCTTTCTTAATTGACCTTTTGGCAGCATGTGTCAGGGTTAATGCCTGTCGTCCCTGTATAATGTATATGGATAATAAAAAATGCTCACTAGGAGCTGAGCCAGTCACTCCATTTAGATCACCCTCCTTTCCAACTACTTATCCAAACTGACCCATCTTTCAAGATTAATCTTAGGTTTTAACTCACTCACAGAATTCTCCTTGAATTTTCCCTGGGAATCATTATCTTGTAAATTCATTCAATAGTACTTTTAAAATAACACTTACTGAGCAGGTATTTGGCTCTGACCTATGTGCATGGGACAGATCAGTGAGCAAAAAAGACGAAGATCTTTATACTTAGAGCTTTCCAAGCAGGAGGAGACAGAAAATATAGAACATTGTCTTTATCATCCAGTTAAAAATTAGCCATAATATGCTAAATTTTTATGCTTTGCTTGTCCTTGTTATATGCTTTATATATGCTTTGCTTAAATATATATATTTTTATAATCATATATTTATATATTTATATATGCTTTGCTTGTTCTCGTTAGCAAAGGATGTTATTATAAGCTGCCTTATATATTCTTGTAAGCATGAGTTTTAAAATATTGAATTTAAATCCTTTCATATAACTTTCTTTTACTATCTTAAACTCATTTATTTTTATGATAAAATGCTTTGTATATCTTGTCTCTCCATTAGATTTCATAATTATTTCATGAAAGAATCAAATGTCAAAAGTCATATAACTTCTCAGACACATAGGAAAGCACTATCTAAATAGTAGACACTCAAAACATAAACACAAATAATTCTTAAGAGAATATATTTTGTATATTTAGCTGTTTTGTCATAGAACAGTTGGTAAGGATTAGGGAATAACAAGTACTAAGTCCTTCTATGTAGAACCCTCTACATTAATCTCATTTAACCCTCGTTATACATAGCAAATATGTACTTGTGATAATAACTTTGATAGCAGTGACTTACAATGGTCTTTAACAAATTATATATATAATTATACATATAAAATACACCTGCATGTTGTAAGAGAATAACACTGCCCTCAGGGTAAGAAGCAAGAAACCTTAATATATACAGACATTTATATCAACATGTATCTTGGTTCTGAGTAATTAAGAACTACCTAGTGAGTATGGTATCTACTCTTTCTTGGGTTTTATGTGTTGAAAGTCATTTTCAGTATAATATTTGATGTGATATTAAGCTGTTTTTTGACCAATCCTACTTATCAAAGCTAAAGAACATCAAACACTTCATGTGTCTGCCTCCTCCATAATAGTAATGTCGAAAAATTTTTTGTTCATAAATAAGTTCTGAGCAAATATTTCTGTAATAGCACAGATAGCTAGCAATGTTGGAAATCCCTAAATAACTGCCAAGTTTTTTTGCAGCAGGTAAATGAAGCTTAAGTCAATATTAAATATTTTAGGCAATGTAAGAAAAAAAAAAGAAAATAAATTTCCAACATTTGTTTTTGGAGGCACGAAGTAAAAATTATTTGGGCTCTCGGTGAGTTAGCACTGAACAGCTGTCAAATTATACATGTTTAATTTTTCCACGTAACGTGGTCTGGATGAACGTCAAGCCTCGGAGAAAGAGGCAGTTTATATCGCGCCTTATTTCGAAGGGAGTTAGGAGTGTGGTCGCACAGATAACCCAGTGCCATTCAGGTATTGGGAGCAGGCCGCACGGTTGGCGGAGCACGTGCTGGCGGAGCCGACCTTGTGACCCGGGTCTCTTCAGTATGGGATCCAGGACCCAATCCTTCCTTTTCTTCTTCTTCTTCTTTTTTTTTTTTCTAATAATGTGAATCACCCTGCATGTCCTCTATAACAACTTGCACAACTCACACTCTGCATTACTAGGAGTCACCAAATTCCACAAACCTCAAATCAACTGGAAGAGCAATTTTGTCATCTTACAGAGCAAAAGCAGCAGATGATGTCTAAAACTTAAAAATGTTCTTCCAGGGTAGAAAGATAGAAGATAAATAACCAAATTCCAAAAGAACTCCTACTGTCTGTTGCTGCAAGCCAATGAATGCGAAAATAGGGGAACATAAGGCTTAAGAAACAACTAGAAAGAGCCAAAGAATACAGAGGACTTAGGAGGAGGACATACAAAAATTTTCCCAGAATAAAAAAATTCATCATTAAGTGCCAACGTACTGTGCACCGCTTGAGACTGGACAGCTTGGGGAGAGGGGCTGAAAAGTGAGCGGGGCTGTAGGTTGCAGCTTTGGAGAAATAGTACTTCTGGAAGATTCGTATACGAGCAGAAGTGCTGACAGCCTTTGCCCATGTGGCCTGTGGAGGAAGAAAGAGAAAAGTTAGTTCTTTGGGGAAAAAATGAAAAACGAAGCATGGAACCTCTCTGCCCCCAAAATCATGGTTTAGGGAAATTGTGTAAAAGGGGGAAGAACTGACACATGAAGCTCCTCTCAAGACAGGAAAATTCTCCTCCCAAAATAAACGCAACAGAGGAAAACCATCCCGCAGCATTCCTCTATACTTCACGGCACAAAGGAGGCTTTTAGAAATTGGAGAAAATACCTTGAATCAGAAATTCCAGGTATCTTCATGTTGCAGTTGGGCTTGTTGTGTTCCCTCCTTGATGGTGTGATTCCCTTGGCCAGGGCGCAGGGGGTAGGACGCTGCTGCGCCCACAGGTCGGCTTGAGTTTTGTCTTTAAGTTTTATGTATTATTGATCATCTTTCTACTCTGGAAGGTCATTTTTAGGTTTTAGGCACTACTTACTGGGGATCCCTGGGTGGCTCAGCAGTTTAGCGCCGCCTTAGACCCAGGGCGTGACCCCGGGGTCACAGGATCGAGTCCCACGTCGGGCTCCCTGCATGGGCCTGCTTCTCCCTCTGCCCGTGTCTCTGCTTCTCTCTCTCTCTCTCTGTGTTTCTTATAAATGAATAAAAATCTTTTTTTTAAAAGATTTTATTTATTTATTTAAGACGGAGGGACAGAGACAGAGAGAAAGGGTACACAGAGGGAGAGGGAGAAGCAGACTCCCAGATGAGCAGGGAGCCCCAGTGTGAGGCTTGATCCCAGGACCCCGGAATAAAAATCTTTAAAAAAAAAATAGACACTAGTTACTGCTTTCCCTCAGTAAGATGGAGACATAACACTTTTATAGTAAAGTTCCTCTTTGGGAGATCCTTCGGGAAGGGTGTATGTGGACCCCTGAACGCTCACAGTAGCTCAAACAACACACCAAACTTTTCTACCTTTGTTCTTTGCTCAAGTTTTTAACTTTTGCTGGAATGTTCTTTCTCCCCATCTTAACCTGGTCAACCCCACTCATACTTCGAGGTCGGGGCTTAATAACATTTTCTCCACAAAGATTTCCTGAACCCTCTTGTAAGCCAGAGTTAAAAGGTCTGATTGCCATTTTTTAGCACACCGTGTATATATATATATATATATATATATATATATATATATATATACACACCGTGTTATATATATATGAATATATTTATGAATATATGTATATTCATAAAATATATATATATTATATATATATTATATATATATACACACACACATATATATAAATGTAGAATTATGCATTACTTAGTATAATCTACCTGTTGACTCCAAACCATCTAAGATTTAATTCCTCCTTGAGTCTTTTCTGAGTGTTCTCTCCCCCCTCCTCCTCCCCCAGCCCGAATATGTCAGATGGCCCTTGTGCTCCCGCAGCATCCCGCGCTCACCTCCATCATTTAATACATGGGGTTGTAAGGGTTTGGCTGCCTGGCTTTCACCCCCAGTAGTTGACAAATGTGTGGAATACAAGAGCTATTATTCTTCATATCTCTACCCCTGGTGCTTAGCCCAAGGTCTGAAATATAGCAAGGGTTTAATAAATAATTAATAAAAAGAATAGGTATTATTGTAGTATAGTCATAACTACTTTTCTTGATTCTGCAAGTAAATGGTACTTGTCTACAAGTCTCTAATGAGTCCTCATTTGTTTTAATCCCAGAACCAAAGAAAAGCCTATCACATACCCTGACATTCGATAAAGATTTCTTATATGAAATAATTTGATGATATCTACGTCTCAAGTATTAATCCAGCCAACTCCATCTAACATTAGCTGCAGCAAAAAAGAAAAGAAAGAAAAAGAGAAAATTAAGCCATTCTGTCTGCACCGAATTATCCTCCATTTGCTGCACAAATTAAAACTTTGCTACTAAAATTGAAGTCACAAGCCCTTGTCTTATAAGGACCAGAAAGCGAGTGAGTATATATCACAGTATTTTCTTGGCACAGTTTTAAGTTTTCTGAGGTGAACTTCTCGGCACAACTTGACAATATCAAAGCCATCAAGTGCTACTCCTCTAGAACTCAGACCATGTTTTCCTGCCCTTATGACCTAAAATTTACTAGAATTAAAAAGTGAAGAAGGTAGGCATTTTATGGCTACTGAAATCAGAGTCAGTTGACCTCTTTACATCCAGAGGGATAATTTTGCTGGACAAACATCGTACTTATTGAAATTGAAGAGATACTACGTGAGTCCTAGGGTTTCAACATTAGCGTTTGGGTAATTTTTCAGGATGCAGTTCTTTGGAATAAATAGTTGTCTGGGGATCCCTGGGTGGCGCAGCGGTTTAGCGCCTGCCTTTGGCCCAGGGCGCGATCCTGGAGACCCGGGATCGAATCCCACGTCGGGCTCCCGGTGCATGGAGCCTGCTTCTCCCTCTGCCTGTGTTTCTGCCTCTCTCTCTCTCTCTGTGCGACTATCATAAATAAATAAATAAATAAAAATTAAAAAAAAAAAAATAGTTGCCTGATTGCCTATTTTTGTAGCTACCCACAAAAATATGACTTCTTCATGTAATGTTATGAATAATCACCACATTTTTCAGTGAATAATCTCTGGGAAAATACAAATTTCACAAGAGCAAGCAGTAGATTCTTAACACACTTTCCGAATATCAAAAAAAAGTATATATATAAAGTGTATATATATTTTATATGTATTATATATGTATATCCTGAAATAAAAAATAAAATCCAACAATTAGAAATTAGAATTTATCTATACATGCAGAATTAAAATTTGTAAGTGATTTCTATAACTAACCATGTAAAACCAAACAATCTAAAATATCGTTGAGAAGATATTTGAGATTATTTTTTGAATGTATAGAAGCCCACTAATGATTGATAATTCGGCCATAATTATAAGTTCCTCTCTGTAAAATATGAAAAGCAAGGGACAGTAGAGGTTATTCGAGCTCATGGTTATTACTCAAAATGTAAGAAGATGGAGATTTTTCAAAACATGGCTGTCAAGACAGTCTCCTCACTTCTGATTCTCAAGGTTTGGGATAAAGTGTAGACATGGGTATTTCTGTTGTATGTACCTGACTCACATCAACTGGCAAGTCAACTTCTTCCATTTATAGTGAGAGGAATTGAGTACTAAAAAGACTAATATCTGACAATCTTGGAGGTATTAATATAAAAAAAGCAACATAGTGGAGTCACTGTATTAAAATGGTATTTTATTACTTTATTGAGAGTATGAAATATATGTTGATGGCTTAAAATCCCCAAATCCTATTGACAATAACTTTCTCGAAGGTGTAACTTCTGTAGAAAAGAAAATCAATATGTCCATAGGAACCTGTGTTAAACACGCTATACATTTTCTGAATTTTATTATCGTTTCTTCCTTTCTATGAGTGACTGTTTCTTTTCAATTTAAATACCCAATGTACTGTGCATCTTACTGACTAGAAGGGCTTCTTTTAAAAAAGTGTAAAAACTGTTTTGATTGAGGTGAAATTCACATAATTAACCATTTTAAAGTGAACAATCCAGTGTTAGTACCTTTGCGATGTGTGCAATCACCACCTCTATTTCCAAAATATTTTAGTCTCCTCAAAAGAAAAGCCTTTATCCATGAAACAGTCGTTCCCTATTTCCCCCTCTACTTCTGGCAACCCCCAATCTGCTTTGTGTCCTTATAGATTTACCTATTTTGGATACTTTATGTAAATGAAATCATATAACGTTACCTTTGGCATCTGGTTTCTTTCACACAGCATATTTTTAGACATATGTATGTCGGGGCATAGACCAGGACTTCATTCCTTTTTACGGATATATGTAGGAATGATGTATGTAGATGCCACAATTTATTTATCCTTTTATCCACTGATGGACACTGGACTGTGTTCACCCTCTGGCTATTGTCAATAGCGCTGCTATGAACATCTGTGTACATGTATTTGTTTGAGTATCAGTGTTCAATTTGGAGGGAGTTCTATAGAAGGACTGCTTTTATGGTAAGTGGCATAAGAATTCTTTTTTTTTTTTAAGATTTTATTTATTTATTTATGAGAGACCCAGAGAGAGAGGCAGAGACACAGGCACAGAGAGAGAAGCAGGCTCCCTGCGGGGACCCCAATGCGGGATTGGATCCTGGGACTCCAGGGTCACACCCTGGGCTGAAGGCAGATGTTCAACCACTGAGCCCCCTGGGGATCCTGTGACATGAGAATCCTTGAATGAGTTTTCACAGATCTAAAATGAAAAATGACATAGTAAAAGAAATATTAAAGCAAAGATTTATCATACTGGGCGTGTCAGTGAACAAATACAATGACGTTGCTTGCCTCCGTCTCTGGGTTCCTTTAGCTGTGCATGTTTTCATTCCTTTCATCTCACCTCCCTCTCCCTTCTACATATACCTTCCCACCTCCATCACTACACTGCATCTCGCCTCATCTAAGAAAATGAATGAGGGTAAAATAGTAATGACATGTCATTCGTCACGATAAATTTCAAATTTCTTTTTTTTAAAAAAGATTTTATTTATTTATTTCATAAGAGACCCAGAGAGAGAGAGGCAGAGACACAGGCAAAGGGAGAAGCAAGCTCCCTGTAGGGAGCCCGATACGGGACTCGATCCCAGGACCCTGGGGTCACAACCTGAACCAAAGGCAGATTCTCAACCCTTGAGCCACTGAGGTATCCCCTCCCCTCCTTCTTGAGATCAAATTCCCTTGAGCCACTCAAGACACAGCATCTGTGATTTTATGGGACATGGTCTTGCTTTCTTTATCTAGGTTACTCACAAGCCCCTAGTAGAGTACCTTGCTAAAGAAAAGGAAATGTGGACAAATGCTTTTTAAATGTATGAAGGTGAATGTGTTCGATGGCCACTCTGTGGCAAGGCTAGCTAAGTTTTATCCAATGAGATACAAAGCCATGGACCTCTCTTCCTTTAATGGGCGTATATGGTAGAAATAATTGGAATATGGCATGGCTGACTTTTTAAAGTATATGTTGGACTTGACTACTGAATTTGCAGACAATTGAAAATGCCAAATCAACTGTCAGATCTAATCACCATATTAATGATCTCTGCAAGAAATTTTAAATGCTCGTAGAAGTAATACTGCTTCATCGGTTTGGAAATCTGAACTCTGAAGGAAGCCTGACCTGAAATACTATTTTTTTAATAAACAAAACTGTATGGAAAACAAAACAAATCCTTCATATTCGAATGCATTACCCCTTTTTATTAGAAGAATTAGATGGTTATCTCTGTGACCTAAGTTTTCAATTCATTTCACTCTTCTGACTTACAGGCCCTCCTAACAGCTAAAGGATTTAATGATTTTTATGAATACCATAACTTACTTCATACAAAGTCGTGTTGTTTCATGCTTTTTATCTCATTCACAAACATATTTTTTTCCTGATAAGTGCACTGTTTGTAAGTAAACTTTCCTACTTCATTACATCCTCAGTAAGTAATTCTCTTAGATTACAGAGACAACAAATCATCGTGATTTATATTAGGTTTTCTTTGGGGGAAAAGTGTCTGGATTTACCATCAAAGCACTTTTACTTTCAACTTTTATCAGTATTTCTGCCTCTGTGTAATTTCTTTGATGTGGTTTCTGTTTCAACCTGCAACTCAACAAAGTGGGTAGGGTTGGCTATTTTAAAGATAGTGCCCCTGATGGTAAATGGATCGTTAAAAATAAGTATTACTTAAAGCAAACTACATTTCTCTAAGCTTAAAATTTATTTACATTTTTCTTTAAATATATATGCTAAGTACTAACTTGTCATAAAGCATAATAATATGACAATGATGTTTAGATATCTATCATATGTGTATGTTGTGTAGATGCATATATTTTCCTTACATATAATGCATAAGCAAATTTCAAAAAGTTTAGCTGAAATAGTTTCAAGTCTTCAACTGTACTAGCTTTTTTTTTTTTTTCTTCCTTTCTTTCAGCATTTTCCCCTCACCATTTCAATTTTAGCCTGGATTTTATTACAGAAAAAAAAAAGTCTCTTTCCCTGACTTTTCTAGCCTGCCCCAGGTGATTAATGGTGCTCCCTTAAGTTATGATATCATTGCAGTCTCAAATTCAGAGACATGGCACATGTTGTAGACTTCTGCTTTTCTAATTACGAAAAGCCAAAATACACTAGGTAGTATTTAAACACAACTAAGGGGAGAATTCCTATTAGGTCAGAGAGCAGGAAAGAGAGGCTTAATGCTGAATTTACCAGTTGGAGCTATAAAGCCTCAAGTACGCTCTGTGATCTCTGCACGTCTCAGGCCCAACTAGGTCTGACAAAGCGCCATCGGAGCACACATTTCCTGTCTTAAGTCAATGTTGGATCCAGCCCCAGAAGCTCACAGTGTTGCACTGACTCTTTCCAGACCCTGGTCAGGGCTAAGCCTCGTCTCACCGACACATTTCTAGCCTTACTCCCTGACTTGGAAAAGCTGAAGGTGCCTGGTTTGTTCAATTCATCTAAAATTTACTACCGAGAGTGAGAAATAAGTTCTCTGTCACCTTGGCCTGAACCACACGCGGACATATGGTCGAATGCTGGGAGCATTCGGTCTCAGGCAAGCTTTATTTTACGTAGCTCTGCAGAAATATTAGTTAAATACGAAATGTTTCTCTGGGAAAAAAGTGATTTTTCAAAATCTTGCTATAAACATTCAAGCCAAATTGAAACTTAGTCATTGGGAACCAGGGAGGGCATTTCAACATTTAGGAAAATCCTCCACAGAAAATTACAACTCCCCAAAGAGTCTTGGAAAAACACATGTTAGTCCCTTACTTGCCATGGTAAGAGGATCTCAAAGCTAATTTAATATCTTTAAAGAAACCAGTTAGAAAGTGAATAAGGAGATGCTTAGTCAAGACAACCACAGTTAGTCATCAAAATACTTTCCTGCCTATGACAGATCAATGTGGTTTAAAACTGTCTACTAACAGTTATATTTCTTTAAACATATGGTTTTCATGAAACCCAACATGAGAAGACTTTTATAATGTACTTCATTCATTCATAGCGATATATAATCCAGTATTAGAGGTAGCTAATGTAGCACTGGTGAGAATTCAGCATTTTCCTGGGAAATGTGCCTCAAAGAACAAAAAAAAAAAAAAAAAAAAAAAAGATACACACCACTCATTTCTTTGTTAATCAGTAACTTAAAGTCTTATCCATATAGTTTCCTATCGTAGAGCAAAAAGAGATAAATAATATTGTACTTCACCTCCGCTTGTTCCTCTGCTCAATGAAGAAGAAGACGTTGGGATAATCGAATTTGATTTACAAGAAAGGGAAGAAAGAGAGTTGCCCTTTATCCATAGTCAAAACCCTGAACAGTAAAGCTATTGGTCGCTAAATATCCTCTAACTCAGTAGGTCTTCACTGCAGCTCCTTAGGAAATGAGGAAACTGAAAATTTCACCGTTTCTCTTGTGGAAAGTTCCCTACAACCTCAAGGTAAGGGCTGCAAAGGGATTCCTCAAGTATCTGTGGCAGAAATCATCCCCGCGACAAAAGGACTCCATTTCTAGCCCTATGTTTCAGTTACTTGAAAAGCAAAGAATACAGTGACACTTTAATTAAATTGGATGGAGGCAAAGCCTTGTGCTTACTTGTTTTTGTTTTGCTGTGTGTCATTTGGTGAAATCACCGGTTTATAAAACAATAATAAATTTGAGCTGCTTTGCCCAGCCCAACAACACTCTGCTAACCATCCAAAGTACAAGACCACGCAATGGTCTTGCGGTGCTGCCCTTTGTGTGTGACCAGATAAAGGTAAACAGTGTGGGAGATGGGTAGTGAGAAAGGTGCTCTTCAGTATCAATACTCTGTGACTTGTCTTTTCTTATTATACTATTTTCATTCTTAGTAATAGTCTCATTTTCCACCCAAGTGCCGATTCTTCCTTAGATTGGTCTGCAACTTCAACCTAATAGCCATGAGTCTAAGACCAGTTACTGAGAATAATTATAGGTTGGCCCACTGATAACATTTCAGTATGAATGGGAAAAATAAAAATAAGAAGAAAGAATGCATTATGTTTGATTAAAATTACATTAATTATTGACCCAATTGGTGTTTTGTTGTGTTTTAATATGCCATCAATAAAATTTGCCTTTTGATATTCTAGAATGTATCTTTGTATCTGCTATCGTTTCCTTCTTTTGGTGGCAAAATTTGTAACTCTTCCATAAATAGAATATATTTTTTTGAATTATTGAAGTTGAACTATGACAGACAAAAAGCTGTGTGAACCAAACTTTAAATGTCTTTGAGATTTTAAATACTTGGGAAGAGATGATGTAGTAAATACATGAAAATTAAGATGGAGAAAATACATCTAAGACATGGTTTTGATTGTACTTTGCTTTCAGTGTTAGACTCCCTTTTATAGATAATTGGGAACCCAGAGTTTGTGTCTCTGCTGGATTAACAAATTTTGAGAACTGGCTAAATAAAAGGAATAAGAAAGACTCACTCAGATGATGAGGAATGGAATTAAAGGTGATTCAGGGGCAAAACCAAGTCTAGACATTCCTTCCAACCAGATCACCAATCAGAAAAAGGCAGAACCAAAGATGTCAAGTATGAGGCAATAAGAGCAAATGAGAGAAACAGAACAGGATTTGAGTGGCCTAAAAATTAACCACAATTTATATGATTAATACAGTGTCCATATCTCAGTGGCACAAATGAGTGGTTAGGTTCACAATCAGTGAGGACATTGTGCAACACAGTCATACCTACAAGTTCACTTATCATCCACACAATCCCATTCCGAAGTCATTGGACTTTGGGTATTACCATCAGACTCTGCCATTGCTCACCAACGCCCCTGCTCTAATCCATGGCCTCCTGTGATATGCTCCAGTCTTTGCATCACTAGCTCTTAATTCCAAGTCTGAGGTGAGTGTATCTTATTTAGGGGACCTAGGTCTTGTGTTTGCCCCTTACCTCCAAAGGGACTTGGAAAGCAAACAGCATTCTCAGGTTCTTCGATGAGAAGAACATTCTACTTGCAAAGACTTGTAAGATGAGGAAGTCCCAATCTCCTCTTTAAGGGGTTAGAATATTGAAAAATTTTTAAAAGGAAAAAAAAGTTTTCCCTTTAAGGAAAATAAAAAAGAATGGCAAATGTCTCATTAAGCCCATATAGTTAAAATGAGCCATCCTTGCCACCATGAGCCCATGGGTCTAGGGCTGAAGTGAGGGGAAAGGTGGATTGACATCCACATAGTCGTTCCTCATTTCCATTTGATTATTAAAAACCTCATCCACAAAGGAAAAGTTTTCAAATTCTAAGCTTATTTTGAAAGATCCATACATTTTCATAAATTTCTTCTTGTTCGTTCTCTAATTTTGTTCCTGACTGACCATTCACAGTATCGTTAACAATTGTCAATGAATTAATGCAAATCGTACCTTCAGCCCATCTCAGGTAAAGCATAAAAGATATGACACTCAAAATTTTGCCGAAGGGCATGTTTTCTGGTTCCATTATCTTTTATATCCCATCTTGGTAGAGTTTTCTAGCACAAAACTGCCCTTCTACCCGCTAAATACTTAGGGCGCGGAATCCCAAAGTAGACTAACGTGTTTTTCTCTTTAGTCAGTTGGTTGTAAGAATTCTCTGGGAGGCTGTATGTGACATTGATTTAAATTGAGAGAGTGATGGAACTGAAATAAGAATGGGCCCATTAGGAGCATGAGTCGCCAGCTCATGCAAATTATGCATGCTTCCAGAACTTTCTTGGACTAAGTTTCTTCTGTTAGGCTTCCACTAATATGCACACCGGACTTTATGGGTACACGGATCTGATAACACATACCTCATGAGCTCAAGGAGTCTGATCACGTAATAGTCTCATAGTAAGGCATTCAATTTTTTTGTTCCTAACATTTAGTTTTGAAAACTTTCAGAGATATATAAAAGTAAAAGAATGGTATAACAAACCCCCCCCCAAAAAACAAAAACAAATCCCCAAATACCTCTTATCTCAAGCTATTCAATAATTATCAACACGCATGCCTTCTTATGTATCTGTACCCACCACACTTACCCTTGACTAGGTTTATTTTTTTAACACAAATACCAGACAAGTTATCATTTTAACCATAAATAATTCAACAGACATCTCTAAGGGATAAGAACTGCATTAAAAAATATATAATGATGCCATTAGCACACCTAAAAATTAATTCTTTATAACATTATTGGGACAACTGACAAAATCTGAGAATGTCTATAAATAGATCACAGTATTATGTTATTATTATCCCCTGATTTTGATCATTATAACTAAGAGAATGTCTTTGTTTTTAGAGAAAACTGAAGGATTTAGGTATAAAGCATCATATGTATAGCTTATTTCTCAAATTGTTCAGAAAAAATACATATACATGTGAATATACCTGCCTATATTTCCATACGTACAGTCACACATACAGTCGGAGAGAAAGAAACAAGACAAGGAGGAGGAAAAGAAAGGGAAAGATAAAAGGAATTTGGCAAAATGTTACTATTTGTGGAAACTGGATGAAAGTTTATGGAAATTCTTTGTACTACTCTTTCAACTTTTCTGGAAGTCTATCTGCTATAAGACAATAAAAGTGAAAAAGCACAGTAGATTTGGGACTTGATCAAATTCACGTTCAACAGTTTGGCAAGAGCATGTCGTTAGGTAGTGCTTCGAGCTCCCCACTGCGTCGCATCAGCAAGGACGCTGCGCGGGGCTGTCTCTCCTTTAGAGTAAGTACTGCCTGGTGAGGGTTTAGAGTCAGCCTTACCCTGTTGCCGGAAAGATGCCTTTTTCGCCTGTTTTTCAGCAGCTGTTGATGATGATGTCCTAGAGTCATGATTTCATTAGGGGTTGCAAACTATATTCCAATTTCATTGTTCCTTCTGCATTTCTAGGCTAGAATTCCCCTGCAAAGAGTTTTCACTTTTCCACTATTTTGTTAGCTTCCGGTAGATCATTTGGGAAAGAGAACATAGATGCTTTCCTTCTCTCTCTCTAATAGTTTTTGGGAAAATGAGATGTTGCCACAATAACTTGTAAAGGCCAAGAAGGCCTTTCTAGTTATCATGTTGAACTCCTAGAATGTGATATAGTGAATGTATTTTCATGCCTCACTCCCATTATTTTTCTTTATATCACATTTTTTTTCATGTCTAGCCAGAGGAAGCTCCTTCAAATGGATTCCTATGCACTTTTTAAAATTATTATTGTGTGTGCAAATTTTTTTAATTTAAAATTTTTTTTAATTTTTTTAGTGTGCAAATTTTTTTTATAATCGATGGTCTCTTACTGGTCCTGCTTCCATGAGTGGCCACGCCCAGGGGGAAGGGGAGGGGAACCAGGTGTGCAAGGTGGGGTCATCTCAGCAACATTCCGTTTATACACAGAACTAAACAGACAACCACAGAGTCCCTATTGTGGTTGGAAGCCGGCAGCATGGGAAAGTGAGGCACGGGTCGGGAACTGGAGTGTGGTTCAGCTCCCCCTTCCTTTTTTTTTTTTTTTTCTTTTTTTTCTTTTTCTTTTCTTTTCTTTTTTTTTCAGCTCCCCCTTCCAAACTGGGGTGCCTAGGGGGAGCTTGGTCTGCTTGAAAGCTACCATGGCCTTTGAGGACCCTCTTTTTCCTAATCTAGTATGTTTCTTGATCCAGAACTTAAACCAGTCATTCCTTCAAGGACTCTTAGTTCTTCTTATTGAGAAAGAGTATTTAGGGTCGGTATTAGTTTTCTATTTTTGTGTAACAAATTACTGCAAACTAGTGACTTAAAACACATGCACACACATACATATACATAGAGATGTTACGTATGCCACATATAGAAAATCTGTATATATACAAATAATACATTAAAGTATATAATATATAAATAAAATTATAAATTGTATTTTATTACATATATATATATAAATGCATATATACAAAATCTTATATATAGTAGGTCAGAAATTTGGACATGACTTCCTTGAATCTTCTGTTCAGGGTATCACACGGGTGAATTCAAGGGTTTAGGAGAGCCACATTCTTATCAGGAGGCTTAAGTGGAGAAAAGTCTGTTTTCCAACTCATTTAGGTTGCAGGCTGAGTTCATTTTCCTGTGGCTGCGCGACTAAGGGGCCGCTTCCTGTTCCAGTCCTGATGCCACCTGCAGTTCCCTGACATGGCCCTCTCCACGGGGAGCTCCCATCACAGCAGCTTGCTTCTGCACGGTCACTCGAGAGTCTGTCGCTAATGCCTCCTGACGTGGGGTTTGATGCAACGCGGTGCAATTGTGAGAGTGATGGCTCAGCATCGCCAGGGCGGTTCTACTGGTAGAACAGGTCCCGTGCACCCAAGGTGAGGTTATACAAGGGCCCGACTCACTGGGGGTTCTTTCGGGGTGTGTTTCCACACCGGGTATCTGTGCTGTCACTGCTTGCGAGCTGGTCATTGCTTCTGGGCCGTTTTAGTGGACGGTGTTAGGAAATACATTTCTTTGAAAAAGCAAAATACATCATGAGTTTATTCATGGTGGTCACTGTTTTAGTCTGTCGGGAGCTACGGCAAAATGACACAGACTGGCTGGCTTACAAACGACAGAAATTTATTTCTCCCAGTTCTGGAAACTAGTCGCAGATCAGGGGCCAGCGTGGTTGGGTTCTGGTGAAAACCCTCTCGGGTTAGAGACTCTCTCCCAATGTCTTCACGCGGTAGAAGGGACAAAGGAACTCTTGCAAGTCTCTTTAATAAGGACTTTAATCTCCTCCTCTACTGCCTCTGCCTTCATGACCTAATCACCTCCCAAATGCTTCACCTCCTAATACCATCCCATTGAGCATTAGGACTTCAACATCCGAATTTCGGGAGGATACAAGCATTCAGACAGTAACAGTACGTAGTTATTCTTATTTTAGATTGCCATCTCCTTATTCTTACTATGAAGATCTTTATTCCTAGAGACTTTATCATCATTTACGTACTTGCTTACGTACATATGTACATGTGTAGATTCTTTTTAAAAAAATTTTTAAAGATTTTATTTATTTGTTTGACAAAGAGCCAGAGCACCAGCAGTGGGGAGGGCCAGAGGGAGAGGGAGAAGCAGGCTCCCCACCCAGCAGGCAGCCCCATGGGGCTCAGTCCCTGGACACTGGGACCATGACCTGAGCTGAAGGCAGGTGCTCAGCCAACTGAGCCGCCCAGGCACCCTGTAATGTGTAGTTTCCAATAGTAGTCATATTGCAAACGTATTTGCTAGATATAGTTTAGGTTTTCCCACCCTTAGAATATACACATTTGTTTTGATTTGTGTCTTAGGTCTTTTTAATGTTATAACAGCCCTCTCTTACATTTTTGTGCCTTCTATGTATCAAAACTGGGATATTGATTTCTACAAGAGCCTTTGATTCCTAGTTTGGATGATTGTGTCTTTATGGAGCCATTTAACATGATCTTCTTTCTCCTGAAGTTCTCATAAACTGCGATGGGAGGCGTGGTTGTATGCAGGTACCAATATCCAGCAAGAACACCTCACGTGGAATGCTGTTTGTGTCCTGCTGTTTCACATTGGGAAGCACCTACTGTCTAGACATTCACTTTTAGTGATGCTATGAGTTATCACTGGTTTCAGGTGTAACCAGCCTACCTTGTTAGAGAGTTTTCCATCAACTTGTCCCATAATGGTTTTAGCAGCCAGTGATTATTGGTGTGTAGATCCATCAGTTCCTTTGGTGTTTTAAAATGATAACTTTTTAATTCTATAATTTCTTTGTACTTTCATTAATTGTGATTCTTCTAGAAACTTTCCCCCATTAACTACTTGGTTCACCTGAAATAACAGCCCAACAAAGAAAGAATAGATACTTGAATCTTTTCCTTTATAGATCATTATTCAAAACAATGAATTGGGGTCATAATTGGGGCAAACTTTAGAAATGTCCCCAAAATTTAAACATTAATAGATTTTTATGTATTTGATATGCTTCAGTTATTTCAATCACTATTCTTTCTAATCTAAATTGTCCCATATTTGGACAGTGGGAGTCCCTTCAGGTTGGCACCCATTTAATTCAGACATGACTCCACTAGTATTTGACAGTTTTCTTGCATTCAATAAACAGATATCCCAGGCTCATCTTGGCCTGAAACATTAGTCAATTTTTTCTGTCCCAGGTTTGTAGTCAACCTTTTCCCCGAAGAATGCTGGTTTGTTTTAATAGAAAATAGTATTTAGAGAACATAATTTGGAAGTACCCCTTTGCATTTTTTTAATAATAAATTTATTTTTTATTGGTGTTCAATTTGCCAACATACAGAATAACACCCAGTGCTCATCCCGTCAAGTGCCCCCCTCAGTGCCCGTCACCCATTCCCCCCTTTGCATTTTTTAACACTAGACTGTAATACATATTTTAGCATTAAGTGAGTTGAGTATGGAAAAATAATAAAATAGGGAGAAATATAGTGTATGTGTATTAACTGTACTGTGAAATTTACTCTGAATCTTATGAAAATACACTTTAAATATACAACTTGGGAAAGGGCACTGTATTTATTTTAGCTGGTTGATAACACAGATGCCCAAGGCTCCCATTTTTCCACGACAGAGTTGTTCCAGCTGTTGTTTATATTACACAGCTGTCCTCAGAATTTCCCATTTTCTATATTACAGCACAAAGCCAGATATTTCCAACGGTTCCATAGTTCATGGCTCCCTAGTGAATATACAAATATCCTGCAAACGATGTGCCCTAGCATACTGCAAACACATGGATAAAACAACTAACCAAGGAGCTGCTTATATCCTGACTCACCGTTTATTAATAAGTCACTGTCAGCGCCTAGTATGGATCCGCACATGCATAAAGAGTAATTACAATTACAGAGAGAGACATCTTTTAAATAAAATGTGTGGAAGAAGAGCAAATATTTCTGAATAGAATTAAAACAGTTGAAGGAAATTAGCAATGTTTTGGAAATTGCATGCCAGTATCTTCTTTATTTATTCCTAATAGTGAGCTAACATGGTAATACTAGAGGATTGCAGGTGTTAACTTTTATTTTTTATTTTATTTTTTTTAGGTGTTAACTTTTAAATTGAAAATACTCTAAGCCCAATCACGTATGAAGTTATTGTTAGGTGATATGTCTGTTTTTCATCAACAGCTTGCAGGAATTGTACAGGTGTCTACACTGAGAAGTTGATGTGGGAGAAATATCTAGGAAGCTACCCCAGATAGCAAGAAATGGGGAAATGGCATCAGGAGCAACGATGGATGCGTCGTCAGGAAAGGTGACATTTAGATCTCATATGTATTGATTACTTACTATGTGCTATGCTTAGTGCTAAGAAATTCTTGTGTATGGGATCCCTGGGTGGCGCAGCGGTTTAGCGCCTGCCTTTGGCCCAGGGCGCGATCCTGGAGACCCGGGATCGAATCCCACGTCAGGCTCCCGGTGCATGGAGCCTGCTTCTCCCTCTGCCTGTGTCTCTGCCTCTCTCTCTCTCTCTCTCTGTGACTATCATAAATAAATGAAAATTAAAAAAAAAAAGAAAGAAATTCTTGTGTATGAACTCATTTATGACATAAAATCCCCTGGGATAGGTGTGACTTCGTTTCAGTTTTATAGATAAGACAGCTGAGTTGCAGAGACTTGAGCATTTTGCCCAGTTACCAAGGCAGAGAGGCAGGGATCAGACCCAGAAAGTGCTTCCACAGCCGGTATCCTTAGGCGTGCGCTACAGCAATCTTCAAGGGTGCTTGTGGAAGATCATTGGAACTGGGCAGTGGTATTTCTTGGACGGACAAGGACACAACCTGTTTTATCAGTTTATTGGATAAACTTCCTCCAAGGAAGAAATAGGATATGGCTGAAGTAGTATTTGTCTTTTTAGTCGAGGAACTGAGGCCATGCGTAGGAATCTTATAGGGAAGCGCAGGAAATGATTTAGAGTCAAAAACCATCTTTCTCAGGTGAATATAGCAGAGAATGGTTTAACTCATTTCTTCAACACACATTTATTAAGCATTTGCGACGTGCTGGGTACCGGGGCTGAGGTGGTCAGATGTTGAGCTTGTCCTCCTGGAACTTATAATCTAGTAGATTTTTCCAAAAGAAAAAAATCAACTGGAGAGTTATATGTTGGCCTTTTTGTTTATTCAACAAGTATTAATTGAGCACCTACTATATGCCTGGCATCCTTATAATTATGCATATATCATGTTTAAGACCATTCTAAGGTCTCAATATACTCATGTTTAGCTATAGTGAAGGTAGTATTTTATTATTATTTTTAACAACCTGTAGTTTTATTCCCGAATGTGTGATATGAGTAGCCATTTTTCACTTATCTAGAAGCACAATATATAAGGTTTCCCCTTAACTTTTCCCTTGCTTTGATGTAAATCTTTTTTCAAATAAATACCTCTATTTTTTTATTTATTTCCTGGGAATCGTGTTTTATCCCAAAGTGGTACAGCATCCAAACAGACGATATTACTTGGCTAATGTTTCTGTCATCACTCCCATCCAATTATTCTAGAAATTTTTATATTTGATTTAATAACAGCCTTTTACAATGTTATACAGCAGAGCCGTCCCAGATCTAACACCCTAGATGCAGTCCTGAAAACCCTTGCATTGCACAATATCAAACATCATCTATAAGTGGGCTTCTGAGAAAAAGAGTTGTGCGAAGCATTTAAAACCTCTTGAAATTTGTGTCAATATCACTAACACAATTGAGCTTTTCTATTTAAAATTCTAGCACAGTTTTAAAGATTGTAAATTGCTAGTAAGGGAAGAAAATTATTGTAAATATAAAGTTTTTCATTTTTTAGAAAGATGTTGGTGGATGGATAAAAGACTGTGTAAGAAAGGCTCAGCCTGCTCGGGTCCGACAATAAGCTTAAAATACACATAATCAGAAGGAGCTGCATAAGAAGCACTTCACGACGTGATCACACGAGGAAATGAGCCGAGGGGGAGTGAGGAATGGGCAGGCCTCGAGGACGCCCGAGTCGCCAAGCGGTCTGGTGCTTCACCTGTTGCCCGACTTGGGCTCAGCGGGGAGTCAGCGGTGGCCCACAGGTGAGCGAGCCGGGGAGACTTCCAGGGGGACCCACGTGGACTCGTGCTGTACTGACCTCACCCTCCACTTACTGACAGCACATGCTCTCACTCATCCACCGAAGCACGTGTTTTTTAAAAAACCCAGTGAGTTTAGTTATGTCTTAATCATATGGACAGACTGATGCTTGAGTTCACCTTTTCCTCTGGTAGAAATGCTGCCGATTTTATATTCATTTGTGGAAGGTAAACGTGCACATAAGTTTTCGTCTCTGAAGAAATAATTTCCAATCAAGTGATGTTCTTACAACGACGTGTGAGTGTGATGTTATCCTTCGGGTAGTAGACGTGAGACAGTATCTTACGTGAAGGAGAGTAGATTGTGTCTGTAGCCAGCCCACGAAGGAAAGTGCCCCAGCGCTCCCCTGCCACGGTGCGCATTGCTACTCTGTATTGAGTGAACTTTTGTTGAATGGAGGAATTAAAGATTAGAACTCATTAACTTAAAACTCTGTTCTCATCAGCCCTCAGCGTATTACACTAATAGTTTTTTTTTTAATTATCATGTGTAAGTGAAATTTCGAGATTATTTTTTATAAAGCTGTCGCAAAGAGATTCTTAGTGATTTTTAATCAGCAGAAATAAAAATCTTATATAAACTTTTATTAAAACACCAGTGGAATTCTGTTAATTTCTTAATGGGAGCGTATAAACTGCTATTATTAATTTGGTGAATATAAAACCACAATAAAAAGAAATAACAAAAGTAAAAATAATAAAATAAAACCACAACAACTACCTGGTGAAGGACATTTCTTCAGAATGTTCAGGAACACCATACAGTCGTAAACAATGTGAACGGGCCAGACAAGAATTACACAGAAGGCAAGAGAGAGATCAGAATGTCAAAATGTAATAATATTTCCTTCTAAGCTGTGAGTGATAAAGAGGAAATTGAAACAAGAGGGAGGCTAGCAGATGACTTTTTAAGATCCTATTAACACTAAATTTCCATCTATCTCTTGAAAGAAATTAATTGGGAATACCAGTGAACTCTCAGCACAAATAGAGTGGTAAAGCTAAAGAGAACATGGTAAGGAAGTACAGAATTTTTGTCTTTTTTTATTCTATCATTATTTTTTAAAAAAATCTTTGTCTTAAAATATGGCTGGTAGATTTAAAAAATGTGCTAGACTATTTTGTTGTATTTTTCGTCATTTTTTTAAAGTATTATCGACACCCCCAAAATAAAGATGCATGACTATAAGCATTTACCGAATGGCACATTCAAGAGAATTATCATTAATCATATGTATGATAACTTTACTTCCACAGAGACACTAAGAAATTAATTAACTATTATAGAGAACTCTAGGGAAGATGAAGCAAATGAATTTTCTCTTCTCCATTTTTAGATATCCCCTTTTATTTATTTATTGGATCCCCTCTCATTTCTCCTTAACATGGGCTAAAAAAGGACAATTACACAAAGATGCAATATTCCTCAATTATATTAAATCACAAACAACAAGTAAAGAAGGTGGAACACATTAGTTTTTAGTCTTTGTATAAAGTCAAGGTAATTATTCTTGTGGTCGCTGAACTAGCTCCGTTATCGCGGTCGTCTATGTATGTACGTATCTATCCATCGCTGGTCCGCTGTGCTGTGGTCACTATCTAAGAGCATTTAAAAATAGAGATATTGGGGCGCCTCGGTGGCTCAGTTGGGTAAGCATCCGACTCGATTTTGGCTCAAGTCACGATCTCAGGGTTGTGAGCTCAAGCCTCATGTTGGGCTCTGCCCTCCACGGGAACTCTGAGATTCTCTCCCTCCCTCTGCCCCTCTCCCTGTTCTCTTTCTCTCTCTCTCTCTTTCAAATAAATAAGTAAATAAAATCTTTTTAAAAAATAGGAATATATAACATGTATAAAGTAAATGTCTCATAAACTCATACATGTATTCTCATGACGACTCAGATAAAGTCCGATCTAACTATCTTTCCAAATTAGAATACTTTTCAAGACGATTAAGTCGTGCGAGCCCTGATGAATGTGGCACACGTGTCCCAGGTGGCAAGACCTTCCACAGGGTACAGTCGCATATGCAACTATCCATCTGCCAGGAGCTAGGGATAGAAGTGGAGTTTCTAAAATAGTGTAATAATCTATGAACGAATGCATCAGCCGTACCAGAGATCCGGTGTACAAGGCAGCACACTAGGCAACTGGTCTTCTTTTTACCCCCAAAAGCATTACTCCACTTCCTGCAAAGGAAAAAAAAAAATGGATTGCAGACCAACTGTTGGAACTCTCTCGGGCCAATGATGTGGCCAGAGTCAGAAAGGACCCGAACTCACAGTCTCCCATCATGGCAGGCTCTCTCTTGCCCTCAACTTGCCTTCCCTTTGCGTCTCTAAACACCTTCCAAGATATTTTCTTCCAACAAACACAGTGCCCTAAGTAAGAGAAATTCTGCTGTAATTGTTAAGAAAATATATCATACCCCTCACTACCCGTGCATCACTATTTGCTGAATTTCTGAAGATGACTACGGCTGGCCTGGGTGCTCTAGCAGGTTCCTCGTTGGCGGAATGAGAAGCTCACCCAAGCTCCGCCAGGACGGCAGGTTGGCCAAGGCACTTACTTCTTCTTTTTTTTTTTTTTTCCTATTGACTTATTTCTTTTTTTTTTCCCCCTCTCTCTCTCTTTTTTTAATAATACATTTATTTTTTATTGGTGTTCAATTTGCCAACATACAGAATAACACCCAGTGCTCACCCATCAAGTGCCCCCCTCAGTGCCCGTCACCCAGTCACCCCCACCCCCTGCCCTCCTCCCCTTCCACCACCCCTAGTTCGTTTCCCAGAGTTAGGAGTCTTCCATGTTCTGTCTCCCTTTCTGATATTTCCCACTTATTTTTTCTTAATCATAACTTAGCCCCGAAGGGCCTTTCCTATTAGCACAGTCTGGAGAAATGATACCTCCTGTCACAGTGATGAGACCTTCTATCGCTAGTGATGATAGACACGTTGCAAACGTGCTTAGCGATCTTAACTATCCAGCCAACAGTCTATTTAATTTAATTTAATTTAATTAACAGTGTTTTATTTTTTTAATATCCAGCCAACAATTTAATTCAACTTTTTTTTACAGTGCGGACAGAAGACCCAACAAGCGACAGACGCGATCATTTACGCTTCCTTGCGCAAGGAGGGAAGTGCTACCCATGGGCAAACCCGTGGAGAAGTGTCACCTTTGACATTGTTCTGTATCAACCAACTCACCCTTTGGAAGCTACAGTACGGATATTTCTGCGTTCATTTACCAGATCTCGGAAGACTTTACGCAATATCATTCTTTTTTTTTTTTTTTGCCTACATACAAACCTATCCCTACTATTTTTCTCTCAAAAGAATTCCAGAAGTGCCATGTAGTGTATTTCTCTTTTATTGTTCATGCCTCTAAACTGTCACCAGAGCTTGCCTCACAATAGTCCTAAATTGTTGCTGCTTCTCAGTGAGAGTGAGGTTCCCGGAGGAAAGAGCTGCCTTGGGGGAATGTATTACGTGTCAATTGAATTATCAAGAATTAGTCAAGCAATTTTTAATTAGCACAAAACGCTTTTCCTTTAAGCAGTCTTCTTAGAAAAGCTTGCATCTTGTTTTTGCAGCAGTAAGCCGTATGGATTTTTTAAGCAAACAAGCAAACTTTCCTCCCTTTCTGTCTTGGTCCTCGTTATGAAACGCGTCCTGGGCCCCTCCAGCTGCGCTGGCTGCGGGTCAGCGGCGTGAGTCACTGCCTGATGTTCTCTGTACACGAACAGGAATTAACGCAAGGGGAAAAAAGGATGCTCTTCTCGGATTTTTTTTTTTTTTTATAGCCAAACATTAGGGAAAGAAGGCAACTGTGTGTGATTTTCAATGAGGTGCGATGAACCCTATAACTATGTTTTTCTCTGTTTGCCCACGACATTGATATTTTTGGTCAGTTGTAAAAGATCAAAGAGACGGGATCAGGATAAGAAGAGAGATGTTCTTCAGAGCTGTCTCTTGACTGTATTTTAGCTGGGGACTCCCTTGACAATATCAGCAAACATTTTATTAAAATGCCATGAAAGCCAAACACGACTGATGAAGTGTTAAGTAAATAGGAGTTTTTCAAAACCCTAAAACCTTGCACTAACCAACCCGCTGGTAACACGAGGGTGTCTCTCTCTCTATGTGTTGATTAGAAGGACAGTCTTTGAGGCCCGGGGAGCATCTTAGAAGTCACTCAGGGAAGTGTATGAAAAACACTAGCCCGATTCTTACAGATAACGCGGTCAAGGTCCCAGGATCGTCGGGCATAGATTCAGACTCATAGACAGATTTTGCCGGGACCAAGGTTAGCGCGCAGTTCCTGACCGAGTCTGCCATGATTTCCAGTGTGGCCCCTCCATCACTTCCCCGTCCTCTGCTCTAATATCAACAAAGAAAATAACCCGCTGGGGTAAATCCTGCATTGTTGGATAATTAAATAAAATTATCAGTTGGCCCATGTCCTCAACTGGCGCTGGGCTTGAGATAAACACCTGGGTTAAACCCTGTGATGGGGCTCAGAAGGTTCTAATTAAAGAGCAATTGTCCTTCTCCTGCCAATCAGAAAAGAAGCAGATTTGCAAACATATTCTCATGCCTCATAGATGAGAAAGCTTTAATAAAGCCAGTTGGCTGAAACAGCCCTTTTTTATTCCCCTTCTCTCTCCCCAAGGAGGGGAAGGGTGAGAAAGAGTCCAAGGGCAAAAGTGAATCTGTGGATGAAGATATGCCACGTAGCTCCCTGGGAAGAAAAAAAAAAAATCAGTTCATAATTTTCAGAAAAGTAAAAAGGCATGAATCCTACATTCTAAAAGTTAAAAAAAAATTGAGTTATCTCTGCAATGATCTCCAAACTAGAAGTCAGGCTTATTCAGGTCACTTTTATTACTTTATTAAGTTCTTTCTTAAAAAAAAAAAAAAAAGAAAGAAAAAAGGAGCTTGTAATCCTGCCTTTTACAACGTGGCCGCGTGGAGAATGGGGAGCAGGGTTCACTAGGAGGACTCCGCGGTTATGTAATTAAATATTTACACGCTGCATACTTTGTGTGTCAATAAGCTTAATTCAGGGCAGAGTCGTCCTTTGAGAACTCTGTGTCCCTGCAAGGGGCAAGGCCCACGAAGCCTGCTGCGACCCCCGCCGCCTCCTGGCCCTGTTGTGCATAAGGTCTGTCCTTTGCCCCGTGGGCCCAGCCGGGTAAGCTTGGGGTAAATCCGTGGGCCGAGTCACTACTGCTGTTTTCCTCTCTGACTCTTCGTCGGGCCCAAATGCTGCCTCCACTTACCGAAGCCTCCTTGGTGAAGGGTTCTGGAAAGTTTCAAGAGCATAGAATAAAAAACAGTGATAAACTGCCCTAGAAATGCAATTTTACAAGGTTGTCGTGAAAATAGTAAACCTCCTAGAGCCAGGGAATGTTGTAAAGTAGGGTCAAAATCTCTGTCTTTGGGAGAAAGGGACAATGAGCATCACAGCTGTCCATGGTCCCCTGCCTTGGCCACATGCCTCCCCTCCGACCTACATGGCCGGGGTGGCTCTCGGGGAGCAGTGGGGGGGAGTGGGGCAGTGGGGGCAGTGGGGGCAGTGGGGCAGTGGGGAGCAGTGGGGAGCAGTGGGGGCAGTGGGGGCAGTGGGGGGCAGTGGGGCAGTTGGGGGGCAGTGGGGGGCAGTGGGAGGCAGTGGGGGGCAGTGGGCAGTGGGGGGCAGTGGGGGGGCAGTGGGGGGCAGTGGGGGCAGTGGGGCAGTGGGGGCAGTGGGGGGCAGTGGGGGGCAGTGGGGGGCAGTGGGGGCAGTGGGGGCAGTGGGGGCAGTGGGGGGCAGTGGGGGCAGTGGGGCAGTGGGGGCAGTGGGGGGCAGTGGGGCAGTGGGGGGCAGTGGGGGGCAGTGGGGGGCAGTGGGGCAGTGGGGCAGTGGGGGGCAGTGGGGCAGTGGGGCAGTGGGGGCAGTGGGGGCAGTGGGGGGCAGTGGGGGCAGTGGGGGCAGTGGGGGCAGTGGGGGCAGTGGGGGCAGTGGGGCAGTGGGGCAGTGGGGGCAGTGGGGGGCAGTGGGGCAGTGGGGGCAGTGGGGGCAGTGGGGCAGTGGGGCAGTGGGGGGCAGTGGGGCAGTGGGGGGCAGTGGGGCAGTGGGGGCAGTGGGGCAGTGGGGCAATGGGGGGCAGTGGGGCAGTGGGAGGCAGTGGGGGGCAGTGGGGGGCAGTGGGGCAGTGGGGGGCAGTGGGGCAGTGGGGCAGTGGGGGGCAGTGGGGCAGTGGGGCAGTGGGGGGCAGTGGGGCAGTGGGGGGCAGTGGGGGGCAGTGGGGCAGTGGGGGGCAGTGGGGCAGTGGGAGGCAGTGGGGGGCAGTGGGGCAGTGGGGGGCAGTGGGGCAGTGGGGGGCAGTGGGGCAGTTGGGGGCAGTGGGGCAGTGGGGGGCAGTGGGGCAGGGGGCAGTGGGGGGGAGTGGGGGCAGTTGGGGCAGTGGGCGCAGGAGGGCCTTGGCCGCGGGCACCTGGGGGGGGCAGGCGGCCTTGTCCCCCGGGCCCGAGCAGTCGGCCCGTTGTCCGCTCCGGGTTCCCACCGTTGGCTCAGGCGAGACACGCGGCGCCGGTGGCTGTGGCCAGTGTCGCTGGTCAAGCCCCGACCGCGGCTCAGCCTCGTCCCCTGCATCAGCCCCTCCCCCACCCCCGCCCCAGCCGCCCCTTCCAGGGGCCTCGCTTGGGGTCGGAGGCCTCCCTGCGCCTTCCTGCCCCAGGGGACGCGGTTTCTGCTCCTTAGAAACACTCCGGGAGGCGTCCCCGGCGGGGCCTGGGGGTCGGGGGGCGGGGGGGCCCTGTGCGGGGAGGGCCGGGTCGGGCCGCAGGGGAGCGGCCTGTAGGCTGTGGGTGCGGGTGCAGGTGCTTGCCAGGTGCTGCTTGGCGTGAGGGGGGGAGAGAGGGAGGAGGGGGAGGAGGAGAGAGGGGGAGGGTGGGAGGAGGGGAGGGGGAGAGAGGGGGAGGAGGGAGGAGGGAGGAGGGAAGAGGGAGGAGGGGGGGAGAGGAGGGAGGGGAGAGAGGGGGAAGGAGAGGAGGGGAGGAGAAGAGGGAGGGCGGGAGGGAGGGGGAGGGGGTCAAGGGGGAGGGAGGGAGGAAAGGGGACGGAAGGAGGGAGAGGGGAGGAGGAGAGAGGGGGAGGGCGAGGAGGGGGGGAGAGGACAGAGGGGGAGGGAGGGAGGAAGAGTAAGGGGAAGGAGGGAGAGGGAGGAGAGAGAGAGGGGAGGCGGGAGGAGGGCGGGAGGAGGACAGAGGGGGAGGGAGGGAGGAAGAGGAAGGGAAGGAAGGGAGGAGGGGAGGAGGAGAGAGGGGAGGGAGGGAGGAAGGGGAAGGGAAAGGAGGAGGAGGGGGAGGAGGTGGGGGAATAGGGAGGAGGAGAGGGAGGAGAGGTGAGAGGGGAGGGGTGGGAGGGAGAAGATGGGGAGGGCGGAGGGGGCGGGGTGGGAGGGGGAGCAGGCCCCAGAGGGGAGCTGCTGCAGGTCGGCCTCTGCCCGGGCCTGTGCCTCGGTGTCTGTAGGGGCCAAGGCCCGGAGGGTCTTCAAGGGTTAACTGAAGGGCTCGGCGCCTTGGGACTCCTTTCCAGGCGAGTCCACACCCTCGGCCTGTTGGAGACAAACATCCCTGCAGAGGAGAGGAAGGTCCGACATGCGAATCTCCGGCCCTTAAGAAAGAGCAACAATGAGCAGCTAAACTCTAGGAAGCTTCGCCCACTGAGCACACGGAGTAAGACACTCTCCTGTGTCTCTGAATCTAGTTTGAATGAGTGATTATCTTCCTACAATTTCCTGTAAGCGGCTTGAATCGGCCGCACACTCCCCGAGGGTGCTCATGGTCATATATTGATTTTCCTGGCAGCCTAGAAGGCCTTATGTCTAATAGACGCTTAAATAAGTTTATTAAGTAGAATAATTTAAGGAGAAATCTTAATATCTGAATTATGCAGAACCTTTAAAGTATTATAAAATATTCAAAAAATCATTGAATTACTCTAATTTGATTAATGCAAGTGATAGAAATTCTTAGGCATATATTTACATTTAATATATTGAATAATCACAGGTTTCAATAATATACACTTTTAAGAACTATCTTTAAAAGATTAGAAAAGAGATTTTTTTTCCCTTCTGTTATTCTGCACTAAAACCTACCGTATTAAAAAAAGAAATGTCCAAATTCTTTAGGGGACAGAATTTTGGGTCTTCTGAAGCACATACAAGGTCACTATCTTCAGTAACCTCTAGGGCTACTCCCCAGTGTCCAAGAATATTTTTACATCTGACGTTTATTCTGTGATGATTTTAGTACCAACAAAAGGGAAGTTCCCCAGAATTAGAGCCTGACTCTATGAGGCTCCATCTTCATGTGGCCATTTTTTGGTCAGAACCTAAAGGAAAGGGCCCCTGAGGGGTTCAGTGGTTGAGCATCTGCCTTTGGCTCAGGTCGTGACCCCAGGGTCCTGGGATCAAGTCCCGCATGGGCCCTCAGGGAGCCTGCTTCTCCCTCTGCCTGTGCCTCTGCCTCTCTCTCCGTGCCTCTCATGAATAAATAAATAAAATCTTTAAAAAAAGAAGAACCTGAAGGAGAACCCATCACATCTCCAATCCAGAAATAGAAGTTTTGTTTTCCACAACAGGATACGCCTAATGACTGCGATTTGTACGCTGGGATACTTGGGGGGGAAATGAGGCTCTTTGTCCTCCTTCCTTGCAGTTAATTGGTCAGATGGCAGGTTTGACCGAGACACAGATGAGGTTGTTAGGGAAAAAAGTACTTTTTGCTTTCAGTTAGAGTTTCTCT
Source organism: Vulpes lagopus (assembly GCF_018345385.1). Classification (NCBI taxonomy): domain Eukaryota; kingdom Metazoa; phylum Chordata; class Mammalia; order Carnivora; family Canidae; genus Vulpes; species Vulpes lagopus. The sequence continues at coordinate 109,876,381 of NC_054834.1, read as the reverse complement.
GAGAAAACCAGTTTCCCTGCTTAGCCCCCTTGGCATCTCAGTGATCTTTGGCTGGTCTTAGCTAGAACCACACCCCATGAAAACAAAAAGAATCACGTGTGATACTGACTTTTAGACTGAGTTCAGAACATATTGTATGACACAAAGATCACAGAATCGGTGAGATCAAACTGAAATCCTTCATACCGGTTGTTGCACTTCATCCATAGGTGCTAAAACACGCCTGTAATTCATATTCGTTCTTTATTTTTTCTGTCTAAAATATCATATATAAAATAAGTATATAAAGCATATTTTTTCAAATATTATGTCGATGAATAGGAAAGAGGATGTTTATCAGAAGATTAGTCTGTGGAAAAATAAATAAATAAAAATAAAAATTAAAAAGAAAAGATTGGTCTGTGGATATGAAGTATCATTTTGAGAAGTATGAGGTATAATGGATGGAGAAAAATATTTTAAATATGTCTGTACTATTGAATTATTGTGTATTTATATATATATTTATATTTACATATATATTACATATATATTTATTTAATTTTTTACATATTTATATACATATTGTATATTTATATTATACATATTTATACATACATATATTTATAATTTAATCACGTATTGTATGATTATATAGTTATATACTATATATATTTATAAACACACACATCACCAAAATAATTCTTTGGGAGAAAGAGGAGAGCGCCCCTGTAAGCACATGGAGTGGGGGTGGGCAGAGGGAGAGGAATCCACAGCAGGCTCCACCCCAGGTCCGGAGCCCAACGCAAGGCTCCACCTCGTGACCCTGAGATCACGACCTGAGTGGGAATGAAGAGTTGGACACTTAACCAGCTGAGCCACCCAGGTGCTCCACCGCCAAATAATTAAATAACATTTCTGACACCGGCGTCTCGTGATGAGGAAACATTAAACAGAATTTTGTAAGTAATGTGTTATAAATGCTTTAAGAAAATCATGCTTTAAGAATGTCACATTTTGTTAAAAAAAATTGTTTTTTGACAGAAAGTGAACTATTACCTATGACAAGATTTACAAAGTACTGAGAAATACAAGACATATTTTCCTTTTCTCATTCACCTCAGAATGGGTCAGAATTTAGCTTGAACTGAAGTCCATATAATTTGGAGTATAAAAAGTGAAAAAAAAGTTTTTAAACATTGAGGAGTACACTAAGAACAAAGTTATAATATTAACCTCACCCTGCTAGGGGTGCCTGGCTGGCTCAGTCAGTACGGCATGGAACTCGCGGTCTCAGGGTTGTGAGTTTGAGCCCCATGCTGGGCGTGGAGATTAGCTAAAAATAAAATCTTAAAAAAACAAACAGCCCTGCCCTGATAAAGCAAATTTATTATGAAAGTGAGCATTGGTGTAATTTAAAGGCGAGCTGGGAATGGCCAAGAGTGTCTGATGGGGAAGAGAACAGAATTCCTGGAGGAGGGCTGTGCAGTCAGATCTAGGACGGTGTGAGCACGGCTGAATTACGTAGCCTTTCTCTACAGTCTGCAAGGCATATTATTCCTTGTTGGAGGGGCAATAATGACATCTGGAATATTCATTTTCACTAAGCCTAATGGTCTTAGAACAAGGATTTTGATGGACTCTTCCTTCAATGTCCAAAGTTCGACCCCAGTTTATGCTCCAGGCTAAAACTAGAGGTAGGGAAACAACTATATTATAGACATAACCAGGAAATGAGGAGGTGCATTCTGACAATTATTCACAAAAAGTGCATTTTGGATGTTAAGAATGTAATAAACTTAGGGGTCTCTCTGGGACCGAGGCATAACTCTCCAGCTTTTATGTTATATAAACTGAAAAAGCTCTATTGTTCGTTTAAAATTTCCAGACAGGAGAGTAGAGCTAGAATGAGTGGAGTTGCCCGTGGTAACAAAGGGAGGAAAGAATCAAGGAAAACTCTTTGTGGCTGAATCTGTAAGTAAAGTAACTTAAGGTTTTGTTGTTGTTGTTGTTATCAGGGTTGTTTTTAAAGAGATCTTCTCCAAGATCTCTGGGTTCTAGGAATCTCTCTTACTCCCATGGTGGCCTTTTGATTTTCCTGTTCCCTTGATGGTAGCCTAGGTCTTGACCCTTGTGTTTCTTGTATCGCGTAGTCATGAGGCATACTTGGTCCCGGGGTCCTGCTCTCGGCTGCCGTGGGAATGCACTGATCATTGGTAGGAGTGATCACTTCACCCAAAGTAGTTCCTAAAGCACATGATGATTAAACTCCGTCTTAAAAAAATAATAAGGATTGCTCCAGGGATACTGAGTCAAGAGTGAGGGTTGGAACAGGGTAAGGAGAGGTGCTGGCAGAGGGTGCACGCCAGGTAAACACGAGAGGAACCGAGACAACCTGCTGTGACAAGGTAGTTTGTCATGACTAGTACCCAGGGCGAGCGGGGCACACGGGGTGGGCACCAATGATGCCAGAGGATTAACGGGAGTCTTACCCCAGGGGAGTGGGTATGTCACGCCGAGGGATGTGAACGCTTTTGCCTAAAGCAATAGGGCGCCACGGACTGGTTTTAAGCCAGAAAGTTTCATGTTAAAATTTCAAAAAATATCCTTTTGCGCTTGTGTAAAATAAATTGGAAGGTGGACCCTAAAAAAGGCAGGGAAGCTTTTAGCCAGTTAGAGGTTGCTGCAGTGATTCTGGAAACATCCCAGTTCTTGAAATAATGATCTCCGTCGTTGTCAGTGTGGCCGCCGATGCAAGAGGCGCTTTCATGAGTTTTTAAGCAATGAAATCCCACCGTTCCCGTGCAGGCAGCAGTGGTCCTCTGAAGGCCGGGGCTTCTCCTGTAATCAGCGAATGAAGGCCCATCGTTCCGCACTCAGGCAGCCGACTCCCACGGACGGCAATATTTTCTCTGAATTTTAGCCCATAATTCCCGCCGTCAAGATCTGTTTTCCCTTAATTCCTCCCAGAGTTTAGGGAGCTCAAAATGTTTGTATATGCCCTTTTAAATCATGATCATGCTGCAGTTACTTTAGCATTTATTAATCTTTTACAGAGAAGGAAATCGAGTCTGCAAATTAATGTAGCTGAACGTGCCAGAAAAAGACTGAAATTCAGGTCCTCTGACCCAGGCCCTGGATCCCTCAACCTTGTGACAGTTAGCGCTCAGCGCGCATTCCTGCCTCGGCAAATTATGTAACAAAAATAGCTAACTTCACACGTAAGCCAAAGGAATTGGGTTTTGAAAGTACGTGAATATACACTATAGCATGGAGAGTTTGGGTCTCGTGCGTTCTCCCAGGGAAAATTATTTTCATTTTCAAATACAATGAACTAATCCTTTTGATTCATTGGGGGAAATATTAGTCTCATTAGTAAAATTTGAAGAGTGTCTAATCTGTAAGAAAAGAAGAAATTTAAGGCCAAGCAAGAACTAGTAAGAAAAGAGCATTAGAAATGTAACACCGACTGAACTCATCCCAAATGGCTCTCACTACATCATCTATGCGCACGGTCAAGCATGTTCTCGACTGATACATGTAGACAATAAACCAATTTGGATTTGAATATCCAAGGGCCATACGTCTTTAAATTACATCACCCATGCTCAAACATATCTGCAAAAAATTCTGAAAAAAAAAAAAAAAAGGATTGACACGTTGTGCAGATTCCCGGCATCGCACAACGTGGAGAACCGTAAAGCGGTGTCGCCTTGGGGTGACTACAGCGCCACATGGCTGGTTTTTGTGCAGACTAGTAACCTCCGGTGGTTCTCGTTGGGGGCAAAGGTAGGTTCCAGGGTCGTCAGTTTGTCTTCGCCGCCGCGTTCCTGCTGGGACCCTACAGACAGCGGGGCCACCGCAGGCCATCTCCTGGCCTGGCCCTAGGCTGACTCACCCTCGGAGGCCAACCGCGCACAGCAATGTGGGCCATCAGCAATGTTTTGGAAATAATTTGATTTTTGATGTTTCAAAAATTGTGAAGTTAGCTTCCATGGTAAAAATCAGAACATTTTGTAATTTCTTACAATTACTTTGTAATTTAGGTTTGTTTTCTTTTTTTGATTTCAAACCAATGCAGGAAACCATAATCCTTGCCATGCTTAGGGCTGCAAAAAATCTTTTTGGCTCTGTTTTTTTTTTTTCCCTGTGATGCTATTTAAGTTATAAAAAATGACTAAGTTTGATTGCCATTTAAAATCCACAAAGGGGCATATCAATTCCAAAATTATTTTCAGATTCTAGTAAGAATGATGCCCCTGAGCTTAACTGAATATTCTTTCTATTTTGTGATGTTATGACCACCTACGAGGAAGTGTGTTTTATTTAGACTTACCACTACTTTTTTCCTTTATCTGATCCTGAGTGACCTAATCATGACTTAATAGAGGTACTTTTTTTTTTTTTTTACTTAATCTTCTATTCAGTTTTGCAAGGTGGATTGATTATAATGGGCTGATTAACTTCTCTTGGAAATAGCAAGCAGCGTTTACTCTCTGTCGACCTCTGTGATAGGAAAGCAGATTCCCCAGATGCAAATTACTGATTCCATGCAGGTGCACACCACGTAAAACTCCATTTCTTGCAATCATTCCTGTGTCCTGGTAGTGTTGATTATTGGATTAAAATCAGAATTTGGGATAAAAAATATGTTTTACTTGCAAACAGTGGCATCATACAGGCCAAGCTGTCGTCAGTCTAGGAGATTCATAAATAGATGCCAACATAATGCTTATTTATGTAAATGTATTCCTAGATCCATGTGATTTCCTAAGGGCTCAGAGAGGTGACAAGAACCGGATCCAAGGGCAGCGCCGCAAAGTTGTCCCACCATGTCCTTGAAGATCCAGACAAGCAATGTAACCAACAAGAATGACCCCAAGTCTATCAACTCTCGGGTCTTCATCGGAAACCTCAACACAGCTGTGGTGAAGAAGTCAGATGTGGAGACCATCTTCTCCAAGTATGGCCGTGTGGCCGGCTGTTCTGTGCACAAAGGTATGCCAACGAGCGTCATGCCCGGGCAGCTGTGCTGGGAGAGAATGGGCGGGTGCTGGCCGGGCAGACTCTGGATATCAACATGGCTGGAGAGCCCAAGCCCAACAGACCCAAGGGGCTAAAGAGAGCAGCATCTGCCATATACAGTGGCTACAGCTTTGACTATGATTACTACCGGGACGACTTCTACGACAGGCTCTTCGACTATAGGGGCCGCCTGTCACCTGTGCCAGTGCCCAGGGCGGTCCCTGTGAAGTGACCACGGGTCACAGTCCCCTTGGTCCGGCGTGTCAAAACCACCATACCTGTCAAGCTCTTTGCCCGCTCCACAGCCATTACTGCCGGCTCAGCCAAGATCAAGTTAAAGAGCAGTGAGCTGCAGACCATCAAGACAGAGCTGACACAGATCAAGTCCAACATCGACGCTCTACTGGGCCGCTTGGAGCAGAAGGCTAACCCAGATGGCAAGAAGAAGGGCGACAGCAGCAGTGGCAGTGGTGGGGGCAGTAGTGGTGGCAGCAGCCGGCCACCTGCCCCCCAGGAGGACACAGCTTCTGAAGCAGGCACACCCCAGGGAGAAGCACAGGCTCGAGACGACGGCGATGAGGAGGGGCTGCTGACGCACAGTGAGGAAGAGCTGGAGCACAGCCAGGACACAGACGCGGAGGATGGGGCCTTGCAGTAAGCAGCCTGACAGGAGCGATGGCCACCGGCAGGAGAAGGGCGTGCACTGTACCGGGCCTAAAGCTGGGCACCCAACCCTGGAGACCACCCCCGGCAGGTCCCAGGAGAGCTGGCAGCAGGCACCTCCTCCCCCACACATCCCAGCCAGTGCCACATCCTCTGCAGGTGGAGTTATCAGCCTCCCGTCCCCACACGCCCTCCCTGTTGGCACTGCCCAGGCCAGAGGGCAGAACACAGAGGTTTCCCCACACTCTACCTCCCCTCCCAGAACACTCCCAGGCTTGGAGTTTTTCTATAGGTTTGGAGTTGGGAGGGTACCCGGACAATAAATTTTTTTTTTTTTTAGGGCAGCAGCCCCGAGGGCCCGTGCCATCTAGTGGGGAGGCCAAGTCCCCGCAGGGGAGTTGGGTGCAACAAGAGGCCAGGGGTAAAGGGGCCGCTCGGTGTCCCGTGGCCAGTCTTGGGGAAGAGAGCCCAGTCCTGCAGGCTGACCCCGTGATGCTGGGGTGGTTGCCACGCCAGTGACGGCACGAGGTCTGTGGGATGCGGGAGCCTGCAGTCCAGCAGCGCCCGGTGGAGGCGGGCGGGCGCGGACCAAGGCAGGTGCAAGCGCCGGGCCCCTCCCTGCCCGTCCGTGGGCACCGCCGCCCGCAGGCCCGCGGCCAAACGGCGGGGCAGATGCAGGCCACGGGGGCAGATGCAGGCCACGGGGCCAGAGGCGGAAAGCGGCTTCGGCGCTGGTGCGCGTGAGTGGTCAGACACCCTGCCCCGACGGGGACACGGCTTCCTGCAGAACGAGGTGCAGCAGGTGGTTCTGCTCCGCACTGAGCAGCGGCCACATGTCGCACCTGCATCGTGTGCGACCGTAGAGGAACAGCCACGTGCCTGTTGTTATAATAACTGAACCCTCAACTTCCAGCAAATGAGCTTTAATGCCCAAGAAATAGCATCAACTATTGCATTTCAACTTTAAAACATCATTAAATAGATGTTCTAAATCTCAAATGAATCCGAGATTTTTAAAAAAATGTGTCTTTAACGTATCCTCCCACTTTGATGCTTCTGCTTTAAACTAAAGTCATACGGTACTAGAGAATCTATTTGGAAGTGATAACATGTGGAGAAAGCACATAAATAAAGATTCTTGGGAAGAATAACTTTTTGGAACATCAATATTATCTCAGAATCTAGCTGTACAACTATACTTTCCGTTTGCAGAAGAAATTTAAAAATATTCAATATTAATGATTGGTAACAAATATGTAAACTTCATAATCTCTAGCAACTTGAGCTCTGGACTGTTTACAACTTATATATATCGAGCTAAATTCTCTATATTCCCATACAACTAAACCAATTTCTAGGAGGCTGGTTAAAGAAATCGGATGCGCTGTGTGGGATGAAGTCTCTCACGGATCGGGTTGCCAATAGGTAGGAGCCAGAGACGGAAACCAGCAGCGGACGTTTTTCCGACACGGATGTGCTTTCTTTTGGGAACACTGAAATTGTGAATCTCACTACCATAGTTTGGAATCAAGTTTTGTCCACTTTGGTGTCAAGTGTTTTTCATCCTGAAATAAGAAAATGAACATTTGCTCTCCAGTTTAAAAATCACCCACTACTTTTTAAAATTTAGGGAAACTTATTTCCACGTCCTTTACCCTGTTCTAGATGTCCCCATGGTCTATCTACAACTTACATTCTCAGTCACATTGATCCCAAAATGTAGAGTCAAATGTAAATATTCTCTGATATGTATGTACACCTCTTAACTTTTCATCTCTTTGCCTACTGTTGTTCATTCTGATTTTTCCCTGGATTTCATCCACCCAACAACAGCAGATACACACTCTTCTCAAGTGTAGTTAGGGTATTTTCCATGATACACCATAGGCGAGGCCATAAAATAGCCTCAATAAATACATTTAAAAGGATTGAAATCATACAAAGTATGTTCTCTAACCACAACGGAATAAAACTAGAAATCAGTAAGAGAAAGAAATTTGGGGAATTCACAAATATGTGAACATCAAAAAAAACCCCACAATCTTAATAAAGCAAAGGAAAAATCAGAGAGGAGTTTGGAAAATACTTTGAGATGAATGAAAATGAAGACAAAACATGCTAAAACTGTGGAATGGAGCTATACATGACTTAGAGGGAATTTTATAACTGTAAAGCCCTGTATTAAGAATATATGTATTTTCTATTGCTACTGTTGATAAATTGATGCAAATTTAGTGGATTAAAGAAAATGATCTTACAGTTCTGTAGTTTGGAAGACTCACCAAGCTGAAATCAAGATGTCAGTGGACGGTATTGCTTTCTGAATTCTCTGGAGAAGAGACTTTTTTTTTCCTTTCCTCCTCCAGCCACATTGGAGGAAGGAACCACATTCCACGGCTCATGACCCTGCTTCTTCATCTTTCAAACCAGCAATGGTGGGTCTAGTCCTTTTCACAGCATCACTCTGACCTCCTCTTCCTCCTCCATCTTCCACTTTTAAGGACTCTTGTGGTTTTATTCGGCTCACTCCACAATCCAGGATAATTTCTCTATTTTACGGTAGCTCATTAGCAACCTTAATTCCATCTCTCAGCTTAATCCCCTTTGTTGTGTCCTATTTTCTGATTTCGAGGTTTGCATGTGGACGTCTCTGGGGGCAGAATAACGGCCTCTGGGGGCGGGGGGGAGGTGCTTGGAAAACACGATGATTGAAAGAAACCAGTGATGGGACACCTGGGTGGTTCAGTGGTCGAGCATCTGCCTTTGGCCCTGGGTGTGATCCTGGAGTCCCGGGATCGAGTCCTGTGTCGGGCTCCCGGCAGGGAGTCTGCTTCTCCCTCTGCCTGTGTCTCTGCCTCTCTCTCTCTGTGTCTCTCATGAATAAATAAATCAATAAAATCTTAAAAATAAATAAAAAAGACTGAGATGCTTAACCAAGTCACCCCAGGTGCTGTGCCATATCATTTTTTGTTTTCTGTTTATTCTAATATTTATTTATATTTTTTCCTGCCTTCCCATGTTCTACTTTAAATGTTTTTAGAATTCTAATTTGATTCATATTGTTTTTGAGTATCTCTGTTTTGTAAAGCTTCTTAGTGGTTACTTTAGGTATTACATCATATAAACATAAAATCTGCCTGGGTCACGTCATGTTAGCTGTCCCTTTCCTCATCTCTATTTACAATATACTTATATTAAATATTTCCTCTACATACATTTAGATCCACAGTAGGTAGGGCTATAATTTTGGCTACTGTTGTCAAGTACACTTTAGAAAACTCAAGAGAAGCAGGAAAATATATTGTATTTAACCATATTTGACTTTTTAAAAATCAAGTCATTCTTTGCTAGAGAAAGCATTGTTTTGCTCCAGAATCCTAGGGGATTGTGCTGTGACACTACTTCTGTCTTCTTTTATTATTGTTTTTAAATTTTTAATTCCAGTATAGTTAACATACAGTGTTATGTTAGTTTCAGGTGTACAATATAGTGACTCGACGATTCCATATGTTACTCAGTGCTCATCAGAAAAGTGTACACTTCATACCCTTCACTGATTTCATCCATCCCCCCATCCACCTCCCCTCGTAATAACCACCTGTTTGTTCTCTATAGTTAAGAGCCCAGCTTTTGGTTGGTCTCTTTTTTCCCCTTTTGTTTGTTTTTTAAATTCCACATATGAGTTAAATAATGTGATATTTGTCTTTCTCTGATTGGCTTATTTCACTTAGGCTTATACTCTCTAGATGCATCCATGTTGTTCTAAATGGGAAAATTTTCTTTTTTTGTGGCTTGATAATATTCCATTGTATTATAGACCGCATCTTCTTCATCCAGTCATCTACTTAAAGACACTTGGGCTGCTTCCACAATTTGACTATTGTGAATAATGCTGCAGTAAACATAGGGGTGCGTGTATCCCTTCGAATCGCCATCCTCATATTCTTTGGGGAAATAGCCAGTAGTGCGATTACTGGATCATGTGACAGTTCCACTCTTAAGTTTTTGAGGAGTCTCCACATAGGTCAATGGAACAGAACAGAAAGCCCAGAAATGAACTCACGATGATATGGTCAGTGAATGTTCGACAAAGGAGGCAAGAATATAGAGTGGGAAAAAGCCAGTCTCCTCAACCAATGGTGCTGGAGAAGCTGCACAGGTGCCTGCAAAAGAATGAAACTGGACCGCTGTCCTTCACCACACACAGAAATCAACTCCAAATGGACTAAGGACCTGAATGTGAGACTTGAAACCATAAAAAATCCTAGAAGGGAGCACAGGCAGTAATTTCTCTAACAACATCCTTCTAGATATGTCTCCTGAGGCCACAGAAACAAAAGCAAAAATAAACTCCTGGGACTTCATTAAAATAAAAAGCTTCTGAACAGCAAAGAAAACAATCAACAAAACTAAAAGGCAATTACAGAATGGGAGAAGATATCTCCCCCCAAATGACACATCAGATAAAGGGTTAGGACCCAAAATATATGAGGAATGTCAAGTTTTCTTTTTTTTTTTTTTTAACTTATTTTGGTGCATTTGTACTTATGTGCGGTTACACTAAAATCAGTATTTCTCCTTGGCCAAACAGCTTCCTCCTGTAGAAAGGACAAACTATCTAAAGGCCTGTGCAGGGATTGACGGAGACACAGGGGTTCCGCAGCCAAGTTCGTCATCTGGTGCAACAGTCAAGCTAACAGTTTTTTGTCCCACTAAGCAGCTCTTGTTTAAAAATATGCTGACTGTTCTGTAGTAAGGGCAGGACTGAGGAATGTAGGGAGCGCTTTAGTTTCGGGTGCCTGTCACAAGGCTTCCTCCTTTGGGAGAAAATCATTTCAATTTGTATTTTAACAGTTACAAGAAAGCACCTCAGCGAACCAGCAGCCCCACAATATTGCCCCGGGCGGGTCACGTCCCTGGGAGGCCTAGCAGAGGCGGCCCGGCCCTGCTCACGCAGGGAAAGAGCAGGAACACGAGGCCCCCTTCCCGGGTTCCCTGCAGCCCTTCCCTGCTCGTGCCCCTGTGCTGTTCTCCCGCCTTAGTTCCACCCCTAGCCCTCTGCTTGCTCTTCACCCTTTTTCTCTTTTCTCTTCTCTTTGCTGAGATAAAGGATAAAGACGAGAAGGAAAGCCAGATTAGGGCAATGCCTCTGCTTTCTCCACGACTCCAGCGCATGCTCCCGAGGGCTACAAGGCGATCTCCCCACGTTTCGATGTAATCATTTAACTCCCCAACTTCAGATCGTTCTGTAACTCTGCATTTCGGTACAGCCCAAAGTGTCCAGGCGTGTGCACAAGGCTCCGCGTGTTACACTTCTATATTCCTGACTGAACTGAGCATCGCACAGAACCCGAGGGGGAGGCGTGTGTGTGCATGAGTCTGTGTCTTTATCTTCCCCTGGGTTCTAGGCGTTTAATTTAGTGCCAAGAACAAAGATGGTTTGTAGCAAATGATTGCTGAATAAAGCAATTTGTAGAAGTTGTGTGTCATTTTTTAGCAGGATGTGCTCTGGGCAGTAGAGGTAGAGAGTTTTATTCACTGACATGATGAAGTTTAATAAGAAAAAAGGCCTCTCTCTGACCTCCGGCCCCAGTAATGATTACAGAATCCAACAGGGACTTGCCCAATAAAAAGACCCTTCTTTGTTGTAGGATTGCGAGGCCCGATTCTAAGGGCGAAATGTTCTTAAAAGCAGGAGGCAAAGCCAGCAGTGGTGCAGAGTCGGGAAGACACGGATGCTCAAGTGGGCGGATCCTGATTCATTCTAGATTGGCCCAATTGCTTATTGGTGTCTAATTAGGTCTCTTCAACTAGAAAAGGCTTTGCAAGTCATAAAAATCCATACTTTTTTGTTTTAAAAAATTCTTAAATATCGTCAAACAACTACTAATACGATTCTGTTGGGGGTATTTTTCCCATACTGTGAGTGGCTCCTCCTGCACGCGAGGCCTCACAGTGTGGGTGCCCCTTCCACAGACGGGGCGGGAAGGAGTGTTCAGGGGGACCAAGGGCCACACGGGGTCACTTCCCGCAGGCCTCAGCCACTAGCAGACCTGCAGCGAGCACTGCACTCCCCTCCCTTCTGCAGGTCACAGCTCAGAGTCTTTCCCCCAAATCCTGGGACGGAATAAAGAACAGGTTTCCCCCAGTTACGCAGGTGATGGTGGGAGGCTTGTGAGCAGCCACTTCCTCCCCTGGAATAATCAGGTTTACTATAAGTGTCTTCTCTGCGTTTTTCTGGAAGCACCTCAGTGTTATCCCGGGAGTGTATGTCGCTCTGCCCCGGGTCCGTAGGAATAGGAAGGAGAGCGCCGGGGAAGAAGGTTCTGTTGAAAATACGGTGCTGCTTGATTCAGACGATGAACTAGATCCCCCTTGGCCAACCGATGAGTAAGAGGGGAGAGGGCTAAAGGAATTTGGAGGGTATGAGCAAAAAACAAGGACAACAAGTGTTTAGCATTATGCAAATGTTCCCTGGGTGAAACAGCATCGTGCAGGACAGGCTCTGGTTCTAATAACATGACATTTGGACAAAAGCAGTTGCCATGGGATGGAAAACGCGTTGCTTGGATTATTTAGACGCGAATGAGACGTGTCTCATGTTGTATCTGCTAGTAGGATGTATGAGGAGGCCGTGCCTGAGGACTTCACGAATTATGCAAATCAAACCAAGAATGCTCCAAAGGTCACCGTTGACCGCATCATTAAATCCCGACTCAAAGATGCTGAAAATTCCATTGTGCCCGGTCCTATACTTCATTCTGGCTGCGCTGTTCCGACCTCGTCGCCTGCAGCCCGGCCCCAAAGCAGCAAGTCCAGGAGCACCTGCCCTGTCCCTAACGGGGTCTCACTGGCTGGACCCCAGGCACCTGTCGCGGGGGGGGGGGGGGGGGGGGGGAGGAGGGCTCCGCGGGCGGTGCGGCTTTCCCCGGGGCCTCCCCACACCCCTGGCGCTGCGCTCACCTGCCCCTGGGGTCCTGCCCTTACGGCCGGGCCTGTGGGGAACGTCCACGCGCGACCAGACTGACCCGCAGGGAAACGGGAGCCCGAACGGTCACGAGAGAGCCCGTGACACGGGTCAGCAGGGTTCTGGTCCAGGATGGGGAGGGGGGCACAGAGTCAGGGGGCCTGGAGCTCGGCTGCGGGGGGGGGGGGGGGGGGGGGGGGGGGGGGGGGGGGGCCCAGGCCGAGGCTCCCGCTCCTGCTCCCCCTCCTGCTCCCTCTCCTGCCCCCTCTCGTGCTACCAGGCCCTCGCCCCTGCTCTCTCTCCAGCTCCCTCCCCTGCTCCTGCCCCCTCTCCTGCTCACCCCTATCCTGCTCCCACTGCAGCTCCAGCTCCTGGGGCCCCTCTCCTGCTCCCTCTCCCCAGCTCCCTCTCCCTCTCCCGCTCCCCCTCCTGCTCCAGCTCCCTCTCCTGCTCCAGCTGCCCCTCCCACTCCGGCTCCCCCTTCTGCTCCCGCTCCCTCTCCCCCTCCGTCTCCCTCTCCCCCTCCCCCTCCCGCTCCGGGACCCAGGCCCCACGGGGTAAAGGTCCGCAGGCCGAGCGGGGCAGGTGGGCGCTGGGTCCAAGGGCCCCAGGGGAGGCCCGGGGGCCCCAAGCTTCTCCACGGGGACAGCTAACGGGGGAGAAGGTGGGGAGGGCTGGTCGGAGCCGCGGGACCCGGGGGTAACGGGAGGCCCTGGTGGCAGCAGATGGGCAGCGCCAGGGCACGAGGGTCACGGAGGCCTGTTCCTGAAATACTGCATTGAGGTCCAGGTCCCTTCCGTTGGGAGAATGTCAGCCGTTTCCAGCAAATCTCATCACCTGAACTGCTGGTAACATTCAGAGGGAACATACTCGTGCGCTATGTCACCCAAACAGCACAAATAGAGCTCCTCATTCTCAACAGGCCCGACATGTCAGCCTGTGTTGGACCTTTAGCGGGTGTGTCCTAAACCACCTTTAAGACTCAATCCTTAATGAATTTAGGCTGTGAAGGAAGGAGTTAGAGGGTCAGAGGCAGGAGTGAATAGGATTTCATCCTGATGAGTTGCTGAAGATAAAACCAACAGGAATCACTGAAGACTTGCATTACTTTTTTCTCCTCACCTCCCTACTACTTTTTGAGGATACACAATGTATCGTAAGGGAATAATCTAGTCTTTAAAAATGAGTCTAAGAAGTCAAAACTTTCATAAATTGATAAAAGTCAAATCACAAGAGGCCTGGTGGTGGCATCTGCCTGCTGCTCAGGTGGTGACCTGGATGGTGGCTCGAGCCCCAGGTCTGGTCGGGCCCTGCTCTGCGGGGACCCTGCTTCTCCCCTCCTCTCCCTGCTGCTCCCCCTGTTGTGCTCGCCCTCTCTCTCTCTCTCTGTCAATAAATAAAATCCTTTAAAAAATCGAATCATAATAAGGGCAACGATGGACAACACATCACCCAAAGGGAAAGCTAAGACCTCAGCTATACCGACTCCCTGGAACATAAGTGATGTCAGGCAAACTCATGTGATGTTTTTGTTTAGACACCCTTGGTGGCACTGCTCTCCAACTGCACCTGTTACTATTTTCCTGGATGGTCTGCTGTGTGGGGCGCACAGCCTGGTACCCCGCCGTGGGCAGCTGGACTGGGCCGGGGACCCCAACATCTGCCAGGTGGGGGCACCGATCTGCTGTCCTATTTCCCTCGTCCCGCCGCCTGCCCCTTCACGTCCCCATCTGTACTGTTCCCCTAACTGCAACTATCCCGTTACATAACCAGGTCACCTGGAGCTTTCTGTCCAGTGTTTTGCAGCAGGGTAGAATTGGGGCTCCCCTTCCTTTGTTCCATTCACTGCTGCTGCGTCCTGGCCCCCACACTTTCCTCCTGGCCTGCTCCCCCCTTTCCACCTGGGACTCATATTACACAAAATGAGGAAATCCATGATGCACCCCACTGGGGATATTCGTGAGAACTGGAAGATGAGGTTCTTCGGAAAAGCTAATAATCCCCCAGAACTTCCTTTTCACAGGAGTTAGACTTACCACACGGATTCACTTATGCTTTAATGCCTTCAAGGGAACACACTTTTATTTTTCTTAGTGTTAACAGTATCATTATTTTTTAAAATCTTTGCAACTAAATAGTTTTCACACATCATTCCTGGGAATGAGATAATGACCACTGGGCCCGGAAGCTAAGTCGCTCCACATTCAATCTAGTTCTTTCCACTTAACCGGAACCAGTTTTCATTTTCTGTCTACTTCTCCAGTGCAGAAAAGAGCAGATCCATCTGTCAATGCCACTTCCTTCTTTAATTCTAGGGATTACAAAAAGTTCTGGAAGCCAGCTTTCCATCACGGCAAACTTTGAAAATGTGCTTGGATGAGCTAATGGTGAGCACGAGACCATGAGTTTTGCTTTAGGTAAAACACTCCGCCTACTAGAAGATCAAAATGACAACTGGTGCATCTAGTCTGAACAACCAGTTTCAGGATGATAGAGCTGTTGAAAGAATATCCAGGATTAATGTGATCCTTGTATAACTTTAAA
Organism: Vulpes lagopus; assembly: GCF_018345385.1. Lineage (NCBI taxonomy): Eukaryota > Metazoa > Chordata > Mammalia > Carnivora > Canidae > Vulpes > Vulpes lagopus. The sequence goes on along the minus strand of NC_054834.1, from coordinate 109,861,203 downwards.
TGACATTTTCCCCCCTTGTACTGACATTGGATGGAACAAAGATAAATAAGTAACAGAAATATCTTGGTTCTAAAGCATGAATTGCTTGGAAGTTGTTTGAATCATATTACATTTTTATTAGTTCATTTAACTGAATCATTCTTCACATATTATCTTCCGAATAAAATTTAAATCTTGAAAAATGGGTCACATAATTTGTACTCTAAGTTTCCTGATATTTTTAAATTTCAATTACTAGGGGATGTTTGAGAGGATCAGAATTCCTGTCCCCCTTTTTAAAGTTTTTAACCCAAACGGACACAGACGATGGTCATTGTGCCATATGTGCTAAATAAGCTTCAGGGCCGGAGCCTGTCGTCCCCCAGCAAGCAGGCTGATCCTTCGAGGGTCCGTCTGGGGCCCTCACAGGCCTGAGGCCCCCTCAGCTGATGCCCCCCAGGAGACACACACCCACAGCAAGAGGACACCCCCTGGGCCTCCACGAGGACAGCGGCTCACATGGTGAAGCATTCACCCTCAGGTCGTGATCTGGGGGCCCTGGGATCACCGGGGTTGGACTCCCGGCTCAGTGCTTCTCCCTCTCCCTGTGCCCCACCCCCATTCCTTGCTCTCTCTCTGTCTCTCTCTCCAATGAAAAAATAATTTTTTTAAAAAAGAAGTGGTCAGTGCTGATGGTCAGCATAACGATGATCAGCGGAGGACCCTCTGTGCAGGGTCTCAGGGTGACAGTAACGAGAGCCACATGCGTGACCCACACAGGGATCCCGAAGCAGAGGCTCTCACCTTTCACGGCCGAGGAAAACCACGTTGGGCACCTGTTGGAGGTCACAAGGTGCACACACGGTGGAGCCGTGTCCTGCTCTCCCCACGTCCTACCCACGTCGGGACCCAGCCCAGCGGAGGGAGTAGCACCCCAGCCTCAGGAAATCTCTTGCCGAATGCTGGGTATGTTACAAAATGTGTGTGTTAAAGACCAGTACGTAGTTCACATCAGAACTGTGTTCAGGAAACTTCACTCTCCTGTAACTATTTCAAGTGTGAATTTTAGGAAAAAGGCAATTTTGTGCTTGTGTCTCTATCTCCGACGTGTTTGGCCACTTCTAACACTGTGTGAGCCTAAATTCCTTTAAGAATAAAATAGAATTTTTTTTCAAACATACTCATCCATTTTCATTTTATTTCTGTTCTGTGCTTCAAATGCACTTCCAGTTACCATTGAGTCCCATAATTTCCACCCATTACATCTGGATAAATGCATATAGATTCTATGCCAAAGAGCTATAATGCATGAAAAAATACTCTTGGCATTCACTAAACTTTTCCATTTCTTTAGAAATTAGGCTTTTCTCCTCTGGTCAAGTGGGGATGAAAGCATGTAATTAGCTAATTTTTTTTTCCTACTCAATGTTATATTTGCTATTTAATTTTCAATGCCAATTTTCCTCTAACATGTCTACTGCCTCTTTTTTGGGTGAAGAAGCTTCTCATCCTATTGATACTTAAGGATTCGTTATTTTCCTTTATTGTGCATAAAAAAGTATATGTTCAATTTTCCTCCCTGCTTTACTGATCCTGTTTTTTAAGGGACCCATATGTTTGAAAACTCCATGTTTTTGCAAAGTATACTATTTTGTGGTATGTTTCCTACTTTGTTTCTTACTTGAACCCCCCTCCAGTGTTGGGGGGTCACAGGAGTGAAGGGTGCCCAGCGGGTGATGCTTGGGGGACACGGGTGGGGATGGTGGAGTGGTCCCGGGGAGGTGGGCAGTAGTGTTCTGGGGTCACAGGAGTGAAGGGTGCCCCACGAGTGATGCTGGGGGACACACAGTGGGGACGGTGGAGTGGGTCCCTGGGAGGTGGGTGGTAGTGTTTGGGGGGAAGGGGGTCACAGGAGTGAAGGGCGCCCAGCGGGTGATGCTGGGGGGACACACAGTGGGGACAGGGCAGCGACAGTCCACACACAGCAGGAGCATCATGGGCCAGACTCCCAAAATTAGTGTGCTGCCCTGGAAATGACCCACAAGTAAAAAAATGTCAGTAAGTAGAAGAAGCGATTCTAGGAATTGCGGTGTGTCCAGGTCAGGGAGGCGGGGTTCCTGGGTCTCCTCCCCTCCGACCATTGCCCCTAAGCCTTCCTGAGTGGGTGGAAAGGTGATGACTTCAGCTGCAAGAAGACCTGCCCGACATTGAGGACAGCCGGGGACCAACCCTCATCCCACTCAGGCCTCCATTTCTATCATTTGGACCCGTCGGTGCTCAAGGCCACGAGCTGTGGAGTCCAGCCTGCAGCGTTGTGACCAAGCGTGGATTCCTGGGTCCATCCCTCAGTCCATGAAGCAGTTAAACACGTGGAAGACGATTCTGCACCTACTCTTCTTTGACCATTTACAGGGAGCCGCATTCCCTTGTGTAGACGCAGGGTTTTATCCTCCGTGTTTGTCTTCTTTGAAGACTCTGTTGTGCGCTTAGCTGTTATTAAACTCTCCATTTATTTTAATCTGAAAAATCGATTTCTCTTTCATATTTGAAAGATATTTATGCCAGAGCAATCTAGGTTTTTTGTTTTTTTTTTTTTTCCTTTCGGAATTTTAAGTCACTTGCTCATCTTCTGGTTTTGGTGATTCCTGATGTGAATTCTCTAGAAGTCAGCTGTGATTTATGACACATACACTCAAGTGTGTGGTATGTTCTTTTCCTCGGCTTCCTTTAAGATTTTCTTTTTTACCGTTGGTTTGCCACACTTTGATTATGCTCATCAGGCGTCTTATTTGTTTTGTTTAGTATTTATTCTGCTTGGTTTTCTATGAATTTTTTTGATCTATGGCTTCATGTCTTTTAATATTTTTGGAAAATTCTCAGTCGTTAACTTACAATAATATCTTCTTTCCATTTTTTTTCTCTTCTCTTTCGTGGTTCTTATAATACACCCCAAGTTCTTTCAAGGTCTTTTTTCTTTTTTTAACTCATTGTAATTTATCCTGGTTAATTTCTATTAATCCACTTTCATGTTTACTCCTTCTTCTCTCTTTGGCTCTCTTGAGTCTATTAATAAGCCCGTCAATGCATTATTCTTACCTCAGTTACTGTCTTTCTTTTTTTTTTTTTTAAGATTTTATTTATTTATTCATGAGAGATAATGAGAGAGAGACAGAGACACAGGCAGAGGGAGAAGCAGGCTCCATGCAAGGAGCCCAATGTGGGACCCGATCCTGGATTCCAAGATCATGCCCTGAGCCCAAGGCAGACGCTCAACCACTGAGCCACCCAGGTGTCCCAGTTACTGTGTTTCTTATAACTAGCATTTCCCTTTGATTTTTTCTTATAGAGTTCATCATTCTGGAAAAATTTAAAATCTTTTCTTACAATTTTTTTCTCTCTGATATAATACATGAATGTTTTCCATTTTTTAACAGGAATTTTTAAGTACATTTATCATAGTTAATTTAAATCTTGTTTGAGAATTCCAACATCTAGGCCCTATGTGAACATGATTCTATTAATTGCTTTCAATGTATCTTAACAATATATGGTTTTTCTTGCTAAACATTGCTCTGTATTTTTGGTGAATACTGGCCATTGTGCCTAAGACAGTACAAATCGAGATACATACGGCTGATGTCTGGAAATGGGCACATCTCCTCCAGGCTAGGTCCTTAGTGAAGCAGTTGGAGTTAATCCAGTTACAGGTTGCTGTGATTTGGGTTGTGTTGTCATAGTAGTTCCGCTGTCACACCTCTTGTTGTAAGTCTACCTTTCTGTAATTTACTCAACAGAGGTCTCTCTGCAGATTCTTGCCCCATCTTAACAGTAGGAGCTCTGCTAATCCCCCATCGGTAGGTAGCCTGGCGATGAGGGGTGAAAGGGTTCTCTCTTGTCCTGCTTGAGTCTCAGTCTTAGGTGAGCCCTCTGCCTACGGATGTTGGAGTTTCTCAGTGATGCTCAGGACCTCTGACGTCCTGACTTTGTCTTGGTATCCGAGTCCTCTTGTCCCCTTTCTTTCTCCGTGCTGCGGTGGATCACCACACGTTCCTGAAAGCTCTAGGGTTTCTGTTCCTCCCTCCGTGATATTAGGCTTGTGCTCGATGTGGAGATAGGCTAAAGGATCTAGCTGGGGCTGTGTGTCTTTCCCGTAATGGCGCCAACCTACTCAAGCAGGAGGCAATCTCTAATCTCCCACCTGATCCAACTCTTTCTCACAAGTCCTGAGAGATGGGAGCCACCAAAAGCCCGAGATTAAACAATCGTCCCTTAGCCTGTAGCTCCAAGGCCTCTATACTGACAAACCAGCCAACACTCCACAGTTAAAAGTTTGTTAAAATATTTAATGTTCTAACCAGTGCTCACATCTTGTCTTTCTGTAGAGACCCCTGTATTTCCTTAGACTTGAGACTCTTTGATTTTCCTGTGTCTTGCTATTTTTATGAGTTCAAGAACATTTATGAATGGATAAATTATCCAACATGTCACTGTTGGGGTGGAAGCAATGCTCTTTTAAGCACTCTGCCTCCTAAGACAAAACCAAAGCCTCTCTCAATTGATTTTGAAGATATGACTTCTAGGATTAAACATAGTATAAGTTACACTGACAATTTATTAAATCTAACTCATAAATTTAAAGTTTAAAATTGTTTGGAAGCATTATTAATCAACATAAATTTTCCTTATCTTTAACTCCCTAGAGTTGCTAAATAAAAAAATGAAAAATTAGTGATGCAGAAAATATTGGATTATTGAGCAAATAATTGGCCCCATTTCACATGTGGGATTTACTGTTTATATCATTAACTCATATATGAATGATGAGATCATTGATTTTTTTTTAATGGCAAAATCTGGTTTGACATTGATAGAACACATAAGTGCCTTTTCAAAGTCCTAAATTTTTTGAGTCTATAATATTAAATAGTGTGTTTAATACATGCTAATGATTTGAAATAATTACCTAATGGCAATAAACCTGCTTTAATTCAATTTTCAGCCATTAATCTAGCAGGATGTTTTAAATTCATGATTTGTCATAATACATTCAAATTAGTTCTTTAGTCAGATACTAAAGTAATTTTAATTATTTTTTGGCTGACCCATAAATAATTCAAATAACTGTGCTTACAAAATATAGACATTATTATTTAAAAATAATTTAATTTTCATATTTTAAAAATTTGTACAAACTGCTTCATAGTTTTATTCTAATTTTGATCCAAATTGTATTGGAAAAAATAGGAAATAAGACTTTGAGGAAATGATTCTCCTTTTCATAAGTTTACAAACTAATAGAAACTGAAAATAAATAATCAGATTTTGGATTAAGAAATATAAACATCTTTACACTTAAATTTGACAGTTCTTTTTTCCAACAATATTCATATAATGCCTCCTATGGCTAGGAAATGTGTTAGGTGCAAGTAGAGACAAATATCAAGAAGACTGACATAGTCCTAAGAGATCAATAAGTATAAATATGAATTCACAAAAATTACAAAATGACTGGACAAAACACCAGAAACAAAGCCAAAAGCCAAATAGGCATATATGAAAGAAAAAGTTTTATTTTATTCATATTTAAAAGCTCCTAAAAATCAACAAGAAAAATCCAACAACCCAATTAAAATTGGGCAAAGTGACATGAACAGTACACATAAAAAGGAAGAAAATCTTTCTTAAACTTGTGAAAACATATATAGCCTCACTTGTAATAAGAGAAATGGAAAACTAAGCTATATTTATCACAGTGGTAGGATTAAAAAATTTGTTACATGCTGAATTAATAAGGAGGAAGAGAAACAAACTTCCTCACACATTACCTTGGGAGAGGAAATTGATACAAAGTCTTAGATATTTGGCAACATCACTTTGCCAATATCAATGAAAGAATAAAATATATGTAACCACTTCCAACAATTTTTTAATAGTCAAGTGTCCAAAGTTGTATGAATATGAATAGACACTGAAGCATGTTTACTGATAATCACCAAGATATGTGGAAATACATCAAATATCCATTAGTAAGAATCACTCCTTGTATTATGTATGTGCAAAATATAAAAAGAAAACATCGTATCATGTACTAAACATGTTATTATACATTCCTACAGGAGAATACTAGCCTACCATTAAATCAAATATTGTTTTTATAGGAACTATCATGGTATTATCTCTAAGGTACATTAAGTGGAAGGTGTAATTGTAGCACATTGTAGAGAAGTGATACCTAGCCCAGTGATCACATTTGATCATTCTCTGACATTTGCAAATACTTATTTTACTTTTTATCCATTAAAAATTTCGAAGGTTTCATTGATATAAGTGACTTCATTATTTTATCTTTACTTGCACTTAGGGAAATTCATCTCATTTACAATAACCACGTACAAATGGGAACTATTTGTGCCTGTCTGATGGCAAAGAGCATTATTCTTTGGTCTCTAGGGAAGCAGAAGGGTCAGGAGCTCCTCTTCAGGCACGCTTGTGGTGGATCTCAGGTAGGTTAGTGGACCTCAGTCTGGACTATGATGAGAGTCGTGCTCTCCAAAGCAGATTCCTGGCCATATATCTATTTGTGTGTATTAGAATGTCTCTTGTTCATAATGACTTTTTAAATATTCCCCCATTATAAAAGCATTAGAAAGAAAAAGTATATATATATAGCTAACATACTACAATCAACTAAACATTATTTCTTTTAAACGTAAAATTTTTGTAAAAATTAAATACATGTTTTATACTTCAGCATCTGTTGTAAATTATGACCTGTATCCCTCCTGCCATATATCCTGCACCCAAACTGACAGAACCAATGATAGATGTTTCTGTTACCTCCTGCTTCTTACTGTTTGGGCATGTCTGAATCTACTTCTTCCAACTTGGCACAGATCTTTTTTTTTTTTTTTTTGTTCCAACATTAACTATTTTTAATTCATTAGTTTGGCATACCATGATAGTAAGTAATATGGAACATATTCTATACCTTAAGGACTAGCCATAAAATTACAGACACAGAGTACATTTCTAAAACAGTCCCTCAGTGGCTCTGAGCCAAATGTGACTCACCTGGGCAAGGATTACCCTCAGAAAACTAGGCTTTCAATTTCTTCTTACCTTCCTTTCAGGATATCATTTTACCAGCCAATTAAGATATAAATAAATGTGGACATATGTGTTTTCTTTATTCAGCTAACATTTTTTTCTGAAAAAAAAATTTACTAATAAAATTTTTAATTTAGTTTCTGAACTAAAATTTGAAAAAAGTTTGTTCTTTAAAGAAATCCAGGAGTAAATCTTTCAAAGTTTTAAATTATAATGCCCATTTTTTCTAAATTGTTGTTATATAATGAATCTGTTTTGAATGTCGTATGACAAAGTAAACATGATGTGAATTTTTCACCTCATTCATGTTGACTGATGTTGCAAATCTGTACCATCTTAGTATATAGGTTATAGTGAGCAAACATTTGCTAGAATTTCCTAAATATAAATTGAAGGAAACATAAAGCAAGCCTTTATCTCAAAATGCTATAAATATCTGAAACTTTCTTTTAGAAATTTACCTAATTTCAGGACATAATCTGGCAGTTTTTCAGTAATTAAACAAACAAGAATTGTCCTACGACCCAGCAATTCCACTCCTAGGTATATACCCAAGAGACATGAAAACACATATCCACACAAAGAAACCCTGGACACCAGTGTTTATAGTAGCATCATTTACAAAAGCTCAAAGGTGGAAACAACACAATCACTACCAGCTGAAAAGGAAAAACAAAACAAAACAAAACAAATATTGCATATCCATACAATGGGATATTATTTGGCCATAAAAAAGGAACAAAATACTGATACATGATAAAACAGGGAACAACCTTCAAAACTTGTTGCTGAGAGAAGTCAGTAACAAAAGATGAACTATCATATGATTCCGTTCCTATGAAAGTTCAGGATAGCTACGTCTATAGTGGTTGCCTAGGCCTGGAGGATGAGAGCAATAGGTAAAGGGCACAGGGTTTCTTTTGAGTTCATGAAAATATTCAGAAATTGACTAATAAGGGTGGCAACGATTATACGTATCTGTGAATAGACTAAAAACCATTGACTTGTACACTTTAAGTGAGTGAATTGCATGGCATTTTAATTATATCTCAGTGAAGCTAATTTTTAAATTTAAAAAAAAAAAAAGAAAGAAAAAGAAAAAAGGAATCTGACACCAGGCAGGTCAAGACTGGTATAGCTATACAAGGTGGACTTAGGATCAGAATCCTCTGACCATTCACCCCTTACATATAGTTTTGGTCATTACGATCTGGATGTGACTCCTTCATCTCTATCTCATGACCACATTACAGTATGAAAAAGAAGCAAATAAGGTACAGCATCTATAACAGGAAAGAAAACCTTACTCAGAAGCCTTCATATTTTGCCTTTGGGGCAAGAAATGGGGCAATCTTTGGCAGCAGGAGAGGTGGGGAATTTAGTATTTGCTGGACACTTTCCATATCAAATAAGATCTGCAGAAATGTATGTTAGGGAGGCAATTTGCAGGAAATGTCACAAATCTTATCAATCAGAGATATTTGAATTTGCAAGTCTTTCACTTTTCACCAGAGATTCAGATTCAGAGGATCTTTAAAAAATTAAAATTAAGGTTATAGAAGAACAGGAGTTTTTTATATAAAGAAGAATTTAACATTAGAATAATAAAAATGAATATTTCCTTCTTAATCATAAATATTAACCTACTGTTATCCGTTTTCACAGAGAATTTTTTTAAATTAGCAAAAGTCACATAGGAGCACAAAGCTGACATTTGTTTCTATATATATTTTAATAAACTCACAAGATTAATGGATGTGTTAGCTTAGTAATTTAAGATATTCTAAGATATTCAAAGACTCATGACTAAAGATATTCTATTGCTCATGCCCTTTCAAGTCACTGGGCATATAGAACTTTCTACTTCTGTGATATGGGATAGGAAATTTTAAGTAGTAAGATGGGATTTAGGGATGTTTCACATTAGAGGTTATATTTGGACTGATTCTGGAAGAAAAATTAATTTTAATCAGAGAAGAGGGGAGAGTAGTGACCACCAGAAGAAGAGTTGGTACAAACACCCAGTGGTGTCTTATGAAGGTGGGATTGCAGAGAAGAGTGCAAAAACCCTACAAAGAGAGCAGGGTATGCAGAGAGAGCATGACCTGAGACCTGAGATGCAGTTGCTGACGTCTATCTGAGGTGCTAGTTAGCATGACCTCACTCTGTAGACCATGTGAGCCATGGGGACAGTTTAAGAAGTTAGTAGAGGCTATGCCATTTTATTAATTATAAATAAATTCATAAATGCAGCAAAGAGCAGTGCATGGCTTTCAGTGTTACAACACTGGAAAAGCGACTCTTCCTTATAAACTTTAAGGAAGTTTAGTCTGTCTTTGGCCTAAAGGTTGCAATTCCTTCACCTTCAGAAGATTTAATATATAGCAGTGTATACCCAACATAAAGATGTGGTGGTTACAAAATATGTTTTTCAAAAAGGAAGCCTATGTGAATATTAAATTTTGCTCTGGCACGTACAAACTGTGGTGAACACAGATTCTAAGAAAACGATTACTTTCTTAATCGTATTTATAGGAGTTTGTTTTCAGTATTTACTCTTATTACTAAGATTTTATTTATTTTATTTCATAGAATATTGCAATCAATTGGCAATTTTACCTGTTGTTGTTAGTCATGTTTTTATTAAGAAGCATTATTGTAGCTGCGATAACTCTTATTTTATTGTAGGGTATAATACCTTTTTAATATATTTCAAAATATTTTGTTGTATAATTTTAATATTTTACATATTCAAGAGTATAATCAGTTTGTCCATTGTTTTATTTTATTTCAGAAAGTTTTAGGGAACTTCCATGAGATTTACTTGAGTTAGAAATCTGGAATATTTCTAGAATATTTCAGGTATAAAATACCTGAATATTTCTAGAACATTTTTTTATAAAATACAAAAAGCTTGCAGAAAGTATTTTTAACAGTAAATATGTTTCTTATCTATGAGGAATTCTAGAAATAGTGCAGTGTAGAATAAAATTTGATGTTTACTTGTTATTTTAAAAAAGAAAAAAATATCATAATTCTATACAGATAGTTAATATGTTAGTGCTGAAATCAAGATTTAATTGTGATTTTAATCATGTATCTGCCACCAACTTCTACTGTGGATCCCACTGGCCTAAATCCACCATTACCCTGAGTGGAGAAGAGAAACTTTTTCTCTCTTCCTGGGGAACGTATCATGTATGGTGAGACCTGGAGTTGCTGTAGCCTTTTTGCTAACATGATGGAAAATAGCATATGGCCAAAGTTGACAGGGAAGACAGAGAGGAGGGCATCACTGAGAAATGGATTTGAAGCTCTGGTCAAATCATTCCTGAAGCCCTTCTACTTCTAAAATGTCAAGTTTCACAGAAGCTGATATACCCTTTCATTGTTTAAAAAAAGTGATTTAAAAACATTTTTATTTAAATTCAATTTAGCTCTCTTATTAATAAGAGATTAGATTATTAATCTCTAATAATACACCTTCTTATTAGTTTCAGGGGTAGGATTTAGTGATTCCTCAGTTGCCTATAACACCCAGGGCTCATCACATCAAGTGCCTTCTGTAATGCCCATCACCCAGTTACCCCATCCCAACACTCACTTCCCTGCCAGCAATCCTCAGCTTGTTTCCTAAAGCTAAGTATCTCTTATGGATTGCCTTCCTCTCTGCTTTCATCTTATTTCCTTTTTCCTTCCCTTCCTCTGTGTCCATCTGTTTTGTTTCTTAAATTTCCACATATGAGTGAGATCATATATTTGTCTTTCTTTGACTGACCCACTTCCCTTAGCATAATACCCTTCAACTCCATCCAGGTCATCACAAATGGCAAGATTTCATTCTTTTTGATGGCTGAGTAATATTCCATTTATATACACACCACATCTCTTTTATCCATTCGTCTGTCCACAGACAACCAGGCTCTTTCCAGTTTGGCTATTGTGGACAAGGCTGCTATAGACATTGGGGTGCAGGGGCCCCTTTGGATCACTACGTTTGTATCCTTTGGATAAATACCCAGTTACTGCAATTGCTGGGTCATAGGGTAGCTTTATTTTCAGCTTTTTGAGGAACCTCCATGCTGTTTTCCAGAGTGGCTGCACCAGCTTGCATTCCCACCCACAGTGTAAGAGGTTCCCCTTTCTCCACATCTTCACCAACATCTGTTGTTTTCTGAGTTGTTAATTTTAGCCATTCTGACCAGTGTGAGGTAGAAATCCAGTCAAGAAATGGGCAGAAGACATGAACAGGCATTTCTCCAAGCAAGACATAAAAATGGCCAACAGACACATGACAAAATGCTCAACGTCACTTGGCATCAGGGAAAATTTTTAAAAGTTTTAATTGAGCTTTCTATGTATTTGCAAATGAAAACCATGTAATCAACACAGATTGGATTATTCTAAAATTGAAATAAATTTTATTAATATATTTTTTATTGTATCATAAGAGATAGACATATAGAAGAGAGTCGGGGTACTCGAGCTCTAATTTAGTGCAGAGTGCAGTGCCCTGAACAGTGAATAAACACTGGAGATTGAGGGTTGCCTGAGAAGATTTATCTAACTTCAAAGAGTTACAGTGATGAGGGAGGAAACTGGCACAGAAATAGATGACTTTGCTGACATATCGTCTCTGTGTGTGTGCACACGTGGGTGCACGTGCAAAAAGATGATTAGGATATTCAGAGAAGAAAGACAATCAACACAATCTCAGGGTGTCTGACAGAACCAGTCACTCGTGGAGGAGGGAGAGTGAGATGACTTCACATGTGAGCAAAGACATCCTGGCATGAAAGAGCCCATTGTTACTGGGGACCTGTTTGGCTTAAACATAGAGTTCAAGGTAAGGATTAGAGAGAGATGGAGTCGCAGGAACAGCTCGTGGACGGGAGGCGTGCATTGCTCTGAGCATTTCCTACTTTAAAATTATAAGCTATAAAGTAACAGTGTGTTGAGCAAAAATAATAAAACATTTCATCTGCTGATACGTACTGAACCCAACAAAACATGTGGGATGCGTTCAGAAACCAACAGCAAAGGAAAGAAGTCACATATGTATATGAAGAGAATAAAAGTTTTTCAGAGTTAAAAATTGTTTATCCCAACTAAATCCCTTAATGATAAACATTTAAAAGGGCCTAATGCCCCCCATTTAAGGCTACATAGAACAAATCAGCCAAGTTTTAGGTAGTGACACTTTGTTTAAACTTGGAAGAAGTGTTGTTTGACAAAATAAAGAAAGATGCTATTTTATTCTGTAGAAATGGCCGGCAAAGTAGCAAATCATAAACTGTAGAAAATATCCTTGAGAGGGTCTTGGGTTCCATGTGTAAGGAGTGTGGAACTCACCACCCTTTCCCAACAACAGAGAGAAAGCTGAATAGACTGAAAACCCAACACCCTTCTTGGACCCACAATAGAGCAGAGGACACAGGGCAAACTGCTGCCCTCACCTCTAGAGACACAGGTGGAAACAGAGTCATGGCTTCTCAGAGCAGAGACACGTGACCACAGACTACCCCAGGAACCAGGAGGAAGAAAACCGGAACTGGAATCAGTGAATTGCCAGAGGCTTAGTGTGGGTGAGTCTGAGAGTTAAAAACCTCAACAGGACCCAGTCCCAAGGGACCCCCACAGAAGGTAAGATTTGCCTCCAGGAGCTTGACCAGGGTCCCATGATAGAATCCAAGAAAAATCTTTTTACCCAGTACATCACATCCAGGTAGCAAGAAAAACATACAAGGCATATCAAAAGGCTGAAACAAAACAAAACACAGTTTAAAGCCACAGGACAGAGCATCAGAACCAGTCAGGGCAGGGATGTGAGACCTTCCAGCCCAGAAATTTAAAACAGCTTGAATATACTAAGGGCTCTAATGGATAAAGTAGACAGCATATAAGAACAGATGGGCAATGTAAGCAGAAAGATGGAAATTTGAAGAAAGAACCAAAAATAAATGCTGGGGATTAAAAAACAACAACAACACTGTAATAGAAAAGAAAAATGCCTTGGTGGAATTTATTATCAGGTTGACATAGCTGAGAAAAGAATCTCTAAGCTACAGGAGATATCAATAGAATCCCTGAAAGTTAATAAGCAAAGAGAACAAAAACTGGAACAGAATATCCACGGATTGTGGAACAATTGCAAAAGGTGAAATATATGCATAATGAAAATATCGGAGAAGAAAGAGAGAAGGGAAGAGAAGAGATATTTGAAACAATAATTATTGAGAATTTCCCCCAAACTAATATCAGAAACTGAACCACCGATCCAGAAAGCCCCAAGAACACCAAGCAGGGTAAGTGAACACCCCCCAAAATACCCTACACCCAGGCATATCGTTTTCAAATGACAGAAAATCAAAGATAAAGAAAACATTCTGAAAGATGCCAGAGGAAAAACATCACACCTATTGAAGAGCAAAGATAACAATTATATTCAAATTCCCAGAAACCGTGCAAGCAAGAGGTGAAGTCAAATAACTAAAGATTTAAGGGAAAAAAGAAAAACAAAAAAAACCCCTCACCATCCTAGAATTCTGTAGCCTAGAAAATTACTCTCTAAAGTGAATGGGAATAAAGAATTTCTCAGAGAAACAAAAATTGGGGGAATTTATTGCCATTAGATATGTCTTCTAGAAAATGTTAAAAGAAATATTTAGAAAAAAAAGAAAATAATACGGGTCAGAAGCTTGGATCTATATAAATTAAGGAAGAACATCAAAGAAATAAGTGAAGGTAAAATAAAAAATTTTTCTTGTTCCCTTCTAACAGATAACATCTTGTTCAAAATAATACCAACAATGCATTTGATTATTTATGCTTACATCCATATAAATCAAGTTAATTACAGAAATAAACCAACAAATGGAAGGGAGGAATTAAAATTATTTTTGTTATTATAAAGTTTTCACATTATCCGTGAAATGATATAGTATCATTCGGAAGTGGACTTGGATGAGCTGTAGGTAAGTATTGCAAATTCTTTGGCAACCACTAAGAAAACCATTTGAAAAGGAATAAAATCAATATGCCAAGAAAGGAGAGAAGACAGAATCATATAAAATATTCCGGTAAAAAAACACAAAAGATAGAAAAGGATTAGAAGACAAAGCTAAGAACGAAGAACAAGAGCAGCAAAGAGCAAAGGCGGTAACATATGTGGCGGCTGTTACTCCAGCTGTGTCTATAGTCACCGTGAAGGTCGATGGTCTAGATGCCCCGGTCAGAGGACAGAGAGTGTCAGAATGGCTCAAAAATATGACCCAGTTACGTGTGGTGTACGAGAATCCGCTCTGAGTACAGACGTGCAGACCCAGACTGCATGAGCCCAGGAAAATTCAGCGCCACACCACTCAGCAGAAGCCCGTCTTGCTAGAGTAGGAGAATGGGCCCGCAGTGGGGGGGTGTCAGGCACCAGGGGCAAAGAGGGCCCTGCAGAAACGGTCCGTCAAGCCTCCTGATCACCAGCGTAGGAGAATCTCCTGAGCCGTGAGCCAGGACCTGGCAGGATCATTGATGGTTGACTATTGTTTTCATTGTTCTGGTTATTCCCACGTCTTGAGGCCTTCCCGTGAGTCACTCCGTCAGGACACGAGTTCCCCAGGCCCACGGCCGCCTCCCCTCAGTCCTGGCCCCAGTCATTGCAGTCTTCCTTTGTCAGGGTCTCTGGCCGATTCCTTAGCTTCGTCCTAGAAATGTAGGGACGCCTCTGGCCTCGCCCTAGCCTCACTCCTCAGTTCTGCTGGAGTTTGTGTCCTGACTGGAGTCAGACCAGCCTCCGCAGCCTTGACCTGTAGGCTGTGACCAATTATCTCCATGCTGCCTCTCACATGTGGCTTGACATTTAGGGATCACATATTCCATTTTCATTAGTTGGAAATGGCCTCCAAAATAGGTCAGTGTTGAGGTCATTGACTCTCTTGCCTTTTGCAGGTTAGTAACTTCACCAACTTCAATAAATTTTATGTTCGTTTATAGACATGACCACATAACCACAGAGAGCTTTGTAAACAGCAGCCCCATTAAAACCTAGCAGGTACGTTTTAGCACCACTTCAGTTGGAGTGAGGGCACTGGAAACAATTAGTTTTCTTCTCCGGGATGACACAATCCTGTTCCTGCCTGTTCTCTGGGTAACACCTACCAGCTATGGTAACAGCTCAAATTTTGGGTACACTTCTCTCAAAGGTACAATCAAAGCCAAGAATGTTACTAATTCATGCCACACCCTGAAACAGCCCGCGGTAAGTTCCCTCGGACTCTGGGGGCCTAGATTTACGTTTCATAATCACGATGACTGGCATCAACTCACCACGTTCCATATCCGCGGCATGAGGTCTGAGTAACTGATTATTTTAAAGCATGTGGCCAAGTATGTAAATTCCCCATTGTCCAGAAAGAACCACCTAGAAGAGAAATGTGTGTTTATGCAAAACTGTGAAGGTTAATCTGTGTCATCTTCTTCAAAGACTGAAATGCCTGTAGCCTTATGGTCCCAATAAAGAAGTCTCTGGTTTCTATTTTTATATTTTTGAAATAACGTGGAAATCCTTCACCAGTTACGTGGAGTAAGATTGGGCGGAGTGACGACACTATCAGCAAGGCAGATAAGACTCTCCAGTGGTCACTGCAGTTGTCCAGTTAGTAACAAACTCAATGAACTAAACAAAATAAATGATAAGTAAATGCAACAATATATGGGTATGTACACACACAGGCTTCAAATCCTCAGAAAACAATCCCCATCAAATTTCCAATTTCTTACAGGGTTCTTGAGACAAATAGGTAAGGAAAATGTTAGCTACTCGTTCTTCTTCATTCTTCTGACACTAGAGGATACAGAGCAAGTTGCATTTGCAGAGCTTGCTCTTAGCAACAAATTACAATTCCAGAGTCATTGCTTTTACCTGGTGGGCCACATCTTCTGTGATGGGGTATTTTTTAAAAAATATATTGCAAATGGCACAAGAATTGAATTCACAAATTCCGTGTTGGAGGGCCAGTACTGTTGTATGAATCTGAGCAGGTTATTTATCATTCTCGCAACTTCAACTCTTTCATTTGCTGAAGACGACATAGATAATACTGGTTCTGATGGTTGAGAATTTGAATAAAATAGTCAATGTTGAGTCACTTGAGGTTTCTTAACTGATATGAAATCGTCTGTGTGGCTCTACCGCATATCTCTACGACACTGTTGCAGTGGGTCTCAAAGCTCTCCTCGTCCTTGTATATCTGAATATGTTTTGTAGGAGCTTTTTTTGTAATTTTGCCTTATGTTCTGATACACCCTTCAGGCTCTTGTGAAGATAAAGTGATGATACTATGTATTTAGATAGAGCTTAATATATGCTTAACATATATGAGGATCGATAAACTCAATAGCAATCCCTGGGGAAAAAAAGAAAATGTCTTTATTAGACTTACATTTTTCAGGTCATAGATTAATTGGCTATCAGATTCCAGGTTAATGGTTCTTTTGTTGAGCATATGTTCTCTGTTGTTGATCTTTCTTCTCTCATTATCTCTCATGTTTTGCTCCACAAAGAATTTACCTATTGATACTTATTTCTTTATCATTGATACTTTGCTTTGCTCTTTCAATGATCACTTTCAGCCTGAAGTTACATGTCTTCAGTTCTGCAAAAATATCTCAACCATTTTCTTTTCAAACATTTATTTTCTGTCCTTTCCCCTGCTATTTCTTCCGGAACTCCTCTCAGACCTGTGTTGATATATCTGAACTTAACCTCCATTTCTTTCTTTCTTTTTTTTTTAAGATTTTACTTATTTATTTGAGAGAGAAAGAGAGCAAGAGAACAGAGCAGGAGGGAGGGGCAGAGGGAAAGAGAGAAGCAGACGCCCCCTGAATAGGGAGATGATGTAGGGCTTGACCCCAGGACCCCGGGATCATGACCTGAACCGAAGGCAGATACTTAACCGGCTGAGCCACCCGGACGCCCCTAAACTTACCCTCCATTCCTTAGGCTATGGTCACATATTTATTGGCTTTACATCTTATCATAACTGCATCGTGGCCTGTCAGGTGGTTACTTTCAGTGGTTATAGATTTCAGTTTCAGGGCACCTCATTGTTTCTCGCATCAAGTCTGCCCGTGTTTGTAATTTTCATTCTCTGCACATTGCTGGAATCCATCTTTTTAAGAATCACAAATACATTTCTTAGGAAATCGATTTAAATTGTTTTATTAACTTATTTGGAGTGAACCTTTAAAAATGTTCATTTTATTTGCTATCCATTTTAACATTAGTTTTATTCACATATATTGGAATTGTGATTCATATAATAAAGCTTGATAGGAGAGTTTATTTCACTCATTCGTTACCTAATTTCCTTGCAGATCCTCAGGTCTCATTGATGAGAACCAGGCCTTGCTTTGCAACTCAAATGCACATTATGTTAAAAAGGGTCAAGATTATTATTTTAATGATTGATATGAAAGAGTTGCCTTTAGGTGGAAGCCTTACTTTACTTAAGGAAAATACCTTTTGGGGACTAGACATTACAACAGACTGAATTATTATTTTCTGCTCATCACTGCTCCTTGTCGTGGAATTACACAGAAGTACACTTTGCTACCATACACAGTAGAGTCAGTGGAGAATATCTATCAAAGTAAATAAATGTGACTATCAGGTGAACATATTTTTTATTCATCATTATGCTTGACTGGTTAAAAAAGTATATATTTTTTAAAAAATTAAAACTTACATAACATTCAATATATACAACAGATAAAGATTGCTATAATTAAAATTTTCTTGATGACAAAGTACTGTATGTTAAAAATATTTCTGGATTCAATTCACTTAAAAGTTATTGAGGATATGTACATCTTTCTTTGTTCATGAAAAATATTACTCTGTAATTTCCTTTCTTATAACACTTTTATCAGATTTTTCATCAGGAATTAGGTTCATAGGGAGCCCGGGTGGCTCAGTGGTTTAGCGCCGCCTTCAGCTCAGGGCCTGATCCTGGAGACCCGGGATCGAGTCCCGCCTCAGGCTCCCTGCATGGAGCCTGCTTCTCCCTCTGCCTGTGTCTCTGCCTCTGTCTCTCTCTCTCTGTGTCTCTAATGAATAAATAGATAAAATATTTTTTTAAAAAAGAATTAGGCTCATAAAATGAGTTGGGAAGTATTCTAATTTTTCTTTTTTTACATGGAACTAAGTTTACATTTAATTTCTTTTTTTCTCTTTTTCTACTTGTTCAGTCTAGGTAGGGTTTATTTATTTATTTATTTATTTATTTATTTATTTATTTATTTAAAGATTTCATTTATTTATTCATGAAAGACACAGAGAGAGAGAGAGGCAGAGACACAGGCGGAGGGAGAAGCAGGCTCCGTGCAGGGAGTCTGATGTGGGACTCAATCCCGGGTCTCCAGGATCACACCCTGGGCCAAAGGCAGGCGCCAAACTGCTGAGCCACCCAAAGATCCTCCTAGGTGGGGGTTTGAAATTTTGTTAAAGTTTCCAACAATTTGACTTTCAGCTTTATTATTTTTCTTATTAGACATATTTCTATTTATCTTTATAATTTCCTTTCTTATCCTTGCTTTAAATTTCATTTTCTGTTCTGTTCCTAGGTTCTTAATGTGAAGAATTTGATCCTTAATATTAGACTTCTCTTCTCCGTTCATAATTTTAACACTGATCTTTTTATATTGTTGAATAAATTCACTATTATAGCAACATTTCCTAATAGCCTGGAAAATATCTTTTTGAGGGAATGTCTTGTATTTTTTTTAACTTAAAGAATCTTACATAATACATAATCCAACTGTCCTTGATACATCATAGAGTAAACATTATTATCTCAATACATGATAGAATTAGTGTTACTCATATTTGAGTTATACTTTAAACATCAAAAACCATGTCCAAATTAATATTTGTGCCTTCATTTATCATTATTCCTAAGGTATAAGTCTGCAGGGCATAGTCATAGAGTCCTAATTTTGATATAAAAGTATCCTTTGGATATCCAGGTATCACTGTTAGGTGTTTCTTTGAAATATAGTAAAAACAAACCCAGAAGTGTGAGAATAATTAAAATCATTTTTAAAAGGTATGTTACATTTCTGGTTGTTTACTCTTTCCTTTCCATCTCCTTTCTGTCCTCAACCCATTTCACCTATTGCAATCCTATGAATCCAGTTTCTGAATCAGAGAACATACTGTTGACTAAGAAGGGAAATATTTTCTCAAAATGAAATTTAGAAGTTTAGAGGCTTTGATATGTCCTGAAATATTTCAAAGGAAAAGAGTAATATGAGTTTTCAGCGTTAGACAGTTCAACACATTTCAAATTAACAAGTAATAAATAATATAAAAAATGATAATTATAATTATTTTTCCCCTAAGACAGCAGCTTTTACAGTGCTTTGCTTAAATTATAGAAGAAATGATTTGGATAGAAAGAAAATTACTTGCTTCAGATGGCATGTTTTTTAGTTAATTCTTGAGCAAATTTACCATTGTTAAGCTCAGATTATACAAGTTTTACAATCAGATTTTGAACAGTCATTATTATACAAGATGATATTTAGCAGTTTTCATTCATCCAGTAGGGTTTCTGATCCATTTGTATTCTTCCTTGAATAATGGGCTACATGTTGTTAACATAATGACATTCTTTTTTTTGTCACTGGCAAGCAGCCCTATCTGACTTCAAACTTACTCAAATAGACAGAGCGCCTTTTTATTATTTACTGTAAGATAATTCGGAAAATATTTTATAAAATTAACAACCACATTTGAAAAAAAACAATAACTGCATTGACTATATTCTTAGAAACAAAAGAATATTTTGTAATTAGGAATATTAAGAATGTAAGTTCAAAAGGTTACCATTTTTTTTTATCATGTGCTATCCAACTCCTTATAATTTCCATAAATTTATGTCAATCATGAAAATGAAGAATGTGTCAAGAATGTATTATGTTTTCTGGAAGGCCTCTTAAAAGATTTTTATTTCTATAAGATTGTCTTATTTACTAGGAATTAGAGAAGTATAGAAAAAGACAAAAAAAAACAAGATACAAAAATAAACGCTATAGCTTACATTAATGGTAAGCATCTATGTCAACATTCTATATTCATAAAATTATAATTAGTGTTCATTTTATTTTTTTATAATTTTTTTAAATAGTTAGTGTTTAACGAGTGCCTGTCATGTGCCAGATACTGTGCTAAGCCCTTTGCATGCCTAACGACCTCTCATGTAGGCCACATAGCAACACAACGTGTCCCTTGCCGTGTGTGCATTGGGCAGTGAGGAAGTCAGGTAATTCGCACAGTTTACCCAAAACAATGGTGAAGAAGGATTCGTGGCGCCCAGACAGATCTGCCTATGGAACCTGGACTGTTAACCATGTCGCCTCTCAATGCTAACCATCTTGGAGTTTCATATGCAGAAAAACAAGAATTTGAAGCTAAGTTAACTTTACCATTGAGAAAAATTAGAATCAAAATCATTCACATTAGTAGTTTTGATCATCTTTCCCATGCTGTTTACTTTTAATCATTTGTGTCTAACATGATATATATAAAATATCATAGCTGTAAGCATTTTGAGAAACTACTTTCCCCTTTCTTTTAGCTCCAGCATCTACTACACACAGTACCTGGCAAGAAAAACATTTTTCTGAACCAAACTATCAGATGAAGAATTTTGGAAATATTCTTAGATGTTCCCAAGGTTGTAAAAGTGACTTGATGCTACAAGAAAATCACAATTAATTTTAAAAATTAGGAAAAAGTCACTAAATTAAAGAAAATGTGAAATTGCATATATGTTAAATCAAGGAACCCAAAGACATACAATTTATTTTACATATGTACTATGCTTCAGAATCGAGGTGTAGTGCACATACAGCCTATGACTTTATTTCAGGTCTAAATAAATGCAAGTGATACCCTCTTTTACTGAAAGGCAAGTTAATAAGTATTCACTGAATGATTAAAGTGGTTCAACGTGCCTTTCCCTAACATGAATAAAACAACCTTATTAAACTGTAATTTTTCAAAGACAGACACTTGTACCCTCCCTGTGGACTCAGGTAAAAAGCAGTTATCTGAGTTGGGACTTATGCTAATTTCTGGAGGGGGTCAGGACAGAAACCGGCCAGATATTTAGTAAGGAAACTTGCCTAAAAAAATATGTTGAAAACATGAATTACCTAGAATGTAAATTGCTTTATTTGAGAGTATAGATCTTGAATTTTTCGGTCATTATCTGCAGGTGGTATTGTTTTACACTCACAGAATGGACTGAATTATTAACTCATTTATTCAGTTATTTACTCATATTTCTGAATTGAAGTATTACTCAAAAAACATGTTCCCTTATTCCAGTTAGATGGCAATGAAAATGTTATTCTGGATAATACAGCGTATTGATAGTTATCCCTGTTTTTTCTTCTTACTAAAGCAAGATAGAAACATTTGAAATATATATGCTGATTGGCTTGGAAATCAACTCTGAAAAACAAAGATGTAGTTTAAGCAAGATAGAAACATTTGAAATATATATGCTGATTGGCTTGGAAATCAACTCTGAAAAACAAAGATGTAGTTTAAATAATTCCTAAAAAACTGTTAAAACAGTCACAGTTATAATGTAATCATTTTTTCCTATCGAGGCTCCTTCAATTTGCAGGTCTAAAATCCAATGTTTGTGTCAGTCCCATGTTTGTGTCAGCAAGTATTTATTACACATTCTGTATGTGGTATACACTTTGTTATGGATTTTAGAGAAAGACAAAATAACCATGATGGAGTTTATCCCCAAAAAACTGGCTGGAGAAGCAGACATTTGTACAACAAACAAAGATGCCAGGACAAAAGTGGTAGACCCTGTAAGAGGTTCAGTGGCGGGAAGGAAGAAGAAAACTGATTCTAACTCTGCTGGGCTGAAAAAATGCCATCGAGGAATGGCCGTCTTACGCACATTACACAAGAATGACACCTAAATATTACTGTCTGTTATTTCTTACGATTTTTTAACAAATATTTTCCTTAAAATGTTTCAAGTAACTAGGAATTTTGTAAATCCCTAGAAGCGTTTATGATGTCATGGAATTCTTTAGTGACTCCATGATGAGATGAATAATTGTTCTCTGGTATTCTTTTCAAGTCCAGATTCCTAAATATTGAAGAATGAAATTAAGACGGCACAACTACCTATCTATTAATCAATTTTTTAAAGATTTATGTATGTATGTATGTATGTATGTATGTATGTATTCATGAGAGACACAGAGAGAGAGAGAGACAGGCAGAGACACAGGCAGAGAGAAGCAAGCTCCCTGTGGGGAGCCTGGTGCGGGACTCAGTCCCAGGACCCCGGGGTCACGGCCTGAGCCAAAGGCAGATGCTTAACCACTGGGACACCCAGGCGTCCCTGTAATAATCAATGTGATGTTGAGGGGTATTACTGAAGATTTTGATAGAAACGTAAAGGCTCATTTTTGAAATGTAAGAAAACTTATAAAAATTATTATGACATTCAGTGTTTTGCATATGCATTAAATTAGAAGTTTACAGAAAGGATGAACTACTATTATTTTTTTCTAAAGATTTATTTCTTTATTTTAGAGAAAGAGAGAGAAGCAGGGAGAGCAGAAGGGGTGGAGAAAGAGTTCCAAGCCAACTTGGCTTTGAGCATCCTGGAGCCTGACATCACGACCTTGAGATCATGACCTGAGCTGAAACCAAGAGTTGGACGCTTAAGTGACAGAGACACCCAGGATCTCTGAATTACTATTATTTTTGGGTATCTTTTTTGTTATTTACATTCCTCAACAACTTCCTTATTTTATTGCTAAATCTTCCTTATGCCTAAGTCACTGACACCTAAGACAGACCCCCCCCCCAAAAAAAATGGGGCACCTGGTGGGTCCATGGTTGAGCGTCAGTCTGTGGCTCATGGCATGATCCTGGGGTCCTGAGTTCAGGCTTCCCACAGGGAGCCTGCTTCTCCCTCTACCTGTGTCTCTGCCTCTTTCTGTGTCTCTCTCATGAATAAATAAAATCATTAAAAAAAAAAAAAAAGATACTAGAGAGGAGGAAGGGAGAGCATGGAGTGAGCAGACAAGAGAGACAATGAGCCTAGAAAATAAAAAAGAACTCTCAGATTTTAAAGAAGGGATTCTGGATATAGAAAAAGAAAATGCATTACATACCAAAGTCCTCCCAAAGTTGCAATTGCTTTGGTGATGATGATGAAAGGGTTGGTACGTGACGGTGTGTTGGCTTTGGCTTCTAAGTTGTGGTGGGTGAGATACCAGCTTTCCACGTGGACTCCACCACCATGCAGGTTTATATACAAACTCTCTCGCCCTGAATGTAGGCCAATTAACTTAAGTACATGTGCTTTTTCATCTTGATATCTCCAGTAACGTGCAATACATAGTGGTTGGGTGGATAAACAGGAACGGTCCGAATTGTGCCCAGGCCAAGAATGAGAGATCGAGTGAGTCGGGCTAAGTGCTGGGACTAGTGACTAGTGTAGCCCTTACTCAAGCCGATTATGACTCTGGTGTATCTGTCCTACTGCCGCCATCTAACCCAAGGGATAGTCCCTAGCAACTAAGGCTTCACTTCTGTTGGTCGGGTGGGGAAAGGGGAAGGAAGGAAGGAAGGGAGGGAGGGAGGGAGGAAAGGAGAGAAGAGAAGAGAAGAGAAGAGAAGAGAAGAGAAGAGAGAAGAGAAGAGAAGAGAAGAGAAGAGAAGAGGAAAGAAAAGAAAAAAAAGGAAAAGAAAAGAAAAGAAAAAAGAAAAGAAAAGAGAAAAGGAAAGAGGAGGGTAGAGAGAGGAAAAAAGGAAGAAGGAAAGAAAACAACAGAATAGGTGTATCTTTATTGCCTTGGGTTATACAGCAGCTCACTATCTTCTTCAGTCCTTCTGCCAAATGTCTGTCAACTGATAACAAATAGAAACATCCAGACGCTTTCCCTCTGTTATCTGTGCCCTGGCACGACCAATAAAGGACATACATTCCTATCATGCTTGTGCATAAGGCAACTCCATATTCTCTAGAATAAAAAAAAAAAATAGGAAGTCTGTGTGTTATGATGATGTTATGATCTGTGGTGTCAGTATCTAAAAATCTAGAGCGAATATGCAGAAAGTGTTTGGTGTTCTTGTCATTAAGAAGCTCAGAATAACAGTTACATATTACAGTAGGATTTTAAAAGTTTGAGTTCTAAACGTAATTGAGCTGTGCAAACTTTTACACTAAAATCACACTGGCATATTAAGAAATATACTCACAATATCTGTACTTCAGAGCATCCCTGTGTTTGGATAAAACAGGGGGGAAATGTTTAAAATATACCAATTCATAGATATTTAAAGATGAAATAATTCTAATTCAAGGATAAGATATAGTATAATGTTCACTTGAGGTGTCAGGCTCCGAGAAGCCAGGATTTCCTTTTCATTTCTTAAGAATCAACCATTATTAGCCTAAGGAAGGGAAATGGAAAGTCTATCACTTGATTTTGAAAGGAGAGAAAAACCGTGTTTTAAAATGTTTAAATTTAATAGAAGAGAAAGATAGTCAGTGTCTGTACATTAGAAAACAAGAGTGAATGTTACTGTGCAGTGGTTAGGGCCGTTCAGCAGGTTATCGTGCTCGCATACTTGAAATACCAGAGGCACATGCTCCAACTGCAGAACGCAGATCAAAGAAAAATATGGTTTATATGGTGGGAGGTGAGATTATTTCTGTTAGTGGAAAGCCTCGGGATATCTTTCTACGAGCCTAGTGTTAGCAGATTTCTTAAATTTTACTGTTTCCAGCCAGGATACACATGCTTGGTCTCAAATCATTCAAGTTCGGCCACAACCGTCCTGATCGTTACTCGAGATAGTGTTTCCTTTAGACTCACCACCCATGTGCTCTATTAACACTCATGTCCTGATATTGAAGAAATTAAGATGTCTGTTAGGTTTTCAGTTTTTATCAGATAATTCAAGAAGGGAGGCAATTAGAATGTGATTCTGGTAGGCAGTTATATGATTTCTGCAAAAACGGAATCCTTACATGACTGCTTTTTTATCCTAGCCTCATAGGAGTCCGCCATCATTGCTCTTCCTTGTAGACTCCATGACGGTGGTGTAGACGCCATAAAGGTGGTGTAGACTCTGTAATGATGATGTAGACTCCATGACGGTGGTGTGGACTCCGTAATGGTGGTGTAGACTCCGTAACAGTGGTATAGACTCCATAACGGTGGTGTGGACTCCATAATAATGATGCGGACTCCGTAAAAGTGGGTTCATCCCAAGTTAACCTTTGAAAAGATTGACTGCTTAAGATATGAAATCTGTAGCTTCCAAAAAACCGCTGCTTGAAATATTACGGAACCAAGAACTGTTCACTGCAAAATTAGGGTATTAATTTTAGCGACATGTTTTACCCCACGATGTATAGGCTGCTAGGCATAAAGACAGGCGCACTCTCTGGTATTTCTTATTTTGTTCCAGATTGAAGTTTATTTTGTATTTTGGGTTCTTTATTACAATTTTATGTGGGCTTTTTAAAAAATTTTTTTTGACCTCTGCATTAAACACTCTGCCTGGCACATATAGTAGAAACTGAAATCATGATAAATTAAACTGAACATGCTTTGTGTTCTTCTTTTTGTAAAAATCCCTGGAGAGATAGGCTTCCTTGAAGCATTAGCGCTGGTACCTTGAAAGGTTGCAGGTGGAATAATGTTTTTAAAGAAAACATCCAGCCGTTCAGCAGGGGCCCAGATACTCTTTGTCAGTCAGGTGGGACTTCCACTGAAATTCTTTGCCCACAGGACCACAGCAAAACACCCAGCTCGGGGGGGGGGTGGCGGCCAGCTAAGATTCATTCTCCTTGCCTCAAAGGAAAAGAAAATACCTTTTACGCGTAGGACAAGTCATAACATTTACTTCCCATGAAGAACTAATTGCCTATGTAAGTGGGGTAAGCACTGCAAATATTACCCTGATGCAAGTGTCGGGTGAAGCAGACGTCTTATCTGCGGACTGTGATGCAGGCTCTCAGCAGCGGTGGCTGTTGTACAAAGTGCGCCAAACCGGAGTGAGGGGCTAAGTGGTGGTGTCCGCTGAGCCTCCTGTAAGGAAGCAGATCACTCAAGGGGTTGCTAGCCCCCCGCCCCACAAGGGGGTGAAAGTACAACCGCATTGAGTACACTCACTGCAGAATGTGTCGCAGACGAGTCGCATGTATAATGCGGAAAACATCTTACATATCTAAAGCCTCCCGGCTTCCTTTAGGATTTCATGTTGGTGGAAAATACCACAGGGGCAAACTGAAGACGAAGCAAGAAAATGGATTAGTCACAGCTCCTGTCCCTGTCTCTCTCTCTCTCTCCCCCGCCCCCTCTCTTCTTCCTTGCTTTAACTGATTTTTTTTTTTTTTGTCACAGATGTTACTAATGATGCAGAAATGGCTGGAACCAATGTGGAAAATATTTCACAAAAGAAACACTATCCTTTTAGTTTTATTGCCAGGTATAATTGATTCCATACAGTCTGGCCATCATTCTTGTTGATCCCATTTCTTCCCCCACAGAAATATATACTCTTGCATTGACATTTGATGTTTCAGTTCTTCTCACCAGTTAATATGACATCAACTCTTTGAAGGAGAGGAAGAGACGATGAGTTGAGTTTACCTAATCCTTTGGAAACAAAATTTAAAAAGATAATTTACTGCTTTACTGATTTTGCTTTATTTTTACATTTATTTACATTTTAATTGATTTTTCGATGACCAAACATGGTTTGACCTTTAAAGGACAGTTTAAACTACATCTTGATAATTAACAGGCTATTAAATGTTCTGATGGTCTTTTAAAGATGTATATTTATAGGACATTCACCTCAAAGTCCCCTTAAAACTAATTTATCACCTGATAAGCTTTCCCTAAACATCTAACCCTTAGATTTACAGACTGTTTTACAACTGACTTGATACTTGAACAAAACTCTAGCAATTATGGCTACTCCCTAAATGTTCTCACGCAAAAGGGTTTTTTCTCATGAGTCACACATGTGGGAATCGTACTGAAAAATAAATTAATCAAGCTCTCTAAATGGTTAATTTGACATTTTTATAGTGATGTGTGTTTTGCTTAGGTTGAAACCAAGATAGAAATAGTCAAAGATAAGTCGCCTGGTGTACATCCCTGCTTGCTTATTCACTGTGAGTGGGATGCGCAGGCGAGGCCACTCCGCTCCCTACAGTCTTGAGAGGCCCACTTCAGTGGTCCAGCAGATTGTTTTCTTCTTTATACCGTTTTATTCATAAATGATGTAGGTCACACTCGAAGAGATATTGAGAATTTGGAAAGTGATGATGCTCGGAGCAGCCCTCCCACTCCCAAAAGTATCTTTATTTTTCTTCGCACGATTCCAAAATGTTTATTAAAAAAAAAAAAGGAACTCAAAACACATAGAAACACTTGCAGAAATGTCGCATTCCAACACTTCTCCTTGAATCAGCATCTTTGTAGACTGGGAGGTTAAGATCGGCTTGTCTTTCGCTGTTCCGGCGAAGTCAACGCAAAGATAGTTAAATACAAATCGTGTTTCTCTGGATCTGAGTAGAATAATTTTATCTAATTTCATCCTCGTTTCTCTCCAGCAGTGGAACACTTGAAGCCTGTGGACAGCAGACCTTGCCAGCATCCCGGACACACCCCAATTTGTCTATAGGTTAAGCACACACAAAAAGTAAGGGTAGAGCAAACCCATCTTAAAAGAGCGCTGGCAATTTAGATGAAACAAAAGATATAAAATGTATGGTTTTATGTTTTGGAAGCACCTAGTAAATAGACGGTGTTCGGGAAGGCTCAAGGTTTCCTCCTATTAAGTAAAGACCTGGCTCTAGGCATCTTGAGATTGTTGCAGTAACGTTGTCACTTGGAATCAATTTAAGTGGTGACTTCAAATGCAAACTAATGATAGATGCTGGTAACTAAAAGGTAGGAGAACGTGTCTGTGATCTTCTCAATCGGCCGTGAGACGTGACACGGTGAATTCTGTGATGTTCGGGAGAACAGGTTCAAAGGAGGGGCAGTTAGGGTACCACATGCCCACGTGAGACCAGGGCAAGCTCCGTGTAAGACCCTAGGAAAGTCGTGCCGGTAGAGGTCATTGTGTTTTAATTATTTTATTTCCAAGGGGATTCACTTTCTCCCGCATAGAAGCCTGTTCCCCGAAGAGGAGAGCCACAGTGCAGCTCCTCTCCGTGTTTCCACTGCAGGGAGAGACGGAAGGGAAGCGCCTGGGCCGGGCAGGCCGGTGCCCAGCCTGAGGCCGAGGCCGCGATTCGCTGCCGGGAGTCGGCTCCGGGGCTTCTCCGGAGGCTCTCATTGCCAGGGGGTTCCCTGCAAACCTTAGACTGGGGGAAATGGGACTACTCAGCCCTCTTTTCACGTCAAAACTCCTCGTGGAAGAGAACAGTGCGTTCAAGGAGTTGTAGCAGCAAGTAAGGACCTTCCTTCTCACCCGTGTGATTGCATGTTCGCCTTGACTCCAAGGGCAGAAATAAGCTCTCCGGCGGTCCTGCTGGGTGGGGAGGAAGAGCCAGGGGCTGCCTTTCAATTTGGGTCACAAATAGGTAGATCCTCTTCCTTCCCTTCTCCGTTTCCGGAGAATGCAGACAGTCGCTCCTGTGGGAGGGCGAGCTCCTTGGGCATCCCCCCCTTCCTCGCCGCCCACCGAGCTCCCCCAGCATCCTCCCCCTTCCTCAAGGCCCACTGAGCTCCCCCAGCATCCTCCCCCTTCCTCAAGGCCCACTGACCTCCCCCAGCATCCTCCCCCTTCCTCAAGGCCCACCGAGCTCCCCCAGATCTTCCCCCTTCCTCGTGGCCCACGGAGCTCCTCCAACGTCCCCCTGTTCCTTGAGGCCCACCGAGCTCCCCCGGCATCCCCCCTTCCTCATGGCCCACAGCTGCAGAGGCTGTGACCTGGCAGCCCAGAGCTCCTGAGCATCAGCAGCCCCTGCCCGGCCAGGCGGCCCTGGGGGCTCACACACATCCCAGCCCGCAACCGGCCCTCAGCCAACCCTCTTCCCCAAGGAAAGCCGTCTCCTCTGGCCGCCGGGTCGCAGCCCAGGCCCTCCCTGCGACCCAGAACCACTGCACCCCATGTCCACTGGTCCAGCCACCCTGGGCACCACCACCCACTCCCACCTTCCACGCCTGCAGCGACCGGGGCTCGCGGGGCTGTGTGCCCAGCCGTCCTCACAGCCTGGCCCGGTCTAGTCTCCTCGCACACCCGTCTACACACTACATCCCCGGACCATCTTCCCTGCCAAGAAGCACACTCGTGTCTTTAACTGCACTGCTCTCCTCCCACGTCTCGGAAGGCCAGGCTCGCGGTGTGAACGGTGGGGCCCCTGGGACCTGGCCTGTCCCACTCCGGGCTCTTGGGCCGCAGGTGCCTGTGCACACCCACAGCACATGCCTGCCCTACGGCTCACTGTCACCTCCTCAGCAGTGTCCCTGAGCCCCAACAGCTGCTCGCACCCCTCCCGGGCTGTCGCCGTCGCTCCCGTGCACGGATTCCTCGTGGTCTTGGGCGCCTTCACGAGCCTCGGAGGAAAGTGAGTGCACAGGTGCCACATCCCTTACCTCTGCACGGGGGCACCGGGCCGCTAGGCTGGGACAGTTTTGCAAACACGTTGAGGTGAGAACACGTCCATTCTGCTTCAGAAGCCCGGAGATAGAGACCCTATTCTCTGTGCAGAGGCTGAGTGTTCATGTTTCCTTTTAGGTCCAGATCCAGGTGATTCGGGCCACTTCTCTGACACTTAAGGACAAAAATACCGACAGGATGGGATGACAGACTTTAAAACACGAAGTTATAGTTTGATGATCATTTAATTTAGTAAGCGCAGGCGCTAGGGAATCTCAAACCCCACCACACGGATGCTTTCATGTTAGCCTCAAGCCATCATCTGCACATGGAGGGACTGAAACGCTTGTTTTGCCAATGAGGACACTAATCAGGAGAGGCAATTTGACCAGTCATAAGCTTAGAAAGTGTAGGCAACAAGACTTCAACCCACTTCCTCTGGCTCCATGTGCACAGATCTTTCCTCTCACATCGTCAAATGTGCAAGTAAGTTTCAGAAGTGCAGGTTTGGTGTTGGGCATATGGAGTCTATAATAATCTGTGATCAGAAGCTGAAATGGAGGTGGACACGTTAGACATTTATTGAGGGGTAACCCCTGAGATCCGAGGCAGAGTTTCAGACAATCCTATATTTATGACAAAACTTAGCCAACTCCAAGGGGCAGTTCTAGAGCAAACATGCCGGGTCAGGTACTGTCACTGCAGAAGCCACCAAGCACTTCTACTCTTCCGGAGCTCAGTCATTGGCAAGGGCTGCGCTGGAAGTACTGGGCCTTGGCTCAAAAGTTGAGACAAACCCTCAAGACGCTAACAGCTGGATGGTCGTCAGCTGACTGCCCTGCTTGCAACTGGATGGCAAGGTCTTTCTTGAGAGTAGAGCGGCAGTAACTTCTCACACCCGAGCGATGGAGCTACCTCGGAGGCCAACAGTCCTCAGAAGCAATCATCCACGTTCAGACTAACGTAGATTCTTGCAAGAAACACGGGCCCTTCTAGATGGCGGGAAAGAAGCTGATGCCGAAGGGCACTGAAGTTTTACATGGTTTAAAGTCTTGTTTCCCAGAGTGTGCTCCACCGAAAGTCCACGTGAGCTGTACAACTTGATGAATTTGTCTCCCTTATCTAAGACCATCGGTTGGCCCTGTTATGACTACGTTCGAACAAGCTTCAGAATACAAAGAGACACTTCCGCATGAGTCACGGCCTTCTATTTTCGTGCCTTGTAAGCAAGTCTGTACATGACACATGACAATGGAAAACAGCTGGACTCAAAACTTCGTAAATGAGAGTTTCCTGTAGTCACTTAGCAGTTTATAGAATGTGCAAGATGGCTGAGAATTATTTTTTTTTAAAGACGGCCAGACTCCTGAAAAGCAAATCTAATTTCAGCATCAAAAGAACTTAAAACATAAAAATAGTGTGTACTATTCCAAAGATTTCTAAAGAAAAGTAATTTCTACAGTCATGTGGTTAAGTGTTGGATAAATCAGATAATAGGCCCGTGATTAGAAGAAATTACGCCTAAAAACCATAGTCAAAGAACTAGGCAAGTTTTCAGCTGTTTCGCACTTTCCCATCTGAGTGCATCCCACGAATGGTCCTGAATGCTTTGCTCTGCGAACTGAGATGAGCAGGGCACCCACGGGTGCGGATGTCCCAAGCCTGCCCCGAAGCCAGCCCCTTTGTGGTTCTGCTTGTTCACATTCCCGTGCGGATCTCCCCAAAGCTCCCCGAGGATGCTTCCGTGAAGGACAACAGGTCACGCAGCCCGATGTCAGCAGCTGTACGTGCTTTGCTCTCTAACGTGCCGGGTCATTCAGCTAATTGCAGGTTCTGGGTCGAAGAAACCCCCTCCCCCAGGATTTGGAAGACGAAGCGCATCGTCTTTCAGCTTTCCACGTGCCCTTGAATATTTGATCCTGTCGACATTCGTCCCAGAGACTCTCTCTGCGAGACAGAGAGAATTGGGATGTCACCATCCATCCAGAAGTATCTGGGCCTTTTGGGGGAGCTTCTGTAACAAAATGCCATCGAGGGAGTAGCTTAGGAACAGCAGAAATTTATTTCTTACATTTCTGGAGGCGGACGCCCGCCGTCGGGGCAGCAGCCTCCAGGGCAGGACGCCGTCCGGGCCGCAGACTTCTCTGTGGTAGCCTCGTGGGGCAGGAGGCCTGAGGGGACCTTAGGGGCCTTTGTCACCAGGCTCGAATCCCAAGTAGGGGAGCTCCCCACTCTCGACCCACGTACTTCCCAAAGGCCTCACCCCCTAACACCATTTCCTCGGGCCTTAGATTTTCAAAGTAGGCATTTGCAAAGACACGAATGTCCAGCCCGTGCAGCCCCAAATCTGCAGGATCTTCTTCTTCACTCTCCCCTGAGGTTGTATGACAATGACCTTACTTTGGCTCTAGTTTTAATTCATTGTGTATGAGCTACTCTGGCCTCTCCGACTTTGTGTCTCTGTGACTGGAGATGTTGAATGTGCTCACGGAGGCCTCCCTTCCCTTTGCCTAAACTCTGGCTCTTCGGACGTTGTGCCTATGAGCCTGTACCTGTGATCACGTTCTCATGTTCTTTCTCTTAATTTTTAAGAGAAAATTAAAATTAATTTTAATTTTAAAATTAATTATTTTAATTTTCCTACTTCTAGGAAACGTCCCCAGTTTTATCTTCCAACTCTCTTCCAGAGCTACTTTTCTCTTCCGGTAGTAACATCCACGGATTTCTTTTTCGTTCTTCACATTAGCATGTTTGAGAGCATCGTGCTCTTGTTTTGTAGATGTATCGTTTTTATCTAAAAGGACAAAGATAAAATGTATATATTTCAGACTTTTACCTAAAAGATAAAAAGATCATTTTTTAAAGGTTGTCTTCTGCTTCCATAGATTACCAAAAGTCTATTAAACGGCACTATCACTGTGCTGCTTATCGCTTCAGGTGAAATGTCGGCGAACGAGGGAATTCACTCAGGAGCAGAGGCAGCAACCAAGGTTTTTTATTGCTCCAAAGCCTCGTTTTGAGCCGATGAGGAGAGAACTGTCCCTGTGCCCTGTGTCTCCACCTTAGGCTGCCTCTTTCACGTCTTTCTAAGGCTTTGATCTGTCACAAGCAATCCCTCTCGTTCCAAGCAACTTCCCTTATACGCCAGGCAGTTATCTGCCCCACAATCTGCAATTAACTTGTCCGCAAATCATTGTTTTGAAGACGTGACCTCATCAGGATATTTCAGCCCAAAGTTTAAGTGAGACTTTTCCGGGGGGTGGTCGCTAGACGCCATCTGAGATAGAAGTACTGCTTTATGGCTTCTATAAAGATGTGTGAACAGATCTGCACTTGAAACAGATTATCCGAGTTGTCAAACACTAAGGAAATTGCTTTAATAAGACTTATGGCCTAGACCGTGAGTAGAAAGAAATGTAATCGGTTTACCCCCAATCTGTTCGAAGCAAGCTAGAGTATCCTCGCTGGGCTTTTACAAAGAGGGATGCAAATTTTAAGATAACAAGATATGGCACCTTATGATATTGATTTAGCTATTGTTTTTCTCATCTAAAAATTGTATGATCATACATGAAGTAAAACATTCCCTATTTCTCTGCTTCTCTTCTCTTTCCCTCTCTTAATATTGTCTTGATATATTATATTAGACATGTTCTCAACATGAAAGTAAGTACAGTTTTCATTGCTCAATTAAAATTGATGGCTCCTGTTGTTTTGCACCTGAGATAACAAACCAAGAGGAAATAGTTGAAATTTCTTCTTAGCTTTTGTTTGTCTTCTGACCACAGATTGCAGATTGTTTCGATTCTCTCTCATGCTGATTCTTTCCTCTCAGGTATACAATTAGAAGGTCTCTTTCAGTGGAATTTGCATTTTTTTCTTTTTATAAGCATATTTAGAGTATGTGGTGAAGAAGGTAGCAGGCCTGTAAGAAACCAGAGAGAGAGAATCTTGCCTGATAATCCTTTCAACCTTCCACATTTGTTCTGCTAAAAAATTTGCCCAATGCTAAAAAGAAAAATAAGTCTATTAGTCTAAGTATTCCAGGATGTATTTGTCACTTGATTAAATTCTAAAATTAAAATGAAAAAAAAAGAAAAATAAATTAAAAAATAATTAAAAAATAAAATAAATAAAATTAACATGTAGCCAAGAAGCAATTATTCATGAATCATTAAATTCCAGAAAAATACATTTGCGATTAGGAAGCAGCTACTGTGTATTTTGTGAGTGACTTAGGTTCTTTTTAATTATTAATTTTTGATTATTAAAACATGTTCAGCATAAAAATTTGGTGCAATATAAACTTGTAAAATTCAATTAACGTGGAAAACATATTGTGCATATTTCATTAGATTCCTATAAACATTTTGGATTTTTTTTAGGATTTTATTTATTTATTTGACAGAGAGAGAGAGAGAGAGAGAGCAAGAGTAGGGGAGAGGCAGAGGGAGAAGAAGACTCCCCACTGAGCAAGGAGCCAGACTCAGGGCTCCATCCCAGGACCCTGAGATCGTGACCTGAGCCACAGGCAGCCACTTAACCAAGTGAGCAACCCAAGTGCCCCAAACATTTGGGAATATTTACCTTAAGAATATTTACTTAGTCTTAGGACTAATTGAAGCCTTGCTTTTGAGAACTTTTATAACCTGCCTTAATCCCTTAGTGTTGTCTATAAGTGGACATTTACTCATGTCAAGAAAAATCTTAGAGTGGCTTCATAATTCTACGTGTGTACTATGAGTTATTTCATCATCCCATTATTTTCATTTTTTTAAAATTTTTTATTTATTTATGATAGTCACAGAGAGAGAGAGAGAGAGAGAGAGGCAGAGACACAGCAGAGGGAGAAGCAGGCTCCATGCACCGGGAGCCCGACGCGGGATTCGATTCCGGGTCTCCAGGATCGCGCCCTGGGCCAAAGGCAGGCGCTAAACCACTGCGCCACCCAGGGTTCCCCATCCCATTATTTTCAGACATTTAGGATTGTCGTAGTGTTTGCTGCTTTGAATACTCTATTATGGGATATTTGCATACCCCATCATAGCAGTTTACAACAGCTATTCTGATCACATTTTTCTATGGACTCATTTAATCCTTATAACAATGCTGTGGCTTTAATTATCCTTATTTTGCTGATGAGCAACTGAGGCATAGAGAGACTAAGATCACACAACTAGTAAGTGGCAGTACTAAGGTTCAAACTCAGACGGCCTCTTTCTGGAGTCTCTCTGCTCACGACGGTCCTACCAGGCCACCAAGAGCTTCGGTACTATTGCCAGAATATCTTTCTCCTTAGGATAAATTCCTAGAAGTCTAAGTTTTGGAACGCATTGTAAGAAAGATTCGTTTTTCAAAGAATTGATTATACTAGAAAACATTTTCCTTAAATTGTTCCAACATTCAAACTTGTAAGAACACAGCGAGGATTGTCTTTCTAACCTCAGTCTTAAAGTCTGTGAATTATTACTTTATAACAGCCAAACTTGGGGCGCCTGGGTGGTCCAGTTGGCCAAATGTCTGACTCTTGGTTTCGGCTCAGGTCCTGGGATCAAGCTCTGCATCAGGTTCCTGCTCAGCGTGGAGTCTTTTGAAGATTCTCTCCCTCTCCCTCTGCCCCACCTCCACTCGTGCGGTCTCACTTTTTCTTCCCCCCCCCCCTTCTCTCTCTAAAATAAATAAATAAATGTCTAAAAATAAATAGCTCAAATTTGAAAGCCAAAGGTGTGGTGTTAATATTTTATCTTCAACTTCTTCAAGTCCTATAGTTTATAAAATGTTTATTGATTATTTTCTCTGATTTTACCTCTTCTAACACTTTCTATTCATGCCCTACGTTCTTATTGAGCAAATATATATATATTATATATATATAATATATATATAATATGATAAAACTATTTTAAGAAAGTTTATTTATTTATTTGGGAGGAGGGAAGGGGCAGAGGGAGAGAGAGTCTTAGGCAGACTCGGGGCTGAGCACAGAGTCCACCCCGGGCTCCTGGATCCCACCACCCTGAGGTCAGAAGCCAAGAGTCGGATGCTTACCAGACTGCCACTCAGGGGCCCCCGTATGGTGAGACTTTTTAAATGTTAAGGAAACCAGTTTCCTGCCATATTTGTGATACTTTTTCCTGAATTTTTGTGGTCGTATTAAGTCTGATGCTCATAAATTTAATTTTACTTTTTGACAAAAGAAATTTTTTGCAAGTAAGTTTTTGGCTAATTGAAGAAAAAGTTACTGGAGTTTTATTTAAATAAGAAAGCATAGAGGTTGAATGTGCAACATAAAGATGCTTTCCAAATCACATATATGCTTTCCAAAGTCTAAAAGATTTATCCTCTCACCACTAGTATGTTTCAGGAAAAAAATATATATAGTCTTTTAT
Organism: Vulpes lagopus; assembly: GCF_018345385.1. NCBI lineage: Eukaryota > Metazoa > Chordata > Mammalia > Carnivora > Canidae > Vulpes > Vulpes lagopus. The sequence goes on along the minus strand of NC_054834.1, from coordinate 109,825,050 downwards.
TTACTAATTATATAATCTAAAAAAATGATTTCTAAGAATGTAAGAAGGTTAGGGTTTTTTCTTAATCACCAAAATTCTAATTATTAGAAACATCCATAATATTTGAGTAGCGTTATTTCAGATAAGTCTCTAGCAAAAAAATAAAAGAAATATAGATTTAATTTACAGATGCCTTCTAATGTTAATAAAACTATTTAGTTGAGTATAATCCCCCAATTGCCACAAAACTAGTAGAACTGCTAAAATTCAGGTGGTAGTTTCTTTACCAAAAATGGTATTATTTCTTAATATATCCCTCTAAAATTAATATTTTCAAAAAGATAATGCAAACTTGAAGTTATTGGAGTTTTATTTAAACAAATGATTTTTCACCTGGTTTCACAACTTGTTGTTTTGAAAATCTTGAAACTCACAGGGAATGTCCAAGAAAAGTGGCGCAAAGACCCCATATGCCCTTGATGAGGACTGTTAGAATTACTGACATTGTCTAGGGTTTTTTCAATTTTTTTTCGAATCATGCTTTACTTGGTACAGTTACTACTTACTCCCGCTAGTAAAGATGTAAGGCGCATCCGTAGGTCTCTTATTTTTCTTACTTCCTGGGTTTGTGTTATTCCTGTGGTCTGCTCATCCCTGCTAAACTAGTAAGAGCCACAGCTGGTCTCAGTGCCGTAGCTGAAAGATTCCCTACTCCCTTCTCCTTCCACCACGCGAGGCACTTTCTGTAGTCTCTGCCCTTTATATTGATCGTCATGGAATTATTTTGCTTGTCCGTCTGGTGTTAGATTTGCTGAAGCCCTTAGACGCTCGTGATCACCTGTCTGCTGCTGCTATGCATAATGAAAACTTACCTAAGATACAATCCAAGGTTCGATTTCTTGTCTCTCGTGTGGGGACACCATTTCCTGGTTGGATGCACCGCCTTCTGGTAGAAGAGGCTCTTCTTTCTGCGCAGATGCCATTTATTAGTGACATTAAAGCCTCAAGACAATGTCTAATATTTATTTTTCCCTATCAGTTTTTCCTGGTAAATAGCGTGCTTTATAAGTCTGCAGATTCCAGGCCCTTTCTTCCAAAACTCTCTCCTCTTATATATTTGAATAGATTTTGTATTTGATGCATTCTTTTCTCTTGGAAACCACTAGTCATGTGTGGCCCAGATGTCCTCTGTTACCATACTCTTAATTTTTTTTAGCATCTTTTATAATTAGTTGCCATTTTCCTTTTGTTATGAGTTTTGCCTCAAATCTTCGCACATATTTCTGACATTCTTCTCAGTCATTTTTATTCCATCTTTTTTCTTTCTGCATTACCTTTAGTATTTTTTGATTCACTCCCACTTCTTTCCCATGCTTTTTGTCCTCAGGCTATTCATTTGCACTGATCTATGTTCTTCCGATGTCTTAAAACTTCTCTCATTCCTTTACTTCTTTAAAAAAAAAGATAATGTTACCTCTCATTATTTTGATATTTTAGAAGGAATTTCTAACATCTCCCTATATTTTGGTGGAGTCATTTTTCTTTTAGTCCGTGATATTTACCTTTTTGTTATGTACCTATTCCTTTACGATGGCAGTTTTTATGTATAGGAACTTTATTGGCTCCTTCCTAATTAAAACTCAGCTTCGAATGGGCACCTATTATGCGCTTCCAGCATAATACAGCCGAGGAGATGCAGTTGGAAGTAGGAACGGAGGGCATGTCTTTTCCAGAACACACACCCTTCTACTTTCTTTGTCTCTGACCACATTCTTTATTCTAGGGACACGACTCCCCTCAAGTTTTGTCCAACAGACTCATGGGCCTCACAGCAATTGCTATTCAGGCTCAGGTCCTGGGTCTTGTGGTCTGGCTCTTCTTCTTTTACTCTACTTCGCTCTCTACAGTTTCCTGGAGCTAGGAAACCAAATCCTAAATAAAATAAATTACTTATCAGCTTGATTTTTCGTAACCTCCCTACCCCGTCATTTGAACTGGGCTTCTTTCTGGACGTTCCACATAAAACCTGTGACCCACACTGAGCTGGATCTCATCCCTCTAATCAAACTCTAGTTGTTTCTGCCTCTCCTGAAGGTGATACTTTTGGGGAGAATGCACTTCGATGAAGTTCAAAGGCAACGGATGTCAAGTCTCAGCACGTTCGCCTTCTCAGTCCAGGCTGTATGGCTCTGGCAAGTGTGCTCCATGGTTTGTGGTTTGAGGTTCTGGCTGTCTTTTTATATCACTGCTGAGGAATTCCCCCACTCTTCTTTTTATTATTATTATGGCTTTTCGTTGTTTTCAATAAGCTTGAAAGGAGGAGAGGCAAGTGAGGTTTTCTTTTTCCTCTCAGTTTTAGCAGGCTTTGTTCTATGTGATCTACAAATAAGCAATCATTTTTTCGTCATGAATAGACCTTTCATCAGTGTTCTGTTAGTGGTGCCCTATTGAATAGGGCTTGCTTGGGTTTCTCTACTGACGTCTTTTTTATTTCAAGTTTTTATCTAAATTCTAGTCAACAAATAGGGCAACATTGGTTTCAGGGGTAGAAGTTACTGATTCGTCACTAACATGAAACACTCAGGGCTCAAGGCAAGTGCCCTCCTTGAGCCCCATCCCCCACCTGCCTCACACCCTGCCCAACTGCCTCCCGCAACCCTGTTTGCTCTCCAGTTAGGAGTCTTTTATGGTTTGCCTCCCTTTCTTTTATTTCCCCTCCCCTAGGGTCATTTGTTTTGTTTCTTAAATTCCACATATGAATGTGATCATATGGTATTTGTCTTTCTCTGATTGACTTACCTACTTACATTTTAATATTGAATCTCCTGTTTTTACAAGTCACTCATCTTTTTCTTAATGCTTTTCTGTTCTTTGTTCTGATTTTATCAATTTCAGATTTTCAACAGTTTGGATGCCTCCTCTTTAATATGGAGAGTGGAGCCAATGTTGACTTTCTCTCCTTTTCCCCTCCCAATTCTCATTGTAAATACTTGTTTAGTTAATTTAATTAAGTCAGTTTAGTTTAGTTAATTTAATCTGGCATTTTAGATCTAGACTATCATGTATTTTCAAAAATAATATGGAAGTATTAAAGTTTTTTTGACATGTTCATGTTTAAAATACCTGCAATTACTATTATATTATAAATATGAAATAAATATAAATTATTATAAGTGGTTATAAATAATTATTTTTCTTGTTTGATTAGATTTAGTATTATCCTTCTTTTTAAAAGAATTTTACTATTTTTCCTTTGTTGTACTATTTATTAATTTTATCATGATCCTTATTTTTTGAATTATACATTCAAATGATTTTTTTTTGTCTGTCACTTTTACTTATGAAAGAAAATCTGTCAAGATATTCACATCCTCAGTGACTTCACCTACTCGCTGTTAAATGGTAGTCCATTCTTTTTCCTGACTTGTGTGACACAGTCCAAGTCTAGTCTTTTTGCAAGTAGTCAGAGAAGTGTGTGTGTGTGTGTGTGTGTGTGGGTGTTGCTTTGTTTTGTTCTGATACTGAAAGAACATTCTCTTTGCCCTTGCATTTAAAAAATATTTGTGTGTTGTTCCTAGACCAGTTGCCTTTCCCATCGTATTTTTGCTGAGGTGACTTTTTTAATATCATAGTGGTATTTTCCCACTAGTCTCTATTGCTCAGTTTTCTGATACTTGAGGTTAAGAAAGTATAAAATATATCATTTACAAGCACACTTTGCCATCAGATTTTGCCTTGATTCCATCTTGTCCACAGTGCTTTCCTCATGCAAACTATGCCTTCCAAAAAGCATCATACTGTTGCCAGGTCAATCTTACTTCTTTTCAGATCATTTCGAGGTTTGGATTCTATTTCAGAAAGAATTCTTAAGGCCTATGATTTGTAAGCAAATTAACTACATTTTTATTTTCACTAGTCTCCAACTAAAACACAGCACTTGCTTCAATTATAAACATAGCTTTAGACACGGAACAGTAATAGAATAACTGTGACCTTACCACCAATAGAAATTAGAGATATATTCCTAATATTACAGATATTGTAATAAATAAGATAAAATTTATTTTAAACACTATTTAAAAATTATAGTAGGCAATAAATTTTTGGCTAATAATTTTATTTATAGCATTAATAAGAAGCACATTTTTGTTGTATCACCAAATTTTTAAAATATCTTAATAAATACTTTTTAATGTAATTGGTTTCCCTTGAAATCCTAGGTATTATATTTTATCCTATAAATTTAAAATCTATTATTCTGAGACATAGTTTATAGTTATCTTTAGGTTGCCAAAGACATCAAATGGTGCCTTTGGCAACCTAAGGTAAGTCAGGTAAAGATCTCCTACTATAGTGAAAGCAAACAAAATAGCAGTAGCTACTCTCTAAGTAGCAGAGAGTGATCTTTGTGAAAAGCTGGGTCTCCAGGGAGGCTGAGAATCATCTCAGCTTTATATTTTTTTATAACTTGATATCTTTGCAAAATATAAAATTGGGTAGACTATGAATGGTTTTTCTTAATTCCTATAGATTCAGTCGTTCATTTTTCTGTAAGACTCCTTTGTTCTTGTGGGTTTCAGTCTTTCCCATGTCTCCAATGCAATTGGGAAGAAAATTGCATGGTTCTGTATCTAAAGATGTTAACATGATACTCAGCATTTGAGTTGGAAATCATGGCCATATTTCCTAGTAAATTTTTTATAACTTAATAATGGTATATTTGTGTGATGAATTCAATTATTTTGCTGTTTGGAAAAAGACCTTTCCCACATAGAGAACAGATTCATATATGCAACTATTTTTTTATAGGCTTTTATATTTTCAGTTGTCTTTGGGGGGGGCATTTTTATTCTTATTTTACACTTATTGTTAAGAAATTTAGTGTTTATTTTGGATAAAAAGATGTGGTATACACACATACAGTATATGCATACATACATATATGTAATATTACTCAGCCATCCAAAAGAGTGAAATCTTGCTATTTGCAATAACATGAATATATAGAGCTGGAGTATATTATGCTAAGTGAAACAAGTCAGGCAGAGAAAGACAAATACCATATGATTTCACTCATATGTGGAATTTAAGAAATGAAACAGATGATCATAGGAGAAGGAGGGAAAAAAAGACAGGGAAGCAAACCACAAGAAACTCTTAACTATAGAGAACAAACTGAGGGCTGATGGAGGGGAGGGGAGTAGGCAATGGCCTAAATGGGTAATGGGGATTAAGGAGGGCACTTGTGATGAGCACTGGGTGGTATATGTAGGTGATGAATCACTAAATTCTACTCCTGAAACCAATATAACACTATATGTTAACTAACTAATTTTTAAATTAAAATTTGAAAAAAATATTTAGTACTCATTTTGGAATATAGTGTGAACTGATAATCTAAAAGTACTTTTTTTGTTAAATAACCCATATTTTGACACCTTACCTGAATATACCTTTTCTCTGTTAACTTGTGATTTAATTAGATCACTTGTGTTCCTTGTTACATTCCAAGTGCATAGAACAGTGTGGAGCATAGTAAGCTCCCAGATATATTTGAATTCATTAATAGTATCTTATCTCAAAAAATAATTTTGTTTTGGTGCTAAAGCTAGTCACTGGCAAGACTTTTTGTGAGAATATCTGCACAAAGAGGACAGAAAGCAAGATAAGAATCTCACATTTGCCATGAGTCAGTTGGATTCTTCAGGAAGCAGATGCCAAGGCACGTTTAAAAGTACAAGAGCTTTATTGGGAGACTTGCTTGTGAAAGGATCAGGAGTAGACAGGAAGACTTTCAGGCCATGACACGGGCTTGACACCTGTAAAAGGAGAGGAGTAAGAAGGGAGATTGGGTAGGAAGAGGCTCAGACTTCAATGCAGCTCCAAGAAAATGCTGGCCCTTCACATGGAGAACTCTAGGGCAAAGACTGTGCAGAGATGGCCAGACCCTGGTCCTCTCATCAGACTCTGTCATTGTCTACCTTGCATCATCTGTGTGCTTTCTGGGAAAAGGGTGACTTCAGCTTGAAATGTTAAGACCATGAAAATATTTGCTTTGCAGCTAGAGACCCTCAACTAACTTTACTCCTCATGACAGCTCCCACCTTGAAGGGAGATCTGAGCGGTGCCTCGTTCTGAATGCCTGCCATAGCTACCGTTGACAAGCCAAGAGACAGTGAAAGGGGAGGAGACTCTGCAAGGAATCCTCCTTTCTCAGGCTGTAGATGGAACAATTATGAAACAAAGGGGCTCAATAATCTCTAATGCTGGATACCATTTTGAAATATATGAAATCCTACTATTACATTAAAAAATCAACTAGTATTATTTACTTAAGTTTATATCCAGTTTACGTAGCTTCAGCTTCCATATGTAAAACCAACCAATAGCCCTAGAACTAAGTTGCAATTTTACATTTGGAGTACACCAACATGTCAGCCAATATTTTATTTAAAGTAATGATGGTTTAAAATAAAAACATGAGAAATGCATAAAAAAAATTATATTTAGGGCTCAATTTAGTATTATTAAAAGGGAAACCCCTTTTCCTAGTTAATAATAGAGACATATCCACACATGCAGACACACACAGCGTGTATAGGAAGGAGAGCACAGCTTCAACAGTGTATTCAGGATGTGTTTAGTTGTTTGGAGAAGGCGAGGTTTCACACAAATTTTGATATGTGGCTGGATTGCATATTTAGTAGTCATAGAAGTAATTTTATCTTTCAGTATTCAATTTTCTTCTAAAAATACCTATTTTACCTGTTTTAGTCATTAAATAATAACGAAATGAGTTGTTCAAACAAAAGCTTTCTCATAGATGTTTTGTCAATATCACTACATGGTTATTCCATACTTTTATATACTGTGAATATCTCTGATATTTATTTCATATTTATATTAAAAAAACCATCCTCTTAATACTTCATAAAAATGGGAGCAAATTTCTCAAAATGAAGACATTTCCATCAAAGAGTAGCTCCAGAGTATTCTCTGTAGTGAGTAGTTTCCCCCACAGGCAATAACCAAGTCCTGACAGCTCTGTCCTCCAAATAGCGCATGTATCCCCTTCTTCCCATGAATTCTCCAGTTGTACTTGTACTGTGCTAGCATTTCAAGCAAGTTGATTTACAATAATTGATAAGGTCCAAGAATTAGCTCCGATTCATTATGTTCTGCATCTTACCTTCTTTCTATTTGGGTGAGTAACAGAAACAAAACTTGGTAATTAAAATCATGGTCTTTGAAGTTGGATAGGAATACGGCTACGTGTCATGACACTTGCGAACTGTGTGGCCTGGTCAAATTATTTGATGCTTCTTTGTCTTGTTTTTCTCTTCTATAAAATGGAGACATAACAACGTCTAAATTATAGGTTTTCTATGAGGAATAAATTACATCATAGATGTAAAATCCTTACAATACTGTCTGAAAATGCTATATACCCAATAAATATTAGTATTATTAACTTTTAAGTTGAAGGTAGTTAAGAAAATCCTGTGACTTTTTTGGTATTTGCCTTGAGGCTTTACTTAGGTTTATAGTCTAAGCCAATCATGGCTAACCCACTCTCCTTGTCAAAAACTGGTTAAAGCTTAAGTAAATTACCATCTTCTAGGAGGTGAAACTATGATCCCATTCAGACTAATAAAACATAAATGGAAATTCAATGGGTGCCACTAAGTAGAAAACGTTTTCCTTCATTTGAAAGAAAGGCCTTATTCCTACCCTGGATAGCACAGTACATGAGTGTAAGGTGTAGAGCTCTGCCAGCTGTATTACCACCAGCCCGAAGATAAGACCAACACACACACAAAAACAGACCCCAGAGAATCAGAGAGAAATTGGATTCTCTGAATTAAGCCAGCCCCATAGCACACCCTACCTCTAACTTCCAAGTATATGATCTGATCGATGTTTTTGTGTCCTAATAGACCTCTTTTAGCTTCAACTCTCTGTTAGTTGCCATCATATGAAAGGTACCACAAATTTTCTTCTGAAACGTAAATGTACAAAATGTGCGAATGTGCATGTACATTTGTCATGATACTTTCAGTTGCAGCCAATAGAAAATAAAAAACAAGTTTGAATTTTTTAAAAAAATGTTATCTTACATCATATAACCAAACAAGCCTTCGGATAAGTCAGTAATCTGTTGTCACCCTCTTCTCTCTTGGCTCTTTCCTCCTCCATGTGTCACCATCTTCTTCACTGTAGCCGCTGGAAGGTTGTGGCAATTTCAGGCTTCTAATTCACACACAAAAATGTATGGAAGAACATGAATAATCTTTCATTGACTCTGTGTTCATATCAAGCAAATATTCTATTTTTGCCCACAAAGCCCATTTTAACCTCCCTGGGCGTTTAAATTAGGTCCAAATAGAAAATCAATGGAAGTACTTTATGGTGATTGACTTAAACCTCAGTGGCCAAATGCTTGCACATAGAACAGAGGATGGAATCATCTTTTGTCCAAATGCAACCAACCACTTAAGAAGATGGGGTCACATTCCTTCCAAGCATAATGGATGCCCACTTAGTTGAGGGTTGGATACCGGAAAGAAAATGATGTTTCAATTGGAAAGGGGCAAATAAATTGATTGTCAACAGTTTTGACTAGGGTGTTTGTTTATAGTATTCTTTGATCTATGCTTTTCTCTAAACGTTCAAGAATTTATGAATGCATATTTAGCAGAGTCCAGTCCCCCAGGAGAGTCCTCTTGCCCAGTGAAAGAGTAGATAATTCCTACTGTTCAACATCTGAGACATTAAACATAACCCTGCCTATCACTATATCTTTATAAATATCAAAATGCCTTCCTTTGGATGGTAGTAATGAAAGTAATTTCTAAAGCTGCTTCCTATGTGCTAATCATTCTTCTGAGCAACACATATTAACTTATTTAATCTTCACAGTCACCTATTACTTGAGTGTTATTATTATTTCTATTAACACAGATGAGTTAACTAGGACAAAGAGAAGTTACGTGAGTTCCCCAGTCTCACACTTAGGAGTAATTGAGCCAGGATTTAAACCCAGGTGGTCTGGTTTCGGGAGCAACAATCTTGGCCATCACGTATTACGTATCTTTGTATCCCTAGGCCACAAAATTCAATCTGATCATCTTTTTGCCTTCTTTCCCTGGGCTCTGCCCATCAAAGTTTTTGACTATGATCCAATACAGTCCTGAATACATGTACTACACCTACTGAGCATTTGAACGGATTAAAGAGGTAAATAAAGGAAAGATTTAATTATATATTAAGCTATGATTTTAATAAAGTCTTGAGTTTGAATTGCAATAGATTATGATTCAGGCAAAAAACGTGCTTAGAGATTTCTATTGGGAAATCCTGGCATATCATTTGCTACAGCAATACACACCTGTGTCTAACAACTCGTCACATATTTTTCTCTACTGCTTGGCTAATAAAACAAATAACCAGGAGAGTTTTGGATTTTTATTTTTTTCATAACCAAGAAAGTCATGAGTCATTTAAATAGAAATTGAAAAAGCAAATGAAAATTAGATTATGCCTTTGTCTTAGCTGCTCTAACTTTATTATTAATTTAGTAAATGATATCCTCCCGTTAGGTAGATATTAAGGGCTTAAGATTAATTTCAACTATCAAATGCCCTATACATTTGCACATAAAAAATGTTAACATAATGAACATTCAAGGCACTAACCACCTTAAAATCACAATGCTAATTAAGATTTGGTTACTTGATAATTACAAACAACAGGAGCAAACATCTCAAATATAAAATATGACAAAATATAACAAATTCAATATTAAAAAAAAATTAAGCCCAGGAAGGTGAAATCTGATACCCAAGTTGTCAGCAAGACATGAACCTATCAAAATCTGGGCATCAGATTTCTAGGGCAGTTTGACCAGGATAATTATGATTAAGAGCATGATAGAATGGTTTCATCATCAAAGCTTTTGACCACTGATCTTGAGGCACTTTTCATTATGACCTGACTCTCCTGAACAATGCATATTTAGGGCGATACCTACCAGCAGATGTACAACTAGATGCCTGGTTTATGCATTTTTTTATTCATTCAGTGAAAGGCATTAAATACCCACTGTGCTTCAGGCACATGAGTAGGCAGTGGGGAAACCAGAGCCCTGTCTCCACACCATGGAAGAGGGGAATGTTTTGAGGAAACATTGAAACATAAGCCGGCAGTGGGATGGAGCCAATGACTGCTGAAACACATCATTGGTCGAGAAAGTCATCTGGCACGTAATGATAAAAACTGGGATAATTTCCTTTGAAAGAGGGATTTTGAGAAGCACATGAGTCTGAGTCAGAGCTACAGAAATAATCCAGCTAAGGCAAAACCATAGCCACGCAGCAAAGATGTTTTTACATGTCTGAACATTAGTTTTTCACTATCCCAGTTGCTGTAAGAAGCTGCATTCTTAGTTCCCCCCTCTCCCGTTTCAAACAACCCCTCGCTGATAACTGTTTACTCACAAGGCCATTGTTGTAAGTACAGGAATGTGGTACTTAAACACCAAACAAAAAGAGAGAGAGATAAATACATAAATGATTCTTGGTCAACGAGAGTTAAGAAGCCATCATTTATTTACCACCATAATCTAAATTATGGGGCACAGGCCCTGGTCAAAGGATCTATCCCAACAATGACAGAGTGACTCAAAATTTTCATCTAGCCCCATAAATTAGCATGTTTTTTTTTTTCTGGGAGAATGACTAACAGTCTTTGTTTAGCCATTTAATTATATAGTATAAGTGAAGGAGCCAAGGAGTTTTAATATTATCATCCAAATATTGGAGGGTTGACTTTGCAAGCTAAAACACAGAGATCTTCATTCATATCTCAGACTTATTTCTTCCTTAAAAAGGCTTGATTTTTCTCTTCCTTTGTTAATTAGAGATTGGGGGAATCCACAAAATTTTGGAAAATGTCTTATCTGAAGATGCCAGGAATTAAAAAAAAATAAATGAGCATGTTCTCTCCCCTGAGTAAATTTCCCCTTATTGTAACAATGGAGAAAGAGTACCCTGTATGCTTCTTTTTTGTCCTTAAAGCGAATCTTGCCCCAAACATTTGCATGGATTTCTCGAATTCGGGTTAGAGAACTTATCCAGAGACAGCCTATAGAGAAAGCCCACATCCTTTACATATATGGACAACATCATCTTCATTAATACATATAAGTGAATAATCAAATATCACCAGATATTTAAGACAAAGGCAAGCAAGAAAAAGAAACTGATCAGAAAATAATTTAAGACATTTTTAAAAATGTTAATATGTCTATATCCATAATAGAGGCAAGGGACTAAAACATCCATAAAATAAGACTGGACAGCTATAGACTGGAGCAAAACAGAAAACAAAGTGAGGGAGCCTGAGTGGCTCAGTCAGTTAGGCATCTTCCTTTTGCTCAGGTCATGACCCTGGGGTCCCTGGATCCAGTCCCCATTGGGCTCCTCGCTCAGCAGGGAGTGTGCCTCTCCCTCTGACCCTCCCTGCTCTCTTGTGCTCTCTCTCTCAAATAAATAAGTAAAGTCTTTAAAAAAAGGAAACAAAATCGAGTACTCTGAAATTAATTACAATGCTTAAAAGTAGATAGAAAAATAAAATAATAGAATAAACACTGTTGCAGGCTAAATTAGCCATATGAAAGATATATTCAAAGAAATAATCCAAGGACGTATAGCAAAACAACTTAAGACCAACAAAGAATTCCAAAGAGAAAATAGAGAGAATGGTGAAGAGTGAATTTTAAGGAAATTATAGAGGATTGCTTTAAAAAATTTTTTTTAAAAGATTTCCACTTACTTATTCATGAGTGACACAGAGAGAGAGGCAGAGACACAGGCAGAGGGAGAAGCGGGCTCCCTGTGGGGAGCCCCATGTGGGACTCGATTCCAGGACCCTGGGATCACGACCTGAGCCAAAGGCAGATGCTCGACTACTGAGCCACCCGGGCGTCCCTGCATGGGTTCTTTTTCAGAACATTATTTGATTTTGTTATGGTTCCTACCATATAAAGAAACTCTTATTATCATAATTTCAAAGTATTTTGGGGTGATGTTCTGCATCTAGGTATTGCCTCACCAAATCTGAATAAATTATATCATGCATAGGATGGCATAGCATTTTCCTCAGAGCCTCTATTCCCTACAACATCAGTATGGTCAGTTGTAAGGTTTTATCTTCAGAGTCAAAAAATTATAAGACACTACTGAAATTTTTCAAATTTATCTGGATACCTTCTTCCTTAGAGGTAGCACTCTGGTTCAAAGCAGAACCTAACCAACCATATACCATGGCCTACTCTATATGTCTCAATATGGGGAGATTTCAAGGACATATAAGCGATAATTAAGGTTTTAAAATTTCAGGGATCCCTGGGTGGCACAGCGGTTTGGCGCCTGCCTGGGGCCCAGGGCGCGATCTTGGAGACCGGAGATCGAATCCCACGTCGGGCTCCCGGTGTATGGAGCCTGCTTCTCCCTCTGCCTCTCTCTCTCTCTCTCTCTCTCTCTGTGACTATCATAAATAAATAAAAATTTAAAAAAATGTTTAAAATTTCATGTTTCAGGGCGCCTGGGTGGCTGGGTCAGTTAAGCACCTGCCTTCGGCTCAGATCATGATCCTGGGGTCCTGGGGCCCAGCCCTCCCTCCTCAATGGGGACCCTGCTTCCCTCTCTCCTGCTGCTCCCCCTGCTTTTGCTCTCTCTTTCTCTCTCTCTTGAATACATAATACAATATTTTTAAATAAATAAGTAAGATAAAATTTTATATCTCATTTCAACTATTTTCAAACCAAATAAGTGAATAGTCTGGAAGGATATAAAGAGAGTATTAATTGTCAGAAGATGATAAGAACCTTGTTCTTGGCTATTTACCATAAAGGCCTGTATGAGAAAAGTATATATTTTTTTGATCCTATCATATCTACTTCTAAATAAAACACAGTGCTATTTCCCAACAACTTAAAAACGGGTTCATCCGTGTGTCTAGCTACAGGTAAAGCAGCATACACGTGTAAGGAAACTTCTCATTCTGAGGAGTTCACTGCACAGAAACCTGACTGATATAAAAAGGTCAACCAGGTAAAATTTGAGAGAAGCCACAATTACATGTTTGTCTGAGCTGCTAAATGAATTCCTTAAAACGGTGTCCCCTTCCTCTTTCCTTCTACAGTACCCAGCACATATAGAATCGTTGGAGACGTTCAACTAATGTTCAGTAAAACCCTGGGTGGATTCTTTGGACTAGTGCAGAAAAGCATATCTGTCAGAAACTCACTTACTAGAAACTTCAAAATAACAAAGTTTCAGGGACATTTTCATCATTTTGCTTAAAAATGTCCTGGAGTCCACAATTAAACTATTAGATTAAAAAGCAATTTTTTTAGCCTTATAATTAATTTTCTATTTATTAAATAATTGTGAACTAGCTATAAACATCATTGTTTTAGTTGCTAGTTTATAATTATAACTGTGTCCAATTTTCAATTTTATTTTTATTTTTCCTTAAACCTTAAAATCTTACTAGTCATTATTATGTCAGCAACTTGCTTGTGCATTCAACAAACACATACTGAACCCTTTTGTAAGTGTAATTTATTGTTGCACCAGTTGTATTCACTAAGCTTCATATAGAAACCCCGACTTACCAGATATTTACATTCTTCACAGCTAACAAAGCCTTGATGTAGACATTCTTTCTGTCTCTCTTGAAACCAAAATGGGATTTTTTTTTTTTTAACCAGAGACTAAGTTAAAGAGTGATTTTGGATGCATTCATAGCAACTCGGATGGAAACTTTAAACTTCGCCATCTCCTTTTAATCATTTATTTATCTTTCAAATCCTGAGATCATCCTCATCATACAGGTCATGTCTGATGGTCAGTAGCAAATGCAATCAGTCATCTAGATGTTACTATCTACACAATTTATTTTATTTTTTAAAATTCTTTTTCTTTTTCTGTCTATATAATTTAATGGTCAACTATTTGGAAATCATATGATGCTGATTATTAATTTCTTTCTTTAAGATATGCAGTAAGTGTCCTGAAACATTGGAGCCCTTCCCACTAGGAAGAAAATGTAGTGTTGAAGATCCAGCTGTGCTTTCCAAAATTTCTTTTGTATATTGCAGACAGAGCATAGCCGAAAACAGGACAGATCCTGTGAGGGTCCCTGATGTCAGATGTGTGCCTAGGGATCCTCACATATTTTTTATACTAAAACATTTGCATCTATTTTACATGTATTGTGATTGTGATTTTATCTCAGAAAGTTTCACCTTTACAATGAGGTTATAATTCATACCGTTCAAGAATTAACCATAAATGTACAGGCCTAAAAATAGTCACGAGTGATCGAGTTAATCCCTTGGATTTTTGACATGAAAAGAATGTGAACAAATGATGTGGTATCCATTGAAACTTCTCCAAGATTTTCGCCCACTTATTCCAAAAAGGGCATTGCTAGCACTGAGACACTAAACAAATCAAATACTTGAAATACTCTGCAGCCTTTTTTTCCTCTAGAAATATGTCTACCCACATTTTCAATTTATTTCTAAACTGACCTTAGAAGTTAAAACACATAGAGCCAATTTAAGACTATCTGTCAAATCTGTTCTAAAATAAGATGTGTAATGCATGTATAAAAAAGGTCATTGCTTTGCTATATTAAGGAAAATGTACCTGTTCCTACTTAATTATACATCCACATGACTTCTCAACATAGTTTGACAGCAAATGATGTTAATTAAAAAATAATTCTCTTTAGGACACGTATGGGTAGAACTGTCTCCAATGGACACTTGTGACAAGATATGTTAATTTCATTAATATTAATAATAAAAGTATATTAACTTAGTGGTGGGAATAATGCCGAGAAGTTTTATGACTATAATGTAGTGAAAAACAAGATGGTGTCCGATGGAACCTGAAGTTAGGTTCAACTAAAATGACATACTTGAGATTTTGGACTTGATTTTAAATGCAGAGAAGACTTTAAAATATTCTAGCTCTTAAAATTATGAGAGATTTGGGAAATTTTCCTGTAATGGTTAGATTTCAAGTTGGAAAATAGTTGGCTTGGCAATTACAATAGTGAAAGGACTAATAGATGAGTCTGGATGGATGTGGATGGATGGATGGATGTTGAGAGAGGTCATTTCATGCTCAGAGGGAGGAGTATTTAAGGAGCAGTGAAATACGATTTACATAATGCGTTTTACATACATCCCATGTATTGTATGTAATGCATACGCACACTTGCGCAAAGGTAGCTCTGGGTGAATGTGAGGTGTCTAAACAGTAGAAAAATCTTATAATTTTATTGATATGTAAACAATCATTTTTGAGATCCCATCCTGCAATTTATTTCTTCATTATTCAGTGAACATTAATTGAACACCTACTATGTGCCAGGCACTTTGTTAGAATTGGTGAAGAGAGTCGACATGCTTTTGCCTCTGTGGAGTCGTTCCGAGAAAGACAGAAAACGAACAGAGGTAAACACGAATAAATGTAATACTGCAAGTTTTGGTAAGTGTCATGATGAAAAATAATATGTTTATGGAGTGAATAAAATAGGTGAAAATCTTTTGCTCAGCTGAATTGTTAGGGAAGACGACTTTAGGAAACTGCCATTCGAACTGTGATATAAATAATGACAAGCCAGATATAACCGTGTGAATGTATTTGAAATAGAGCACATTCCATATACCAAGATCATTAAGAAGTCACGCATGCAGCATATTTTACGAATTCAAAGAAAGTTAGTTTAGCTAAAACTGTTGAGTAGGCACAATAATATGGAAGACACATTATGCTCTCTAGGCCATGGAGCCTAGATGTAACTACATTCTAAGTTCGGTGAGTGAATATAACCTTCCTGCACTTCACTTTATTCATTTGTAAAGTGGTGATAATAGCTGCACATCACAAGGCTTTCATGAAGTTTAAATTAGTTGGAATAAGTAAATTTAAAATAGTTCCCTGCACAAAGGAAGTGCTCTAAAATTATTAGGAGTTATCTTGATTATTGCTATTATTATTTACAGTAATAAAATATTGAAAGCCCTAAAAGTATGTGCCGGTATTCGTCATTATTCAGGAGAGAAATCAGATGAGAACAGGAGCCGGATAGTAAATGTTTAGGTTTTGTAAAACATATGTTTTATATCACAATTGGCCAACTCTAACATAGTAGCATGAAAGAAATGGGAGGCAATATACAAAAAATGAGCGTGATTATGCTTCAATAAGACTTTATTTATAAAAGCAGATTGGCCTTCGCTCCCTGAAGTAGGGGATTACCCGAGTTGAACATCTGTAGGCATCACAAGTCTTCAAAAAGGCTAGAGATCCAAAAGTCAATCAATCTGATATTAGAAGGTAGGGGTGGCGAAAAAAAAATTGGAAACCGTTGGTTAAATTTATGATTTTCAAAAATGCATTTTGATTGGTAGCAAGGAGAAACCATAAATTATTGTTCCCCAAGGCATCCTTCGTAGTATATAACCAGTTTGGACCAGCCAAGCACGAGTTAACCCAGCAACTCCCTAGAGACGGGAGGAATCTCAGCCACGGGCTGACCCAGGTCAACACAACCGGTCAGCAAACACTAAAATTGGTGACCTACCGAATCTGGGCTAAATAAATGTTCTAAATCACTGTGTTTTCTACAGAGCACAAATCAGTTGACGCAGCAGCCTGTGGACTAATTATCACCGCATTAAAAGATGAGTTGCCGTTCTTCTACGACGGCAAAACTTCTATAAAACGGAGTGAATCCCAATATTCACGGAGTCCCCACTGCACAGGAGACCACGGCCGAGCTCTGAGATGCACCAGTAACCGAGACAACTAGGCGCCCGCCCTCGAAGCTTTATGTTCGTCACGTTCAGATAACAGGTTGCTGGGATCGTCCAATCTATGGTCAAAGATGAACCTTCACCGGTGACAAAAATCAACAATCATATATGCAAAGTTGAAAATATTTACTCACGGTGGCTCTAACCCACACAAACACGTAAGTGTTCACGACACTTTAGATTTTTTTAGGAAATAGGAATCACCGGGTTCCCCATTCCCCAGCTTGCTTCTGAAATGAAGGTGGAGGCTGGGACTCGCTCTTTTCTTCAGCTTTGCTTTCTGTGAGGCACTCATTGGGCCTGTGGTGTTCACTCACTGAATTTCTCTTTTCCTGTGAGTCTGTTGCAAAGGAGCTGTAGGTCCTGGGGCTTGAGCACTTCCAAGAGGGCCTTGGCAGGCCTCCAGTCCTTTGAAATTTAGTTCTTCTCACTATGCTGTAATAGTTTCCATTGTGAGTCTTTGCTTCAACATTTTGCATCTTACAACTGTTCCCTGTTGTGTTACTTAAACCCACTTAAAATTTCATTAACTTACAAATAATAGCAGAGGTTTATGACCACAGATGTGTCCATAATACACTTTACCAACGCATTTTACCTGTATACTCTTTTAGGTTGAAAATGGAGAGAACCAAATGCTGTCAACTACTTAACAATTAGGAACTATTTTGTTAAAATGTATGGGATAAAATACGCTGAAAATACTGTTTCTCATTCCCCAATTACACAGATTCTCCACCACAGTTTTAACCAGAACTAAAATTTGCTGCACGCTTCCTAAACTCTAAAACCCCTGCTGTTTCTGAGATGAAGAAAGGAAGAAAGAGAAAAACAAAGCACCTTGTCCGTGATCATGAGTGCGCTCAAGGGACTAAAATCATTTCCATGGAAATTGTTAACTTTAATATTAAACATAAAGAAACAAATATCCCGAAGTCCTTTTAATGCTTATTACCTCATGGCATCTATCTGTAGCAAAATAAAAGCTTACGAGGTTTTTTTTAATTTGAGAGTAAAAATCAACATATCAACTTATGCTTCAAATGATATTAAAGTGTTAAGAGCAGAATTTATCTCTCTTATATAAATTACATAAATAGCAGAAAATAAGTTGTAAAGCACCAATTAGCACTTTTACTTGTGTTCATTGAGAATCCTATCCCCAGCAGCCACCGACGTATGAGGTGGACATTATCTCCCAGGTTATTCCCCGTGCAGAATAGTGCATGAATATAACATCTGTGCAATTCTAATATTTTCTCAAATCCTCCAAACACTTTACATGTTGGGCAACCAAGACTAGTGCTCGGACCATTCATCAGAGGCGCATGCTAGGAAGAAAACAGATGGACTCAAGTCACTTTACCTGCCCGTCTACACGCCACTCATCTTGAAAACATAGTCAAGAAAATAATCTCAGCTAAGAACTGATGAAGTATCCATGATGAGGTCAAGCATTTCCATTTTCTATCTTTTCCCACTTTTTTGGTACCTTAAAAATGTTTAATATCTGCATGTTTTACTTCGGTTTATCCCAGACAAAATGGTCTAGGCTCAGAAGAATTCAGTCTGCTAAATTTTCTGCAATAAAACAGCCAAAATTATGAAATCTCATGCCTAAAAGCTGAATGTTTATGTCATGAATACTGTGTCATATTCTCAACCTTTTAATTTAAAGTGTTTTGGTTTAGAGGGGCCTGGGGGCTCAGTGGGGTGAGCCTCCGACTCGTGGTTTTGGTTCAAGTCATGACCTTAGGGTGGTGAGATCGAGCCCCAAGTTCAGCTCCATGCTCGGCGGGGAGTCTGCTTGAGGTTCTCTCTCTCCTCTCTCTCCCCCTTTCCCTTGGGCTCCTCCCCCGTACATGTTCTCTCTCTCTGTCTCTCTCAAATAAATAAATCTTTTTTAAGAAACAAAATGCTTTATTACATTTACATCTTCTTTTTAAAATAGAAATTCTAAGCCAGAGGTCCATGACTCCTGACACTAACCAATATCCCAATATCCTTCAGGTAGTTTCCCAAACCATAGGCCAGAGAAACCGAGTCTAAGTGAAGGGGAATGCCTTTCTAGGAAGAATAAACTGAAAAAAATACTAGGATTTGGGGGCAGTAGTAGAGAGAAAGGGTACACAGAGAAGGAACCATAGACTCTGTGTAAAAATTCCCTTCTGGGTTTTGGCTAACTCCTGAGCTGCAAATTCATAGGGTGTGATTCCAAAGACCATGCTGGAGCAGCTCCTGGGAAGCTGAGAGCTGAAGGGAGATTTCAGAGGCTCCATGATGCAGGGAAGGCCTCAGAAATCGGGTGTGACCAGAATGAAGGGACTCAGCTGAACATGCTGGGCATTCAAGTGAGGCAAAAAGAAGGCACGACCTTTCTCTAGCAGTAAGGGCCGCGCCAACGGGTGAGGGCGAACCTGGAATAGACCAGCTCAACAAAGTCTAACACTGAGCTTGCACAGAATCAAGGTCATTTTCCAGAAGGTCAGCTAACTACTTGCTAGAAAGGAGCTCAACACCTTTGCAATGTATAATTTACTAAAAATGCATGTTTTACCAATTGTGATTGGAATTTTCTTTTTTTAAAAAAATATTTTATTTATTTATTCATGAGAGACACAGAGAGAGAAGGAGACACAGGCAGAGGGAGAAGCAGGCTCCCTACGGGGAGCCCGATGTGGGACTTGATCCCGGGACCCCGGGATCACGCCCTGAACTGAAGGCAGATGCTCAACCACGGAGCCACCCAGGCGCCCTTATTTTCTGTTTTAAACAAGTTTGGGTTAAAAGCTTTTTCCTTTTTACCCTAATTTTGAAAATACCTCTTCAGTGGTTCCAGCTAAACCTGCCTTCAGCCCTGTGTACCCTGTTGGTTGTCCTCCTTGTTTCTATGTATTCATTTAATTTTCATGGCTTCCAAGATGCCTTTATTCACAAATTCACAGTTATATAATTGGTATGTGTCTTAAAATCAATGGTGGGTCATTATTTCCTTAGTAGCTCTCTTTCCTTCTGACTGGTACCTAAAAGGCCATCAAGATAGTGTTAGAGTCAATGAGCTGCAGTAACTATGTAGACATGCAATTAGTAATTATCTGATATTAAATCTGTAACACAAAGACGAAGATAAAGAAATCATTTTAAGGACCATAAGGGCTACCAACCAAAGAAACCAAAGAAAGTCCACCTGCAGGGCAACACATGGGCATCTCCCGGATCTCGTCTACCGGCTGGTGCACCTTGAATGGCCTGCAACGTGTCTCGGTGGTGGTCTCCTCAGCAGTAACACTGTCCCAGTGATGGTGCAGGACACCCCGTAGAGCCGAGGGAACTAAATAAGAAAGGATTTGGAAGGTGCTGGCAGCAGTGCCGGGAGCAACCCGAGTGCCTAGGAGCCGCTGACCGCTCCTACCCTGTAGTGATGACGAGGCCGTCACCTGTTTCTGCAGCATATCGTCAAAAATGTACATTTTAATCTTTCATTCCTGTAAAAGCAAAATGTGAAGGAAGAAAGGAGGGCGGAAGAGTCAGCCAGGAAGGAAGGCAAGAAAGAAGGGAAAGCAAGTAGCAGCAGGACTGCAGGAAACTACTGGAAAGGCGGCTAGTGGCAGAGAGAGGTGCGGCCACCGCTCACTTGTGACTCTAAGTGCTGACATGGTGCAGCTTCTGGTCTGTAAGCAAGTGCAAACCCATGATTGACCTTCTCCCCACTCAACAGTAAGCTCCGTGAGGGCAGAGGTCTGTCTGTCTATCTGTCTGTCCGTCCCTTTTTTTTTTTTCTCAATGACAAGCTCATATAGAAAAAGGAAATATAGGGATCCCTGGGTGGCGCAGCGGTTTGGCGCCTGCCTTTGGCCCAGGGCGCGATCCTGGAGACCCAGGATCGAATCCCACGTCGGGCTCCCGGTGCATGGAGCCTGCTTCTCCCTCTGCCTGTGTCTCTGCATCTCTCTCTCTCTCTGTGTGACTATCATAAATAAAAAAAAAAAAAAATTAAAAAAAAAAAAGAAAAAGGAAATATATGATGAGTGAATTCCAATTTCATGAAAGAAGGAAAAAAGAAACTTCCTCATAAAATCACGGTGTTACTTAGAGATGAAGACCTATCTCCAATATGGTAATATTCAGCTTATTCAGTTCTCGACTTCTGCACAGTTTTCTGAAACAGGATTGGGAAAAACTCATATAATATCTAACGACAGGGAAAGTTATCAGCAGGACTGGCAACTGGAAGATCGCTGAGTAGTTTCAGACTCCAGCTGATACCCGTAGTAACTCTTCAGGGAGATGGTTTGTCTTCTCCGCAGATTAGAAATATTAAAACTGTAGGAAGAAGGAGGGGACGACGGAGCTGCAGACGTGGTCACCGAGAGAGAGACTATGAATAACTGTCAGGGGAAAAGAGAAAGGAAAACTATACCAGAAGAGAAAAAATGATGACAACCAAAAAACCCATCAATCTTCAGTGGTCAGCAAGCCAGGCCCGGGGCAGGCACACCCAGCCTGTCCTGGGTTCACCTCTGGGTCCTCCTCTAATAATATAACCTGAGGCAGGATCTCCTTGCCCTTTAGCCATATTCTAAGATTTGAGCGATGTGCTCCATGCACAGGGCTTAGCAGAACTCCTGGCACGGAGAAGGCTTCATTCAGTGATAGCTTTAATTATTATCACTGCCTTGCTAAATATGATTTAAAAAGCAATTTAGAAAACCATACTTGATTATTTTCTGTGTTTGCTGTTTTGTGAAACAAGGAACAGTGATTTTAGAAAGATCCCTAGGATCCAAGATATTTAAAAGTGATGAAAACCTTGGGTGCTTGAAAGAGTACCCTTTTTGGTTACTTGGAAAAATCCCTTCATGTAGAATAACACTTCTCCAAAGACACTAGAAAAGCAAGGATGGACTCAATTCTAATAATGATAAGTTGCAGTGAAAGACTATCTTGATTCTCTGCAGCTCTAATTGTCCTTGAAAGTGTTTCAATTTTACTGATTTGTATAAACAATATGGAAAAATGTGGGGAGTTGTCCCACTTCTTAAGAGACTCAGTTTCTTTTATCATCATTTTTCATCCTGTGAAGTGGGGACCTGTGATGTGGCAAGTTGGCTCACAGAAGAGTGAAACCTGACCAAGAATTTGGACATTTCTTTCTTCAGTCTTCAGAAGAAAGGCTTCGTCTTTTACGTTCTTTCTCCCCCAAGCCACCCAGTTCTTTTGCAGCCACTCCCCTTGGCTACTAACAACAAGAATATGTCATAATTCCCAAAGAAGCAGCTGCATTCAGTTACTGTGCTCTAGACATGCACACATCTCAAGTCAACACCTAATTAAATACTAAAATCATAAAAAGAAATGTTCAAGCTTTGTGAGTTTTGGGGAAAAAAAAAAAAAACAAAAGTACAATGACCACCGTACATTCTATAGGCATGAAACGAAGAATTCCAGGGGAGGGTCGACTGAGAGTGAACCTGTGTGAACATATGGGTGAGGAGTTTCTCAGGCTCCTCCATCCAGTAAGCCGGGAAGGACCATAGCTAAACAACAGTGCGACTTGTTAAATATTTTTCCTAATATGTTGTGAAATCTTCAGTGTGTCTTGTTTAAGATCCCTGTGGCCCAAAAAGTTTAGTTGTTTTTATTATCCTTTATTTCCAAAGTGACTTAAGGTAAGTCCTCATATGTCCTCTGGGAAAAAGAAACCAAGAAAGGTACCTGACTTCTTTGCCTCACGCTAGGTCATTGATAAGTTGCTCAATGACAAAGGGGCGTAATCTTTTCTCAGCTATGGTTTTCCATAAAGCGAAACTCGATAAACACCAAAATATATAAATAAATATATTACATATTCAAAATATATTTTAATCTCTGTGATACAACCAACGACCTAGATTTGTGTCTGTTATCGTTTCTGTGCACTCCTGTTTTCCTTTTTTTTCCCATTTCAGTAAAGCCTCATTTGTTATTTGCTATTTAGTCTGAATTGCTTATCTCTTGTGTAATCTATTACTAATCCCTTTGTCCATTTTCATGTTCTCTTTTGAAGTATTTATTTATAAAATCGAGGGCAAGTCAAAACTTGTTTCTATTAGGTTTCCTATAATTCCACATGTGGTAATAAGGCAAACAAACAAAAAAGTTCAGAAAGGAGTGTGATTACAACTATCTCATGTGGAATAACTAGGTTTTAATGGTATCTTTTTCCCAGGGTATAAATGCAAAACTATCTTTATGGGCTCCAGATGTGTTGTCAAAGAACATCTCTGAAGGCTGTTGGACGCTCGCTCCCTCATTTATCAGGCACAGCAAACTTGACCTCACGTTATAGAAGATCTCTTCTTTCTGAAGCTGCTAAACCCATCAGTGCAGCTGCCCGTCCTACGGACTTCGTTTACTAAAAAGATTCCAGGAACAGGAACGACACCGACAGTAAAGACCAGAAGACTCCCGGTGGGCGTCCACACAGACCTTGCGAGATAAGTTCTTTAGGACCCACTAGGGTCATGGTGTGAAGTTTAAGCTCTGTAGCTAGATGGAGAGAGGTGAACTCCCTCTTTAATTGCTCTTTTTCAATGTAGACAGAACCTGAATTTGCAGCATCAATCTGTTTAACACTTTGTAATCCAATTGTGTGGACCAGGGAATCTGTGTCGGTCCCTCACTCAGACGGTACACGAGTCTGTGCACATCCACTGGAGTAGAATCGATTTTACATCTCCTAAGAACGTAAGCCATTTGCTAAGTTTTCCAAAGAGCTCTTTGCCACAACACAAAAGATAAGAACGAGAATGTGCTTTTAAAAAATTATATCTGACCAGTTCATTATCAGGCTGGAAAGGAGAAAAAGCACTTAATATCAAAGCTCAGAAATGCAGATGCATCTCACATATTTTGTGGGTCTTTTGTCATGTTGAGATCATTGCGGTTTTATTTATTTTTGTCCAGTTGTATTGAGATACGACTACACCGACATCTGCCGTACTTGGCTTGCATGGACTGTGAAATGCTTCTTATCCCTAGGACTTATGTACCTTACAACTTGAAGTTTGTACCTTTTGACCACCTTCCTTCCAATTCCCCCTTTTTCCTCCACCCCACACCCTGGCCCCACCTCCGGTAACCACAAATCTTATCTCCTTTTCTTTGACTTTGGTTGTCCTCATCTGCCTTTTTGACTTGTTTGTTTAAGACTCTATAGGGAAGGGAGAAGAAATGGGTAGGAAATATCAGAAAGGGAGACAGAACATGGAAGACTCCTAACTCTGGGACACGAACTAGGGGTGGTGGAAGGGGAGGAGGGCGGGGGGTGGGGGTGACTGGGTGACGGGCACTGAGGGGGGCACTTGATGGGGTGAGCACTGGGTGTTATTCTGTATGTTGGCAAATTGAACAGCAATAAAAAAATAAATTTATTATTTAAAAAAAAAAACAAGACTCTCTATATAAGTGAGACCACACTGTATTTGTCTTTCTCCGTCTGACTTATTTTACTTAGCATAATACCCCCGAGGTCCATTCATGCCGTCGGAAACGGCAGGGATTTCTCATCTTGTACGGTTGAACAATACTCCACTGTGTAGATATAACATCCCTGCCTTATCCATTCACCATCAACAGGCATCAGCTCGTTTCCACCTCTTGGCTGGTGCAAATAATGCCGCTGTGGACATGGGGTATGGATATACCCTTCTGAGTTTGTGTTTTCCTTTCCTTTGGGTATACTCTAAGGACTGCTTCTGAACACTGTACAGCAAATTTTATTTAGACATCGAAGTCAAATGGACATTAGTAAAATGTTACACCGTCTCCATAACAGTACAGGCGTGAAACGAAGAATTCCAGGGGAGGGTTGGCTGAAACCCTCTAAGTCATGGCGGCACACCCAGAATCTGATTTGGAAACTACAGTGAAGAAAGGATGTTAACTTTAAGTGAAGGCTGCTTTCCCTGGGAACATTAAAACACTTCAGACACCAAGCGAGGGACTTTAGGAAAAGAAGCAGAGAGATTCTGGAATGTAAACCACTTTGGTATTTCAAACATGCATATGTTTTGAACTCTTCGAAGAGCAGACCTTGTACTGTCTTCGACTTGCATATACCTAGTAAATTGTAGTCACATTTATAGCTCTGGGTTTTTAAGCTTATACATGGGATACAATCAGCTTGCACACTTTGCAGGATGTGAAGTTCCAGTTTTCCACGGTGGACTGGTATTTGGGTGCAAGGAGTGTGGTGGGAAGGGGGACACAGGATGGGAAATACCATCTTAACAAACTTGACAGATTCAAGAAGAGTCTCCTGAAGATACAGCCCCACGGTGCGGTGATCTCCATGTAAGGAAACTGGGGCCCAGACAGGGTTCGACTTTCACACAGATTTTTGTTTCAAATTTTTATTTTAATCCTAGTTAGTTAACATACGTGGTGAGTTAGTGAAGCGCCTCCAAACCCAATCGTCTGCTTCAGAATCACTGGCTGAATCTTATGGCCGATCTGGCCAGTGGCTACCAGCATTTCCTGTTCTCTGCTATCCTCACAGCACCTCCACAGTCCTCGAGCTAGGAACTAATCTCAGCCTCTTAATATTATCCTTATACTTTGCACTCCATTCAGGGATTAAAACTTGTTAAGGATTCAGAACACAGGAGTTAATATTTTGGGTCACAATGTCAAAACTAATCTCTTAAAATAATGTCTTCAATTTCAACTAGTTAGTCTTCTGGTTCTTCTAAAGCTCTAGCGTCATGTGAAAAAATAAGCAAAGTGAAAAAGCAACTCCTCAAAGTTCTTTATGCTTTTGTGTTTCAGGTTATTAGCTCTCTCTTTTGTTTAAACAAAATGCCTATAAAGATATTTAAACTTAGAAGAAATATAAACATTTGGATTATAGTATTTTGGCCTTACATGTTTTTGTTTTGTTTTGTTTTAATTTTATTCTCATTTTGAAAAAAAAACAAAAAACAAAAACAAAACAAGAACCAAAACAAAAGAAAACCCCAAAAAAACAGACAAAATCATCTTAAGAAGCATTTGTCTACCATTTTCTCTTCTGGTGATATCTTTGATTTTGAATTCAGGGTTTTGCAACTTCCCTAAAATATTTTGGGAAGTAGTCCATCCTCCACCATTTTCTGGGAGATATTGTGTAGAATTGTGACTATTTCTCCTTAAGCCTTTGTTAGAATTAGCCCATGAAACCATCTGGGACTAAAGTTTTCTTTCTTTTGGAAGATTTTCTTAGTAGAAATTCAATTTATTAAACATATGATTGTTCAGATCGTCTCTTTGTTAGTTTGTGTCTTCAAAGAATTGATCTATTTCCTTTAAGTTATCAAATATATACAGAGTTGTCTGTAGTATAATTTCAATGTCTGTGGGATCAATAATGATATTCTCTCTTTCATATCTTATTAGATAATTTGTGGTTTCTCTTTTATTCTTGGTCAAAAATCGATCTATGTCAGTGATTAAGCAAATGCTTCCTGCTCTCCTTGGCTCCTCCTTATATTCTTAGCATAAACTCACCTTTAGCCGACTAAACATTCTATGTGCCCTGATTTTAAGCAATCTGTAAAATGATAAAAATCTATAAACAACTTTGGAAGAAGACTGCTGAATGAATGAAGCACAACAAAACTAAACAACTTGCATAAAGAAAAATACTTTGGATTAAATGATTCTATCTCTCCTTATCCCCTACGCACAAAGAAAAATTGAATTTTAATGGAATTATTTTCTTTAATGGAACAAAGTCGGCAGTTGCTTTCTCACAGACTCCTGTGACCTTTGGGTCCGTACACATAAACCTTATGAAGTGGTACTTATGAAACATAATTATGTTTTCCCAGGTATTGAAAAAAATCTGTAATATTCAAAAGTATATATTTGCCTACTCTATTATTTTCATCAGTATCATCTGCACTTACCTATTGAACTTCTTAAAAAATATATGGATTCTGAAGTCTCTTCAACTTTGATTCCTTAATGATTCAAGTTTTAGGCCCTTGCCTGTATTTTTAGGAGATAATCTCTAGAATCAAGTCAGCCTGGTTAAAACATACCATATTTATTAAAACAAATTAAATTAACCTCGTTTGGGGAATGGTACATTTCCCTTGAAATATTTGGAAAAGCTTAGCAAGTCACAAGAACAGAAGACAGAAGTGCCTCCACTGATAAAGAAACTGTGTCTGTAGTTCAATAGAGATAACGGTCCAAGTGTGAAAAACAAACATTTATCCACTTCGTTTGATAAACAGTTAAATTTCACATTGATAATTCATTCCCCATTCACATCAAATAATAAATGCCTATTTTTAAAAAGCCTATTCCATATAATCTTTATGTGCTTATGATGTCCAGAAGCATTTTAATCAGGGATATACTTCTGTTCCTATGGTACTGTTCCTCTCACGTGAAAATATAACTTGGCATCCACGGTGTCTGCTTTTAAAATGCCCAAATCATCATGATTTCCATAAACCAGATTAGAAAATAACCGATTCCCAAATACCTTTAGTTACACACATATCTATATATAACTTTTTGATCTTTGCACATCAGCATGTGAATTTTAAGAACAGCTTTAGAATTGTTTCATAATCTTTTTTTTTTTTAATTCTTCTTTATTTATGATAGGCCACAGTGAGAGAGAGAGAGGCAGAGACATAGGCAGAGGGAGAAGCAGGCTCCATGCACCGGGAGCCCGATGTGGGATTCCCGGGTCCCCAGGATCCCGGGTCCCCAGGATCGCGCCCTGGGCCAAAGGCAGGCACCAAACTGCTGTGCCACCCAGGGATCCCAATTGTTTCATAATCTTAAACAGAGAAAATATGAAATCAGTTTTTTTATTTAGCCCAAGCAAATGCAAAGCTAGGCTACTTGTTTAGCTGTCTCTGAAATGCAATGCAGATTGTCCTCCTTCACCATTTCAAAAAGCCAAATGGAATTATTTTCTAAAAGCAGTATGTATTTAAGTCTGACATGAAACTATTCAGCTGGTATTTGCTCCTGCCAATAAAACAAATGAGTCTTATCAAAACCACAAAATGAGTCAGTTGTTTTTGTTTTTGTTTTTTTTTTTCTTAAAGAGCATACTTCTCTTCTATATATGAGAAAACGGATTCCTTAGCGGAGGACACTGTAGCACAGTGGGAGAGTAAGCACCCAGACTGCGATCGCTGGGACCCACGTTCACCTCCCAGCTTGTCACAAAGGAGCTTTGTCATTCGAACATATTCATGACCCTGTTTTCCTTTTCTTCAAAATGGCAACAGCAAAAAATAAAATAAAATAAAATAAAATAAAATAAAATAAAATAAAATAAAATAAAATAAAATAATAAAAACAAAACAAAACAAAATGGCAACCGCATATGTAAAAAAATTTAAAAATGAATGAATTAATGATAGCCAGACTTAAAGCAGCCTTGAAAAACTCCTCTAACATTTGCTTTTTCCATCGGATTTATTTACGATTTCCCACCTTTTCGAGATACAATTGACATGACATTGTGTACAATTAATAAGCCTACCTGCTGTGCAACAATCACCGCAGAAGCAATAGTGAACACTTGTATCATTTCACTTAATTACCATTTCTTATTTGTGGTTTAAAAAAAAAAACGAAGATCTGCTCTCTTAGCAACTTTCAAGTAGTGCTGATATGACCACGCACACATGAGACCCGCAGAACTTACTTATCTCATACCTGGAAGTCACGCACCTGACCCTCACCTGACCCCCCACCCCGGGTCCCAGGAAAAGGCCCCTTGTCACCTGCTGGCAGGAGCTCAGCTGTTGCAGCCCACGAAGGTGTGCGCCTTGCTCCTTCCTTGCCTGACCCCTGCTCACACAGCGCCCGGGCTCCAGCCCCGTGGTAGGAAATGAGAGCCCCCCACCCCCTGGTCAATGACACCCCCCGTGGGTGCAAACCCGTCTTTGTCCACGCGTCCACGGATGCACATCTCCCTTGCCCATAGCCTGGTCATTCTGAACAGTGCTGCAGTCGACACGGGCCGCACACAGCTCCTTAAGATTCTGGTTTCATTCTTTCTTAAGATTGGATTTACTTGCGTGTGTGTGTGTGTGTGTGTGTGTGTGTGTGTGTGTGAAAGGGGGGGTGCATGGGAAGGAGGAGGGTGGGGGGAGCAGAGGGGAGAGCAGGCTCCCCATGGAGCAGGACGCCTGAGTCAGGGCTGACCCCTGGGTCCTGGGGTCACACCTGGGCTGAAGGCAGAGGCCTAAGGACTGAGCCGTCCGGCTCCTCATTTCCTTGGGAGATGCCTCCAGAAGTCACATGGCTGTGCCACATGGTGGTTCTATTGTTAAGTTTTTGAGGAAACCCCATACCGTTTTCCTAATTTACACGCTCACCCCTCAGTATACACATCCTCACATCCTCACAGGCACTTGTTATCTCAGGGTTTTTAGGGTTTTGTTTCGTTTTGTTTGTTGTTCTGGTGAAAACCATTCTGGATGATGGGTCGTGACATCTCACTGTAGTTTTGATCTGCATCTCCCGGGTGGTTTGTGATTTTGAGCACATTTTCATGCATCCATTGGCCATTCGCATGTCTTTGGGAAATGTCTCTTCAGTTCATCCGCCATGTTTTATTAGGATTGTTTTGTTTTGTTTTTTCTATTGAAGTGTATGAGTTCTTTATATATTTTGGATACAACCTTTCATCAGGAATATGATCTGCAAATATTCTCTCCCATCCCATAGATTGCCCTTTGATTTTGTTGATGGTTTCCTTTACCGTTCAGAAGCTTTAAGTTTGATGTAATCCCATTTGTTTATTTCTGCTTCTGTCAGCTTTGCTTTTGGTGTCAAATCCAAAAAATCATCACCAAGACTTATGTCGGGGAGCTTGCTGCCTATGTTTTCTTTCAGGTCCTACGTTCAAGTCTTCGATGCATTTTTGAGGGATGTTTGTGTATAGGATACGACGGAGATCCAGTTTCATTCTTTGACACGTGGCTCTCCAGCTTCCTCAGCACCATTTGTTGAAGAGATTGCCCCTTCTCCTTTGTGTATTCTTGGCCCCTTCATCATAAACTAACTGACCATCCATTCATGGGCTTACCTAGGGGCTCCCAATGTTGTTTTATTGATTTATGTATTTGTTTTTGTGCCGACACCACACTGTTACATGTAGTTACTATTGCTCTGTAATATAGTTTGAAATCAGGGAGCTCGATGCCTCTAGCTTTGTTCTTTCTCTAGACTGTTTTGACTTTCAGTGTCTCTCGTGGTTCCATACGAATTTCGGGTTTGTTGTTTCTATTTGTGTGAACAATCTCGTTGCAATTTTGATAGAGATCCCATTGAATCTATTGACGGCATTGGGTCGTATGGACATTTTAACTATACGAATTCCTCCAATCCATTACCTCAGGATATTTTTCCATTAATTTGCGTCATCTTTAATTTCTTTCATCAAAGTCTTACTTGCAGCTTTCTATGGACAGAAATGTCACCTCCCTATTTAAATTTATTCCTAAATATTTTATTATTCTTTATGCCATTGTGAATGGGATTATTTTCTTTATTTCTTTTTCAGCTGTTCTGTTGTTAGTGTGTAGAAACACAACTGATTTGTGAATGTTGATTTTATGTCCTGCAGCTTTACTGAATTTGTTGCTGGGTTCTAACAGTTTTTTGTTTTTTTGTATGCAAACAAAGGCAATTTTACTTCTTCTATTCCCATTTGGATGTCTTTTATTTATTTATTTATTTATTTTTTTCTTGAGGGTTCTGGCAAGGACTTCCAGTACTATGTTGAATAAGAGTGGTGAGAATGGGCCCCCTTGTCTTGTACCTAATCTTAGAGGGAAAACTTTTAAACTTTCACCATTGATGTTAATGTTGGCTGTGGGCTTGTCATATATAGCCTTTATTACGTTGAGGTGCATTCCTTCTATGCCCAACTTGTTGAAATTTTTTATCATGAAAGGATGTTGTGCTTCATCAGATGTTTTTTCTGCATTTATTAAGATGACCATATGGTTTTTATTTTTTATTCTACTAATGTGGTGTGTCACATTTGTTGATCTGCATGTGTTGAACCATATTTGTATCCCTGGAATAAATCTGCCTTGATCACAGTGTATGATCCTTTTATGTGCTTTTGGATTCAGTTGCTAATATTTTATTGAGAAATTTGCATCTATATTCGTTAAGAATATTGGCCTATAGCTGTTATTTTTCTTAAAGTCCTCTTCTTCAAAGTCCTTATCTGGCTTTGGTATCAGAATAATACTGGCCTCATAAAAAGAGTTTGGGAGTGTTCTCTTCTCTTCAAAATTTTTGAAGAGTTTGAGAAGGATTGGCCTTAATTCTTAAATATTTAATAGAATTCACCAGGGAAACCATCTGGTCCTGGGTTTTTCTTTGTTAGGAAATTTTGATGACTGATTTAAATGCCTTATTTATTATTGGTCTGTACAGATTTTCTGTGTCTATGTGAGCCGGTCTCAGTAGGTTCTATGTTTCTAGGAATTTATCCATTTCTTCTTGATTATCCAATTGATTGGCATATTGTTCACAGCAGTCACTTACAATCCTTTGTACTTCTGTGTTAACAGTTACACTATCCCTTCTTCCATTTCTGTTCTATTTATTTGAGTTTCCTCTTTTTTTTCTTAGTCTAACTAAAGATTTGTCAGTTTAGTTGATCTTTTCTAAAATAAAATTTTAAAAAAAGATTTGACCTATTGATCCTTCGAGAGTTGATTAATTTCCACTTATTTGTGAATTTTCCAGCTGCCTTTCTATGATTAATTTCTAGTTTCATATCACAATGGTCACAAAAGATAGCTGGTATGGTTTTAACCTTCTTAAATCTGCTAAGACTTGTTTTGTGACCTGTCATATGCTCTTTCCTGGAGAATGATCCGTGTGTACTTGAGAAGAATGTGTACTCTGTGGCTGCTGAATAGAATATCCTATATCTACGTGTCTGTTAGGTGCATTTGGTGTAAAGTATGGTTCTGGTTCAATATTCCCCTATTGATTTTTCATGTCTTATCAAGCTCTTGTTCACCATCTGCCCCTTGGACTTAATGCTTTGGACTTGCTTCCAGGCTTTGCACAGACTGAGCCTTATGTGGCTCCACATTGAAACCAGCTTTCCTCCTAGCAACTTCAGGCCCAGTTAGAACATCAAGACCTCCACTTATTTTGGAGAGAGAGAAGTTTAAACAATATCCATTTCCAAATATTACTAATCCAGGAGGGGAAGAAGAAAGAGAGGGTCCCAGTGGATTCAAAGAATACTCAACTATATGGTGAAATCTATAATTATGTTTGCATGTTTTTGCTGAATTGCATTATCCCTGAAATATCTTCACTTATTCCATCACTCTCCTCACCGTTCAGACTAGACTTTAGTCTCTTTTGCACCAGAAAAAAAGATGCAAAGAAAATATAATTTAATTGAATTAGCGATACTGATAGCTAAGTGAAATTTTATTTGTCCTCATTCTTCACTTCCTTGTAGTAGTTTTATAGATCTATCTCCTTGCAATGGTCTCATGGTGGATGGCACATACTTCCCAGTCTCTGGAATTTGGGCTTGACCTGTGACTTATGTCACCCAATGACATGTTATTGACATGATGTGAGCAGAGACTTAGGATGTGTTTTCTGTCTTCATTTCTGCTTTTTCATTATGAGAACATGCCACTGGTCCAAAGTGGAGGAGATCTAGACCCATCTGCAACTTGGAGTCAAGCCCAACTGAACCCATCATTGATAAGCTAAGCCTCCACCAATCCAGAATCATTTAAACATATTGTTGAGGGGAGGAGGTGGGGGTGCTTGGCTGGCTCAGCCGGTAAAGCATGTGACTCTTGATCTCAGAGTTGTAAGTTCAAGCCCCTCGTTTGAGTGTAGGGATAACTTAAAAAAAGAAAATCTTTAAAAATAAATAAATAAACATATTGTATGCTGCTGAGTTACAGTTGGTTTGTTACACGCATGGTTTTGGCAGGAGCCAAATGAAGGATAAGAATGTCTAAACCGGACAAGGGGATAGGAAATGCTGGAGAAAACACGTTGGAAAAAAAAAAAAAGAGTTGGATATAAATGGAAGTCTCCTACCCTTTTATTGCTCTGCCTTAGCCCAGTTCCATGAAAAAGGGCTGGTAAATGACAGAAGCCTCTTTAACGGGTGGGTCGAAGGTGAAGGACGACCGTGTCGGTCATTTTCAGACAGGGTCTAGGAAGAGGTCAAGTCTCATTCAATAATCTCCTACCAGACTGTGATTGCTGTAGGGAGAGAGGGCAGCATTCTATCTCCAGGCACTAAAAGGACCAAACCAACACCCTCCCCTCATAGCAGCAGGACAGAAAAACATTGAAGAGTCTCCTGCTCTCCCTTTTCCCTGCAGAGGGGAATGGATGTCTCTGGAAAGGTGAGGTCTTAGAGTCTGGGTGAGGACATACGGACTAGATAGATTGATCAGTAGGCCTGTGAATGCCAATTAGGAATAAAGATATGCCAGAGGAGATGCCCTACGTATCAGAGGATGCCGACACGGAACTCAAATCACCACCGCGCTTGCCTGTCCTGCTATAGCTTAGTATTATCCTCAGCAAGGGGATCTGAACTGCAAACCTCTTTGGATCACAGCACATTAAACTGATTATGGGATAGATGTTATCAGGCCTTTTAAGGAACCTTAGCAGATACTCCTCATGCTATAATTCCTGTCTATTAACCTGTTCCCAGGTCTGTAGTGATCAGAGGAGGCTTCTTCAGTCATTTCAGGGGGGAAACAAAGAGTGTTTTTTTCCCATTTTCTTTAGGCTGTGTAAGAAAATGCGAGCACAGCATAATATGTTTGGGAAAGAGCCAAAAATGTAATATTAACATCATGAGGAAGCCAGAAACTAAAGACCGTGTTGTACTAAATATGATAGCTTCCCCTCCTGAAGAGGTCTTAAGAGATTCAG